>NC_092501.1:13648316-13951372 GCF_047511675.1 Marmota flaviventris
GAACCCTGGCTGTAGGTTGGGTACAGGATGCTGGCCCCCCTTCTGTCCCAGGAGTCCCCCCTTCAGTGGTTGGGTTGTTGGGAGATCAGGAGCTCCTCTCTGCACAGGGAGCACCACAGGGAGCACCTCAGAGGGCACCTCAGGGGCTGAGAACATCTGGGGTTCATGGCAGTGGCTATTAACTAATCAGTTTGGAAGAAACAACCAGTAACAGCTGACAAATCAACCCTCAGTGTGGGGAAGGAGGAGCTCAGGACACCAACTCCCAATAACAGGAGGCTCACATGCCAGGCTGTGGCCTCACTTCTGTTCCCAGAAAGCCAGTTCGGTAATGGACGTTGGAGCTCGAAGCTTAATAGGAAGCTGGAGTTGTTTTCAATTTGAGCATTTTCATCCCATAAACTCTCTTCAACTCCCAGGACTTGGAGATGCAGAGAGTGATAAGGTTTGAGACCCCGGACCCCAGGTCCAGGCAGCCTGGGTTTAACTGCTGCCTCTCGTACCTTCAAGAGGTTTAATACAAGTTACTTAACCTGCCTGTGCCTCATTCAACTTCATCTGTAAAATGGAGACGATGACAGCACCTTCGTGCTCGTGGGGGAATTGTAAGGATTAAAGGAATGAAGATGCAGAAATCTCTCAGAACAGTGCCCTGGACAGGGTAGGGCCTAGTCCGGGGCTCCTCCCATTAGCACCACTTTCCTTTGTCAGCAGGCAAATGTTTGCAGCTGTCAAAACAAATGTCAATGGGAGACTCAGCAGCCAGCACCCTGCCTTCCAAGGTTCTGTGAGCACCTTACCGTGGGTCTCCATCTGATGCAGATGGACTCTGGCTGGAAGTGACTCCTCCCATTTCTCCTGATGGGATTTGATGCTGAATGTCAGGGACTGTACAGCCGGAGGCAGTGTACTGTTGACTTCAAGTTCATTTTTTTTTTTTTTAAGTTCAGAGCTGTGGCTTCCTGGTGCTCTGGCCTTCCTGAGCCTGGGGGCCAAAGGCTGGGTTATCTTTGCTAAGCACCAAGAGAGGGAGGTGGCAGGTGGGACAAGAACGTGCAGACGTCAACACCAGGACAGTTTTGTACCCGCTGCTGCTTCTCTCTTCAAAAGCAGAGCATAGTCACCCAGCCTACATCAATCCAGAGGTCCCCGGATTGTTTCCTGGCATTAATGAGCCTATTGGCCCGGGGCTTCCTCCTGGTTTTTGCTCCACTCTCTGCCCATCCTCTGCCCCACAGCCCCACAGACGCTTTTCTCATCATTTTTAAAATAACCTCTGTCCACCTGGCATCTGGGCTCCATGGAGCAGTCTCCATCCAAGGACTGTGTGCAGCAGCTGCTTTGGCTTCTGGCAGAGAACTGCAGGCAGCCATATTGCGCTCCCAGTGGATTAGACAGGGCAGACCTTAAAATAGGAGCTCTTCTATTTTGGTAGCTTGGTTGGCAGCTAATCAGGGAGTGAGAGCTTCATGTCTGTTTAGAAAGTCATGCGTGGCAGTGAGTTGACATGAATTAGGCCTCCACTAGGGGCCTCTGAGGGTGACCATGTGTGACCACATATGGAAATAGTATGTAAATCGCACCAGGCGTGGTGGTGTCTGCTGCCCATTTTCTCTTCCCAGCCTCTGCTATTGCCCTGAAACCCCCAGATGGTCCAGGGATAAAGAGGGAGGGAGGGACGTTGGGGCCTATAGGAAACAACCGGAGCCTCTTACACAGTAAAGGGACAGTGCTGCCAGGCCCCTTTGGGGGACCACACCATCCTAGTCTACCTTGTCAAATGGGGAAACATATACATGGCTCGCCAGGATTGTCCAGATCTCCAAGCATCAGTTCCCAAAGTCAGAGGTGTATCTCTCCTTTGTCTCATTATTGTTTCATTCCTTTTCCCTCCACCAGGACCTCACCATGGATACAGACCTGACAGCAGCAAATGGCAAGAAAGTCAAAGCCCTTGAAATCTTCGCTTACGCCCTGCAGTACTTTAAGGAGCAGGCGCTGAAGGTAGGGTGGCGGTTGATGCCTGTCAGAGCATGTTAGGCTCCATCTCCAGGTTGATGCACCTGCCTGCGAGGAAGAGGCGCAGCCTGGAGGGAGAGAGCGCAGGCTCTGGATTCAGAACAGCAGGGTGCAGCCTCAGACGTTGCTGGTTAGGGAGGGGACTGGCATGCCTGACCAGAATGAACTCTAGTAGAATGAATCTGCCTACGTGGAGAGCCTGAGAAAGCACTTCCACCAAGCAGTCTGGTTACGAATCCTGCTGTCATGAAGGAGAGCAGCTGGTGAAGGAACCTGACATAATAAGATCCTCCATGTTGGTGTCTTTGCTTTGCTTTTTTTTATGGAGGAGGGCGGCAGTGCTGGGAATTGAACCCAGGGCTTTGTGCCTGCTAGGCAAGTGCTCCATCACTGAGCCACACCCCCAGCCTGCCTGCCTTTGCTGTCCACGCTCTCCCCAGCCACTGTGGAGCAAAGGGCTCCTCTCAGCCTCCCAGACAGCCCAGAGAAGCCCATCCCTCATGTTCTGAGCCCTTTTCCTGTGCAAAGAGTTTAAATTGGCCTGCGTGGTGACTGGTCCAACACATCAGCCGGCTCCCCTGCTTTTCAAAGCCCCACGAGGTCCTGCAAAGAAACAAAACGTAATCATAAAAAAATGGCTGTTTTATGTTGACCAAGGGCAGGGGTGTTTTAAAAATCATGTTTACTGAATGTACTTAACACTACTAGTCAGTACACTTAAAAATGGTTAAGATGGTAAATATTATGGCACATATATTTTTACCACAATTTTTAAAATTAGGACTTTTCAGTAAACAGCAAAAAAATTGTTTACTGATCAAAGAGGAAGTGAGTTCAGTGGGTCAAACAGGGATAACTATTCGAAACAATAGGGAATATCAGACACCCTCAGGAAAAGTAATTTCTTTCTTTCTTTTTTTTTTTTTTAAACCAGCCTGTTAATCTTGTGTCCCCAGAGCTGACTTTGATACAGAAGTGCCTTAGTGTGTGTTTAGGTTTGATCTCAGATTGGTCTGGTAAATGTGGCAGTGGGAAGGGGAAGGAAGGAAGGATCTAGCATTGATCAGAGGCTGTCTTCAGGCCAGGCATTCCACAAACTTTTCTCAGTTTTGCTGCGGGTTTGTTTTATTCTCCCCATTTTGCAGATGAGAATACGAGTCTGAGATCTCCAACAGCGACTTATCTGTGGTGGCCAGGTGGAAAAATCTCTGATGCTTTGGCCATACCATTTATCTTCATGGGTCCCCCTGATGCAAAATAACCTTAACTGAAAGTAGAAGGCCGCGTGGTCCTTAGTTAGGTCATGTCATTCGCACCCTTCCTGTTTGGACAGGAAAGTTCCTCTCATATGCTGGGCTTGCAGAAGGTAGATGACACCCTCAATAGAGGCTGCCACCAGTAGTGCTCCTGTGGGTCCAGCGCTGCTGTTCTAGACATGAGATGACATGTGACAATTTAGTTAAGACCTTGGCCTTTAGAGTCAAGGTAGACCTGGGTCTGGGTCTAAATTTTGGCTCTGCCACTTTCTAGCTGTGCAGTGGTCACAGGAATTGAGTTTGTCCAAGTCTCAGCATTCCCATCCAGGAAAGGTGCACAGTTAGTATCCCTTCCTATGTGGGTTCTTGCAGAAATAAGGCCCTCAAAGTGCTCAAAGGGACTGACACATAGTAAGCCCTCAGTAAGTGCAGTTCTCAATCCTCCAACAACCCATAAGTATTATTATCACCCTTGTATAGACACGAGAACTGAGGCCTGGGAGGTTGTCATTTGTCCAATGTCCAAAGACTAAGAAGTGACCAAAGGGATTTCCCTCTGACCACCTCCCTCATTTCTGAGTGACATTCAGTGAGCTCTCTTCTTGCTGAATATTCAAAAAAAACAGACTCTTGCCCCACTGACCCTGGAAAGTTGCAGAGGCTAGATTCCTGGGAAGTCCCTGGTGGGAGCTGGATTCTCAATGAAGCCTCTGGAGGTGTGCTCTCGGACCCACACTGCCACCTAACCCATGGCATGTGTCTCCCTGACTTTAGGAGCTGAGTGACCAGGCGGGTTCGGAATTTGAGAACTCGGATGTCAGATGGGTCATCACGGTGCCTGCTATCTGGAAACAGCCAGCCAAGCAGTTCATGAGACAAGCTGCTTACCAGGTGAGGGCGGGGGCCGGGCAGGTGGGACTGCAGCAGAAGGACCCAGGATGCTCATGGTGGTGACTGTAGCCCTGCTCAGGTATCACCCAGTATTCACAGGCCTCCAAGGGGACAGAGAGGAGGCTATGGGAAGGGACTTGAAGGGTCCCGGGGCCTGGGACAACTCTCTACATCCTAAGAGTCAGTTTTCTGAGTCTTCAACCTCAGGCCCAGCTGGTACCCATCACCAAGGCAGCAGGTGTCCCTGAGCCTCCATCACACCTCTTAGGAGACATCCTGACCACATTTCGCAGGGGGATATTCTGACGTGGTTTGTGGCCATGTGTATGAACCTTTCTATTCAAAACCCCCACAGAGTCTGAGCATAGTGAAGCGGTCGTGGAGCCCTAGTGTGGCACCCTGGGTTGGACACTCAGGGGCCTACTCCTCGCAGCATCCAGAACATCCTTGCCAACCGTCAAGGGTGGGGAGCACCCCTCCCGCACGCGCTCCCCTTTCCCGGCTGCTTCCTCCTCTTCCCTTCCTTTGGGAATCTGGCTCCCTGAATGAATCTGCCAAAAATAGATTTGTTTTCGTAGGCATGAGAGAAAAGGGTGGAGGTTCCAGAAAAAGGCCATTTCTTTAATATGGAAAGGGGGAAGGAGCCATCTAGCTGTTCACAAAAGCCCTCACCAAAGATGGGGCAGTGGGACACGGCCGTTGTGAAGATGCCGCCCAGTGCTCAGAGCTTTCCTCGGGAAGGAGATTCAGGATTCAGGGCTTTGACTCACATTTCCCAGGCCACAGGAAAACTTGAGCAACAAGTTTGTGACCTGATAAAGGGTCAAATTGTATTTTTAGCCTGATTAAGAAAAAAGAGGGGCAGTTCCTGGTCAGTTCACCAGGGCAGGTCATCCTAGGATGACCTCTCTGAATGGGTGAGGCCCACACTGGAGAGCCTGAGGAGGAAACCAGGCCCCGGGAGGGCTTCGGAATAAAAATGGTCCCTCAGAAAGAAAAGGGCCAGCAGCTCCCATCAGGGACAGCTGTCCAGCATTGTGAACTTGCTTTCTGAAGCCCAGAGGCACCCTGTAGGCAGGGCCTGACTTTTCCATACTGGGGGACATTTTCTGGGCCAGTATTCTTGCTGTTTAGGCTTTAACTCTTTATGATTTTGCTTTGATACTTGTGTGCAGTTTACAGTGGCCCAGTGGATTTAAAGATGGCAGAGGTCATTCTTGCCAAATCATCAGTTTATTCATTAGACACACCTACAGGCCTCTGTGTGCCTGGACTGTGGCAGGCCTTTGGTTCATCTCCTGCCTAGACAGGTCCCTGTGTTCAGGTTGCTCGTGGAGGAGCAGTTTGGGGCTACAGGGAGTGCATTAGGGTTGTTTTGTGGACTTATAGGTGGTCTCTTCAGCTTGTCTTCTGAAGAGTTCCAGGGTAGAACCAAGTCAGGCTTGCTACATCACTCCATGCTCTACCACCCCGCCATTATTATATAGA
This sequence comes from Marmota flaviventris, assembly GCF_047511675.1. Taxonomy (NCBI): domain Eukaryota; kingdom Metazoa; phylum Chordata; class Mammalia; order Rodentia; family Sciuridae; genus Marmota; species Marmota flaviventris. The sequence goes on from NC_092501.1 coordinate 13,653,971, forward strand.
TGAAAAAGATACTATACCTATACCGTGAGAGTGAATTTTATGGGTCAGCTTGACTAGGCCAGTGAAATGCTCAGCTCTCTGGCTAAAATTATATTCTGGGGGTTTCTAGGAGGGTGTTTTAGATGAATTTGACATTTAAATGGCTAGACTGAATAGAGCAGATGACCCTCCCTTGCGTGGCTAGGTGTCCTCCAACCCACTGAAGGAATGAGTAGGGCAGAGGACTGACCCTCCACTGAGTGGGGAAAAAAGCCTTCTGCATGTGTTTGAGCTGGGACGCTGGGTTTTTTCCCTGCCTGTGGACTGAAACTGAAATGTGGCTCTTCCTGGGCCTCCAATCTGTGGCCTCTGGATATAGGATCTACGCCATTGGATCCCCTGGGGCTCCAGCTTGCTGACTGCAGATATTGGGACTTGTCAGACTATAACTGTGAGCCAAATCCTTCCAGTCTTTTTTTTTTTTAATATTTATTTTTTAGTTGTAGTTGGACACAATATTTTTATTTTATTTTTATGGGGTACTTTGGATCGAACCCAGGGCCTTGCACTGCTAAGCAAGTGCTCTACCGCTGAGCCACAATCCCAGCCCCCAATCAGTCTCTTTGTATGTATCTCTACATCCTCCTGGTTTTGTCTCTCTGGAGAACCTGGCTAAGACAACACCTGAACAAAACCCATAGTCCTCAGCCCAGCGACTACTGAGCATGTTCAAAGGGCATCCATCTGCCCACAGAGCATCCCACCAGACTGACTTCATGCATGAGAACCTGAAGAATGAGGTAGGATGGGAGGGCTGTCAGGGCAGCTGGGGGACTAGGCACCTCCACTCTGCTTGGGTGGGCAATGTGGAGATCTTTCAGGCTTATGGAGGCTTCCCAGGTTCATGACACAGTTACATAGGGCTGGGCTTCACCTCCCACCTGCCAGGTGGAGGGGAAAGAGGGGCAGAGTAGACCTGGGATGGCCCTCTGCTCACTATCCTCTGGTCTGGATAGTGAGTCACATCTTTGCCCATGAGGCCTGCAGAGCCATGCACGCAGGTATATTTCATCTATGGGACTCCCCGGACTTGTCTGGTCTCAGTGCTTCTTGAAGAAATGAGTCAAACCTCAATCTTTTATAATCCACAGACTCAGGATCTGTATAGACTTTTGGAGAGCATTGGTGACAAGATGGTAGTGGAAAGAACAGCCGATCCCCCTTCCAAGGCCTTTGGGAAAGATCTGGAACCAGGAAAGAGTTCTACTGGACTGATCTAGATTTTTCTAAAGGCATCTTGCCTAAAATGTCTAACTGTAGAAGGTTCCAGAAACCTGTTAAATAAATGATGTTCCCATATGTACAATGATCTCATCTAACATGGAGACGCAGCTTGCATTTGCCTCCCAGTCTGAACAAGCTGCATGAGAAACAGTCCTACCAGGGGACAGAAGTGCGTCACACCCACTGGTGGTGCAGCTGTAGCCCTCTTTAGCCTGATGACAGGCCAGCAGAGCACTTACCAGTTCTGGCCGTTTTTCTCAGCTATGGACACAGTCTCTTGGCGGATCTTCCTGGCAGATTGCAGAGGAGGAGGGCTGTGGAGCTGAGCAGTCGGGGTAAACACCCACTTCCGCGGGCTCCCCAGGGCCTTCCCCTGCTGAGTGGAGCTCTTGATCACAAAGCAAGGCTCTGCAAAGCTACTATGAGGAGGCTGCTCTTGCTGGCCCAGATTCCCGGAGGAGTCAGTGGGGGTAGCAGGTAGCAGGCTCCCGGTTCAGGCACTTTGTAGAATTCCCAGGTTGTGCCTGTGGAACGTGTGTGTTCAGCAGAGGTAAGGGTCAGAAAAGTGCAGAAGAGAGGCTGGCTAGAGGGCTGGTCGATTCATTGCCTTTTCAGCTGCCTTCTGAGCACCTACTATGTGCTACAGGGCGAGGAGACCTGACCGATGCCCTTAGAAAAGGCACTGTCTGCGTAGGTGGAGACAGAATCTGTGAAGTGTGCGGCCAGGGCCCCTGTGGAGGGATACCTCACAGTGGACGAGGAGCAGTGTGGTACCAGTTCCAAAGGCAGAATCAGTGAAGAGCATGTTCTGCTCCAGCTGACCTGGCCTGATCTCAGGCAAACAGAGCCACGGGGTCTCCAGAGGGCCGCGGTTGTGAGTGGCTGCAAGAAACAAAAGTTTTCAGAGTCTGGCCCATTCCCTCCTGTTCTTGGAATCTTAAGTGAGTCTGGGACTCCTCCTGGGGAGATGGAATTTGTGCAGAACCAGCTGCCTGCCCCGCCCCCACCCTGCAGCTCTCCTCTGTGGCACTGCAGGAGTTTGTTGGTGGGAACAAGGTCCCTCTGCTGGGAAGTGTGACAGGGAGGTGCTTGCTTTGTTTGGTCACCCAGACACTGAACAGCCCCTTTCTGATCTTGCTGCTTGCTCCCCTCTGGAGTGGGCTCCTCTTTACCCCTTGTCTGTATCTTCTCCCAGATGCAGTGAGGAACCCCTGTAAGGAAATGTGTCACAACTATTGCCATGGAAGCCAGGCCAGACCAGCTGGGAAGGGACAGGACAGATGAAAGGTGCCCCCTGCAGGTCCATGCAGTGCTGTTTGGGGCAGACTGGGGTTAGCTTGGTATCTCTTTTTGATATTAGGATATGGGAGCGTCCCAACTGCCCTGCTGGGTTGTCACCTGCACACCCAGACACCCTCCTGTTGTGTCATTTCACTCGAGGCACTTCATGCCTCTGGACTTCTTGATTTGATTTTCCATGGAAAGATTTTTCCCATCTAAGTCGGACGGAGTTCCCGCTTGGAATCTCAGGAGCAGGGCAGGCAGAGGAACCAGGAGTTCACATGTAGCTCCTTCTACCTCCTGTCCCCTTCTGTCACAGCGCAGGCCCTCTCTAGGTTGATATCCCAGACAGACTAACAGTAATGTGGCCTTTGAGTCAGCAGGGTCTTTGCCTGGGTCTTTTAACACTGAGTCTCTGGGCTGCACCATGGGGCTCTGTCCCCACAGTCCTCACTGCCCCGCTGCCTAGTTTATTTTCTAGTCTCAACTTAGCCAGAGACTGTGATCCATGCAGGCCCAGCTGTTCCTTGGCAGCCGATCTTCCCTATTCCCCGTCCGTGCTGGGAAGCTGGCCTCCTGCTCTTCCAGGAGGCCCTTGATGCACCAGATGCAAGAATGGAAACTTCAAGGCATGAGCTGTCCCTTAGAAGGGTTCCTTCTGGTCTTATTTTGGATTTCTTCTTCTGGGACCCTGAGACCCAAGAATTCAAGGTTTATTGGTGGCACTGCACATGTGTGACCCACACCCTGTTTCCTTGGGCCCCTTAACTTTCAACCATCTTTGTGCTAAAAGGATGTCTAATGTGACCCTGGGAGAAGGTGAAGCTGGAGAATGGAGACTTTTAATTGCTTCAACAAATAATGGAAAAATCTCTTCATGCCTTAGTCAGTGGCCTGTTGACCAGTGTCACGTAAGGGTGGCCCTGGCCTCTTCCACCACTGGACCAGGCTGATGGGCCTCCGTCTTCCTATGTGGATCCTGAGCAGCAGGGGTTGGAGGCTCCCTGTGGATGGTGTAGGACTTAGGTGTGGCTCCCATCTGGTTTTATAAAGCCTGACTTCCAGAAGGGGCTCTGCCACTTGTGAGACATTGATATTTACGGAGTGATTTTCTGTCACCAACCTACTGGTAATACCTCCTTAGGACACCATCGACGACATTTCCTTGTGGGTGTAGTTGTAATGGAGAACTTCTGACAGCCCATTCAGGCAGTGAGTCATCTGATACTGTCCCAGAGTCATTGGTGAAACACGGTGCCTCAGAAACGTCGAGGAGGGAGTGTGAGGGGCACGGGAGAGTTTTGTCACAGTGCCAGGGCTGGCTGGGGACCTGTAACTAGAGGCACTAAGAGCAGGAGAGCCAGTAGCAATTTAAAGAGCCTAGTCTGCAGGTCTCATGTTATGGGTTGCATCTGGAATGCCCCAAAGCTCAGGGGTTGAATACTGGGTCCCCAGGGGATTCAGAGGTGGGGATTTTGGGAAGTGATTGGATGATGACCTCATTTGGTGGACTAATAATTTGAATGGACTACTGGGTGCTGGTGGAAACTGTAGGCAGGAAGAGCATGGGTCACTGGGGGGGGGGGTGTCCTTGAAGACTATATCATGTCCCTGGCCTCGACTTCCCACCTCTGCTGCTGGGCTGCCATGAGCTAACAGCTTCCCTCCACCACACCCTTCTGCCTTACTGTTCATCCCCCCTCAGACTCAGTGCAACAGAGCTGACTGACCATGGAGTAAAACCTCTGGAACCAAGATAAATCTTTCCTCCTTTAAGTTGTTCTTGTTTAGTTTTTTATCACAACAAAATGCTGATTAATATTACTCAAGACCCCAGCCTGCGCTGGTGCCACCATTTAAGGGTTGGACACCTTCCAGCAGGACTGTGCTGTTTTAACACTGAAAGTCTCATGTCCCAGGAAATCCCTTTTATTCTGGGCATACTGGGACAGCTGGTGTCCCTACTGCTCTGGGCCTTGGTCTTTGTACGTTCAGTGAAGGAGGTGGTCAGAGTCTCCGAAGGCCTGTCACATTTCTGATGTTCTCCCTGAATCTGCTTGTTCCTTGCTCTTGATGGACCCTCCTAAGCCCCTATAACCATGGCTCTAGGCCAGCTCCTCCTGAGGAGAGGTTTTTCGTGCAGGCACGACGTTAGGAAAACTTCCATGCCTGGTCCATGAGAAGAATCCACTAAACCTTGAGGGTCTGGTGTAGAAGAGGGTTGCAGAAAGGGGCTTCCTCCCAAGTGGATGTGGCACGAGGGCAGGTGTCCTTGGAAACACCAACAAAGCAGCACAGTGGTAATGGGAACCATGTGTGCCCTGTCCCTCCTGTTGGTGGCCAAGGAAACCCCGTGCACCTGAACAGCCTCCACTGTGGACCTCCTGTTCCAGCTCAGGGCCGTAGGAGGGGCAGGGATCTGGTTACCGGCCCAGGCCCATTTCTCTGAGCACCTTCAGAAAGGTGGTCCTGGGGCTTCATGGCTGGCCCTTCTTAGGACCTGGAAGGGGCTTGACTGGGACGGGTCACGTGTCACAGAACTGAAGCATTTCTGCCTCCTGGAGGCCAGGATCCCAAATGCAGATGGAGACCACAGATGAGAATTTGGGGACCAAATTTTCACGACTATATTTGACATGTATATGTGATATAAACTATGAAAAGAATAAAGGCTTTGATAAGATACTTGGGATGACTTCCCATATTTAGAAAATGAGGGACTCCTTGGGGTTCCAGGAGGGGCTTCCTCAACCACGAGCGACTGCTTATACATTTCCCCAAGCAGGCAAATGGCAGGAGCCTCCCAGTGCTCCGCAGAGAGCAGATCAGATGCCTGTACAAGTCAGATGCTCGCCTAGCTGAGGTCTACAAGGTGGGGTCTGCTGTACTGCCCACCATAACCCGGGAACAGATCACCTGCCTCTGACCTGGGATGATTTTCAAAGTTTGGAGACTTTTGTAACTCTGTCTTTCCCACTTGGTATAGAACCCCATCTGCATCCTACAGCCCAGAGACACCCCGCCTCCTCCCTGGTACTTCTCAACTCTGGGTCAATCAAGGCCCAAGTGCAAGAGGTCCCATGGCCAGAGCCTTGTGTTTCTTGAGGGTGCTTGTACAATTTCTTTAGCCACCCTGAAGTGTTTGGGGCTCAGTATGCCAAAGTCTGCGTGGGACTGTCCCAAACATGCAGAGCGTGGGTGTCCCTTCCTTGGGAGTGTCAGACCAAGGAGACATCAACAAAGCAGCACAGTGGTGACAGGAACCATGTGTGCTCTGTCCCTCCTGTGGGCGGCATGGTGTCTCTGAGCCAGCCTGCCCAGGGAGCCCTGGTCCTAGCCTCAGCTTCTGTCTTCCAGGCAGGCCTGGCCTCTCCTGAGAACTCGGAGCAGCTCATCATTGCCTTGGAGCCTGAGGCCGCCTCCATCTACTGCCGGAAGCTGCGTCTGCACCAGATGATTGAGCTGAGCGGCAAGGCGGCGGTCAATGGGTACAGCGCCAGTGACACAGTAGGAGCGGGGTTTGCACAGGGTACCTCTGCTCTCTCTCTCCCTCCCTCCCCCCGCCCCCGGGTGTTTCTCTACCTCTGATGATGTTGGAGGCACTTAATGCCATAAGGAAGGATCAAGATACCTTAGGAGGAGGCTGGCTTTAAGCCTCTTTGTGTCAGCCTCCCTTCCTGGCCTCTTGGAGGACTAAGCAATGGTCACCTGGCATATCACCCATAAGTGCCTGGAGGGGCTTCGTCAAGGACCTGAAGGTAGCCAGAGAGTTGTTCATCAAACCCGGGCCTCATGCTCTCTAGGCAAACTTTCTACCACTGAGCCACACCCCCAAGCCTCAGCTTTCTAGCCCTGGATCTTTCTTGCCTACTAGCTGATTCTCCCTCTAATCCCAGTTTCCTGTTATTATTTCCTCCGTTAAGACTGTCCATTTATTTCTGACTCACTCAGTGGGGCTGCTTTCTGGGTGATGAGCTCATTGTGTGTCTTAGCGGAGGTTAGAATACAGATGGAATGGGCTGACCTCCTGACCCAGGCGATGCTCACTTAGCTGTGGGAGGAACACCCACTTGGGGAGGCTCAGGGTGAGTATTTGGAGGAAGTTTCCTTTTTAATAGTTATTTTTCAACTAGTTACCTGCATCCAAGTGGGTCACAATCTTGGTCCCCAGAACTGTTTTCTCTGGTGTCCAGGGCTCTATGGGTCTCTCAGGGCTTCAGCGTTTGCAGACAGACTAGGTCAGGGACAAAGCACCACATGAGCATGGGTGCCAGTGGATTCCTGGGCTCCAGAGTTGTAGGCTCTGCTTTATTCCCAGATGAGGACCACAGAAGCCTGCATCTTGTCCCAAGGCCCTGGCCTCTGCTGACTCTGAGAAGATACACATTCCTGCCCCTGCATATGGGGGTCTTTTCCAGGCTGCTCCTCTTCCTCTTCACAGGGGCAAGTGCCCTGGGGGGGTCACCTCTTTGCATTGGAATCCCTGGAGTTAGGAGTCTATAAACCTCAGCCAGGAGGCTGTAGTAGGTCTGTTTGTCATCAGGCTACTGCCACAGCCTGCTAGGGCTGTGTGATAGTGCCTTAGAGCCAATTTCCCCAGAAATAATGAAACAGGCTTCACTTTAAATCCTAGGCCTGGATTACCCCTAGTCATGCTGTCGAGGGAAAGTCGAGGCTGGCCTTACAGCTCACTAAGTCAAACACGGTAGCACTTACATACTTGGGACATCATGTACATGTTTAGGTTTCCTTCTTTATTGTTTTCATTGGAAAAAGGGGGAGAGACTGAGCTTATATCTTACATGTAAATTCTCAGTTGTTCATGAAAAGAAATTCATGTCAGGATCAGCTGATTCTGGCATAGCTCTTCTTATGTACTCTGTGAATAGAACACATTTTGGGGGGAATCTGATTTTTGATCATAGCATTCCCCAAGAGCTCAGTTTTGTGTTTCTTCTTCTTTAACAAATCACATCTCCCCCACAGGGCTCTGTGTCTGTGTCCTGTGGCTCGTGGAATGTGCTGCTGTCTCTGTGTGCTCAGAGGGCTTTCTAGATTTTGAAATCCTCAAATTTTTGGACACCACACTTCCGAGGGGCCCTAAGGCAGGGGATCTGGTGTCAGCCTTGCTTTACAACTGGGAAGCCTCTCCCAGAAGGAGGGGGTGCTGCAGCAGAGCACTTAATCAGGATGCCCGAGGTGCTTGGAGGCTCCCTTGTGAAGGGGGTCCAGTTAGGCCCCGAGGAGTAGAGCTGACACACGGCTCCCTGAACGCAAGGTTTGCCATTGGTGCTATTTTATTGTAAGGATGAGATCAATAAAGGACACCGTTGTCTCCCCCGCCACACACACACATACACACAAATAATGGGCTTAATCTGCCTGAAAGAAATAGGATAATTTTTTGAGAGCTCAGTACGTGTTCTGTTCGCCTCACTTGGCTGTTTTCATGAAGGCCATCATATGTGTCATCTAGACTGTCTCAGACAGCAGATGCCCACTGCAAGGTCTGTAACAGAGGTTCATCCCAAGGAACAGGAAAGAAGCCCTGAGTTTGGGGGCCCTCCTGGGACACTTCCCACTCCAATCCAACCTAGGCCTTGAGCACTTGGAGTCGGCAGAGCTGACGGGGCATCTGAAGTTCTGATCCCCACAGAAACTGTTTTGCAAACACTGTGCTCCTTGCAGAAAGAGGATTGCGGGCCAAGGGTGCTGTATTGGGTAACCAGCAACCAAGGGCAATCCAAAGACAGCAGCACCAGCTCAGGGACTAAAAAAAACATCCAAACAACAACATGGTGGTGGGGATGGGTGGCAGAGCCTTCTTCCTGGTCTAACTCAGTTATGGTAGTTGTCGTTTGATGAGCACCAGGTTTCATAGTAGGTGCTTTGCCTTCATTATCACCTACTATATGCCAACAAGGAACTGAGGCCAACTATCAACATCCCCTCTTTATGGATGAGGAAACTGCAGCTCAGAGGAGTTAAGTGATTTGCCCCAACTCCCACCTTGGCTGTGTCCTTTCACAGTGTCTTTCTCATTTCTAACATCTCTATTCTGCTTAATCAAATGTCCCTGTAAATCATGAGTGTGACAGGGTCTGTGGGTTCATTTTGAGCTGCAAGACAAGAGTTGCAAGTTCCTTCACCTCGCCTGACCTGGTTTCCTCATCTGAACATAGGACAGTGGTTTGTACTCTATCCTTCTCATACCCCAGCAGCCCAAGCCACACTGTGGACTCAAGCAGAGGTTGTCCCCAGGATTCGTGAGCAAGTGCCAGGACAGGCAGAGTTCAGATGCCACCTTGTGGCTGAAGCGCCACCTTGTGGCTGAAAAGCATACTGGCTTCAACAGTGTCAGGAAAGGGCTCAATTCATTTACCTGGGATCCAGATGACATACCCCACTTTCCTTTGTATTGGACAAAGTTCCTTGATGTGAAGTTGTTTAACTGAGCTCACTGCAGCCTAATTGGCTCAGGGCTTCCTCCCTGGGGCAGTAAAGCTGGGACATTGATTTTATTAACCCAGTCCCCAAAAAATGTCACCAGAGGAAGGGAAAGTCATCAGGGTGAGATTTCAGCTAGGCACAGGCCAAAGCTGGCCAGGAGATGAAGAGATGAAGGCTGGTGTAAAGAACCACCTTCTCTTAGAGGAACTGGCTTTGTGATTCCGAATGCTGTGTTTATTAATTGTTTTGATCACCTATAAGTAGACGTGCCATTCCTGAGCCTCCTCCTCGTGCTGTTATCTCTGCCAACTGCAGATGACTGTCTGCATTTTCATGCTTCCTTACCCATCGTCCTTTTCTTTCTATTGGCTGCTAGCTAAGGAACATGTACGGCGTAATCGTCAGAGTCGGACCTTTTTGGTGGAGAATGTCATAGGAGAAATATGGTCGGAGCTGGAGGAAGGTAGTATTCTCGAATACCCTTTGCCCTTGCTAAATTTTATGTATTTATCATTTGTGTGTGTGTGTGCTGCTGTTTTTGCATTCCCATTTGTTCCTTCTGCACTGTGGGAAAATGTTCAAACTCAGTGGGTTTGGAAGGCCACTCACCCAGGTGGAGCCCTTTTGGGAGCTATAGTTTTGCATGTTGTAAAATCATGCAGACTCTTCCCAAGAAAGGTAGGAACTAGAACTCCCTCGTCCTGGAGTAAGTCTGGTGTTAAACAGCAGGTAATGGTATGTGCCTGGTATGTGGCACGGTGTGACATGCATGCTTTGGTCATCCAGAGCCCTCTTCTGGGTTCTTCATCATCCATGCTTCGATGGCCCTCTGAATAACTTGCTAGGCTGCTAATTAGCAAAACCATGTGCTAGGCAGCAGTGCCGGTGGTGCTTAGCTGGGTAGACCAAGTTATCATCCACCAGCTTGTTTCAGAACGGGTTGACAAGTGGTTCTATGTAAAGAATGGCTGTGTCTGTACCAGGTGACAAGTATGTGGTTGTGGACAGTGGCGGAGGCACTGTAGACCTGACAGTCCATCAGATACGGCTACCCGAGGGACACCTAAAGGAACTGTATAAAGCAACAGGTGAGCCACAGCATGGCTGGTTTTCTCACCCATGAGCCCTTCCCAGATGGTTCCATTTCACTCATTTCAGACTCCTCACAGTGCTTCTTTCTCTTGCTGTCACCAGCCTGTGGGACCACAGGGGGTGCAGGACATTCACATCTCCACCAATAGGAAAATGCAGTTAAATGTTCTTTGAAGCCCAAACCACCTCCAACTTGACTTTTAGCATTAGGTGAGTCTGGCCAAGGGAGCTGGTTTCTGAAAGTTGTGATGTCACCTATGATTTAAGAGCTAAGGCCAGCTTTCTAGGAGGTCTCACAACATCTCATTTGGACCAAGGGCACCAAACCAAAGCATGTTCTTGCTCCTATTTAATTAAATGTATTGATCTTATTTGAAACATAATGGATTTTAGACAGACTGCTGATGATTTCTGTGGGAAAAAAATAATCTCTGCATATGGAGTGAGAACTTAAGGGTTCTGCAGTCCGCTGGCTGAGGGGGTCCAACTTTGCATTTCTTTGTGCATCAGAGGACACAGTGTGGGCTTTTTTCTCAGAGTTTGGATTTGGTTTCTGATGGTTTTTGACATCATGGGCTCCCATTTCATTCCTGACCCAGGTGGGCCCTATGGATCCTTGGGAGTAGATTATGAATTTGAGAAACTTCTGTGTAAGATATTTGGAGAGGATTTTATCGAACAGTTCAAAATCAAGCGTCCTGCAGCCTGGGTCGACTTAATGATTGCCTTTGAGTCTCGAAAGAGAGCAGCTGCTCCAGACAGAACCAACCCTCTCAACATCACCCTGCCCTTCTCCTTCATCGACTACTACAAGAAGTTCCGTGGGCACAGCGTGGAACACGCCTTGAGGAAGAGCAAGTGAGCTGGCTACCTATGGCTTGGGACGGTCTCGGGTGGATTGTGTTGGTCAGAGGTGGGAGGGTGGTGAGTTCCAGTCCCACACATTTGCTATCTTGGGCAAATGACTTGATTTCTCTACTACTCAGGGTTTTTTTTTTTTTTAATCTGGAAAGTGGGGATAAGAGTTCTGCTTACCTCCTAGTGTTGTGTGAGGATAAAACCCATTCATAAATATTAGGTACTAAGCACATTATTTGAGACCTGAAAAGTGTCACCTTTGTGCTAGTTATTATGTTTTCTAAAGAATATCAGCTTTATGATAACAGGGAAGTTTAGTTTGGGTTACTGTTGAAATCCCAGTGTCTAGAAGAAAAGCTGGTACATAGTAGGGACTCAATATAATATTTGTTGAATAAATCCCATGGGAATCTGAGTTTCCTGCTTCTCTGAGACCCTTGGCTACAAGCAAGTATTTGTTGTAAAATAAATGTATTAGAAAGATGGTTTTAAGCTGAATTTTAAAAAAAGACAAAATCATAGGTTTTAATAAATATAGTTTTTTTTGATATATATATATATATAAATATATCTCCATATCCACAGGGGAATGATTACTACAGTCAAAGAAACTTACATATCCATCACCTCCTGCCGCAGCCCAGCTGCAGCAAAATAACTGGGGGGTGACGAGCAACTTGTGTCCATTGATACAGCAGGAGTGGGAGCCGTTTATTGTAGGACAGGAGGGGTATATATACATTCCACACAGCTTATCTTAATTAACATAAACTAGATACAGCAGTCAACCAATAAGGAATCTCCACACTTAATGGCTCGCTGGTGCCACCTCACAAACCCTCTGGCAAAATGCCAGGCGCCATCCCCACTTGTTTACAGACCCTAACAACCTCCCTTAGATACCTTCCCATAATGGAAAATGAAACTCCATCACCCAGCTTCAGGATTGTTGGCTCCCACTCAGTCTACATCTCACGACCCTCTCCCTGTTATTTTAAAGCAAATCTCAGATAGGTTGTCATCAAATCCATAAATATGTCAACATATGGTTCTAAAGGAGATAAATTTTGAATTGTAACCATGACATCATCACACCTAAAGTTAATAATTCTTCGATATCAAATATCCAGTTATCATCAACAGTTTTTCCAACTGTCTCCTAAAGGTTTTCCAATTTGCATCAGCATCCTAATGAACCTCTCAAGTCTCACCTGGTGTATGGGTCCCCCCCCCTTTTTTTATCAGATGACAAAACTGGTTGATTGTGCTTGAGAGTTTCCTACAATCTGGGTTTTGCTCACTGCATGCACTTGGTGTCCCAGAGCTTTTCATTCTGCCCCTGGTATGTTTTTGCTTACAGATAGACTTAGTGGTTTAATTGGATTCAAGTTTGGATTTCTGGCAAATCTACTTAGTGGTGGTGGTATTTCCTATTGCATCCTATCAGGGGACTGATGAGCATTACCTGGGTCTGTTGATTCACTGGGTGACCACTGGGTTATCATTTGAATTGTCAACTCTTTAGTTAGTGTAGCTGGAATACTCCAACAGGGACAAAGTTCTGCCCTTTGTAGTTTGGTTGCCCAGTCTGAACAGGAGAGAAGAAACCTTGATTTTCATAACCTGCCCTGTGAGGGGGTGAGGCAAGTGCCATTATCCTTGACTTCCAGAGAAGACCAGGCTCAGAGAAAACAGAGGCCAAAGTGCCTGAAGTCCCATAGCTACTAAGCCGTGGAGCCAGCCTGGAGCCCAGCCACCTGGCTTCCCCCCTCCAGAGCTCCTGCTGTTCCACACTTCTGCTTCTGGACGTGTTGTACGTCCATGCCATGGGACAGCTACCTGGAGGGCTGAGGAGATACGCCTCAGCACACACACTTGTAGCTTATGTAGCACAGAGAAGGCATCTCGTGGGCCCTTAGCATGCTGTCGTCCAGAGGGCAAGCACCTCCTTCCTTCTTGCACTAGACTTTGGCCTCCATCATCTCAGGGGAAGGTTGGAAGCAAAGAGAAATATAAGAGGTTATGTCAGTTCTTGAGGTTCTGATGGTCCGGGCCCTGAAAGTTGAGGGGGTTTCCAAGGGTGCTTTTGACTTTGAAACTCATTTCTGCCCCATGATGTGACCAATGTTCTGCCAGGGCACATGCCAGAGCAGAGCAGCCCTGGCACCTGCAGGCACTCACTCTTGTTCCCATCTGTGTCACCTTCCCACAGCGTGGATTTTGTGAAGTGGTCCTCCCAGGGTATGCTGAGGATGAGTCCAGATGCCATGAATGCCCTTTTTAAGCCAACCATAGACAGCATCATTGAGCACCTCCGTAAGTATCCATGGGGCTTGTCCAGCATCACCAACCAGTACCATGCAGTCGGGTTGGCAGGGGATCTGGGTCTGGGAGCCACAGAACTGGGGGAGGTTACTGGACACAGGCTGTGGATCCCTCTCCTACTGCAAAGTAGCTGAGAACCTGTCCTGGGCTTTCAGTTTGGTCCCAGAGGTCAGAGAGCTGGGAGCTCTGAAGCCCTGTCATCCAACAGCCACTCCAGGGAGCGCATCCTGTTTGTGTGACCAGGACAGATTAGGAATCCTACCTACTAGGGGAGAAGGAACTGTAGTGAGAACCAAGAGGGCCACCAGAACCTGGCCATGCTGTCAACCTGCAGAGTTGGTGGCTTTCACCCAGGGACACTCATTGACTCACTGGGGACCTTTTCCAGGATCCAAACCTCCCATCTTCTTCCTACCCCCACGACCTTCCAAGTCTGAACCTCTAAAGATGGGATGAGATTTTTATGCAAGTCAGAGAATCCTGGCTCTAATAGCTGGCCCTGGCCTACTCCACCGTGGCAGTGATCCGTTTTGGAGAGATTCCTTTCTCCATAGAAAGTTCCACTTAAAATGTTCACCACCTCTCTGTTCAAATGGGCTTCTACTCAGCAGCTGCTCTGGCCTTTACAGCTGAGCACACTGGTGTGAAAACTCCTTTTCTAAGAAGACCAACTTGATAAGAACTCAATGGCTCAGACCAAGCCAGGGTCCCTGGGGCCCAGGTGGTTTCATCTCTTCCCAGAGACGAGCAGCCTGCTTCTCCCTTGCTTGCTGGCTTTTGCTGGTGTGACCTTCCTCCATCTTCTTCCCTTTCAGGGGACCTGTTTCAGAAGCCGGAGGTTTGCACCGTCAAGTTCCTCTTCCTGGTGGGTGGCTTTGCCGAGGCGCCCCTCCTGCAGCAGGCAGTGCATGCTGCCTTTGGTGACAAGTGCCGGATCATCATCCCCCAGGACGTGGGCCTCACCATCCTCAAGGGCGCCGTCCTCTTCGGCCTGGACCCTGCGGTCATCAAGGTACGCAGGTCCCCGCTCACCTACGGGGTGGGCGTGCTGAACCGCTACGTGGAGGGTAAGCACCCACCCGAGAAGCTGCTGGTGAAGGACGGCACTCGCTGGTGCACCGACGTGTTTGACAAGTTCATCTCTGCCGACCAGTCAGTGGCCCTGGGAGAGCTGGTCAAACGTAGCTATACCCCGGCCAAGCCCTCTCAGCTGGTCATTGTCATCAACATCTACAGCTCTGAGCATGACACCGTCAGCTTCATCACTGACCCAGGGGTGAAGAAGTGTGGCACGCTCCGCCTGGATCTCACGGGGACCAGCGGCACAGCAGTGCCTGCCAGGAGGGAAATCCAGACCCTCATGCAGTTCGGGGACACCGAGATCAAGGCCACAGCCATCGACATAGCCACCTCAAAGAGTGTCAAAGTGGGGATCGACTTCTTAAATTACTAACCATCCTTCCCTGCCGCCCGCCCCTAGGACCAGCTCATCTGCATCTGCTGACCTTATCCTTGACTGTCCTGACCTTGACCTTGACCTTGACCCTTGCCATTGCCCACCTGAACTTTAGCAGGAGAACAACCAGGGTGAGAAATAACTAGGGATTTTTGGAGGGTACACTGGAGTCAGAAAAGCGGTCAGAAATTACGATTGAGGTCTAGGAACAGGAAATTCAAGGATCCTAGAAGCGCAGCTAGTTTTCACAGGTACCAAAGTGGTGCACCAACCACCCGACAAGGGGACCGGTACAGTCTGCAGCAGTGGTGGAGCCTTGCTTTGAACAGATCTCTGCCAAGTAGAACTTAGAATGCCCTATTGCCTTCTTTCTAGATTTGAAATGAGATCTTTGAGTCAGGAGAAAATCTTCGTCTGAGATCTTTTCTTTTTAGGTTTTTTTCTTTTTCTTTTTGGATAGCAGTCAATATAAAATGCCACCCATCTGCAGTCAGTTTCTTCTCATCCTGGAATGAACAGCGGTGACTCAGAGGGAACTTGGAGCGCCGTCAGCTGGTGGGAGAAGACTGCCTACACTGGGCGCTATTTTAGGTTCTGAGATAATTTAAATTCCAAGGAGGTTTGGGGAAAAATAACTATAGCCTTGGCTACCCCACTAGGATTTTGGGGAGTAGGAATGCTGACACCTCAGCTTTTCAGCAGGTAAAAACTTGCTTTGATGGAAAAGGATATTGAAGAGTTGCTGCCTTACACCAAATCACAGTATTCACCCCTCATCTGTGGGGGATACATTCCAAGATCCCCAGTAGAGACATGAACCTGCCCCATAGTACCAAACCCTATATATATATATGTACACACTATATATACATTTCCCCTATATCTCCATATCTGTGATAAAGTTCAAATTATCAATTTGACACAGTAAGAGAATAATAGTAATAACAAAATAAGGAAATTGTACAAACCAACTGTAACACAATTTATACGAATGTGGTCTCTCTCAAAATATCTCATTGTACTCTACTATATTTTTGGACCACAGTTGACCATGGTAACTGAAACCATGGATGAGGGGAAACTACTACATATGTTGTCATCTAACTCACAGAATGCCAAATCCTGATTTCTGAGTTCAAAAGTAATTTTAGTTAATCATGGAGGAATTCACTGTGAGAACATGAGGCTGCCATTGCTTTGTTCACATCTCCTAGTCCCCGACTCCAGAACAGCCCTTAACCTTGAAAAGCATCCAAACTTTAAATTAGCCCCTATCCTTCCTGCTCGGTCTCCATCCCCCTGAGAGTTCTGACCATTCATTTCCATCTTGTGAAAGGAATACATTGGTGAAATGTCAAAGGAGAATCTGTTCTATGAGATGCTTCATTAAAAATCTCCAGTTTTTTCAAATCCATCTAAATTCATGTGTAGATCTAGACTTGAATTGAGCCGGTTGTTTTCTTTTCTCTCTCTCTTTTTTATTAGAGCTTTATGATCATTGGGTTCATCCAGACAAACTCATACATGCATGGATATTGAATGGTTCATGATCCCCTCTTTTCCCTCTTGTCCTCCCTCCCCCTCCCCATTTCCTTCCTCTACTAACTTCCTTTCATTCATCTATTAATTTGCATTTGATGGTTTCTTATGTTATCCTATTCTCCCCCCCCCCTTTCTTTTATTTCACTCTAGCTTCTGCATATGAGAGAAAACATCTGACCTTTTGAGCTTCTGGGTTTGGCTAATTTCACTTGGCATGATATTCTCCATTTCCATCCACTTACCAAGCCAGTTGTTCTCCAAAGCAGGTCTGTGGCTTGCCTGCGTCAGAATCGCCTGGGTGCTCGCTTAGAGCAGGTTCCTGGACCCCATCCCTTTTAAGCAGAAGCTAATTTGAAGGGGTCCAGAATCTGCATTTGTAGTGTATACCAGAAGTGATTGGGGTTCAGCTGGAATTTGAGAATTCCTAACTTTAGTTTGTCAAAGCTGAAGCACAGGCCACAGCCTGAGCCCTCTGTTCTTCCCTTTGGAGTTTTCTTAGGGAAGAGGGCGGACCCCATGCCTTGTCCTCTTGGTAAGTGGGGTTGGGGCTCCGTCACCTAGGATGGCCCTTTAAATTCTCACAAGGTGGTCCGGCAGGGAAAAGATGTCATGAAAGGCAGCCAGTGGGTCTGCATTTTTCCTTCCCCCACCACCCAAAGTCAGTTTTCGCCAACATTCAGGAGCCAACTGAGGACAGAGACTCAAGGATCTGAATCACAGTCCTTCTGATCTGTTCAAAGCAGTCTTTTCCACCTGCTGGAAGTCATTCCGATTTCAAGTCACTGGAGGCATGCATAGCGAACGGAGAACGAGGGAATGCGCTTTGAATGCAAGTTGGATTCACAAACCATCACCACGGCCAATATGCAGATTGTGAGCAGCAGCACTTCGGGTTTCTTTTTAGCCCATCTTCTTTTTCACTTCGCCTGCTGCAGATTTCCCTGCTAGAAAGTGAAACACGAATAAGCCACAGAACTGGATGGAGAAGGCCAGTTCCATAACTTGAGTCGTGGGATTTCATAGCCCGGCACCAAGGTGTGTTTCTCGGGGTCTCCTGCTGCCTGCTCTGCTTCAAAAGCTTAATGTTGTGTGTCCCTCTTTGGTGTTACCAGCCACAGTCTGCAAATAAGACTCTTCCATTTAGTTATGAGTAATATAATTTTATGTACATACAGTGTTGAAATCTTGTACAGAATCTTTGTTTCTACAATATGTTTTTCTTATTTTAAAAAAGGAAAATGTTCTTTGATTTTTGTTGATATCACTGCCCTTAATATTTCATATTTTCATTTCTTAATTGCTCTCACTAACCACTGATTTGCGCCGATACCAAGTGATGGATTATGTGTGCAAGACTGAGCATTAGGCAGAGGTGCCCTAGGATCAGCTAATACTCTGAACACCCGGACCACTTGGATCAACAGCTTCTTCAGTTTTCGCCAACTTCCACATGCACATTCTTTCCAAAGATTCAGAAGCTATATTTAAAGGAGCATAATGTATCAATTCTCCTGTCCAGACTTTGAGAGCTGAACATTCTGGTTTGGTAACCAAATATGACTGTGCAGAAAAACCTATGAAAACTCTTTGCATTCTGTTGGGTTGTCAACCTGTACTTGTGGGGCAAAGTAGTGACTCTGAGGACAAAGTGTGGTCCATGTGTGGATGTTTTCAGTACACCAGGGTCAAAGGCAGGAACCAAGTGGTACATAAACCAAGCTTTTCTATTGGGTAAGGATGAGGCAAGTCCCTTGTTTGCTGCTAACGCAGAGCTCTTCCTGCCTTGAATTAAGGATGTCTCCTTGTCTACCAGTTCTCTTCAATGAACTGATAGAAATCTACAGTGTTGGCAAATTGATGATAGAGAAGGGGTGACAATTTTGCTGGACTTTCTTCTGGCCCCAGAGATGCAGCCCTAGTAATCCAACTCCTTAGACAAGACTCCCAAATCCATCCCTTCCCCCTATTGAAATATTTTAGAGTAACAGCACTGGATAAGTACACTTGGACACATTTCCTAATCTTAGAAGGTTTCTAGAAGGCCTGTGGTCCTGACCGATTACTCAGTTGCTCCTGGCATATTATTTGATAGTCACCTTTCTTGGAAGCAGAGTTGTTGATGTCCTTTGTCACTGCCTTTTCTGCATGCAGCAGGCATTAATGAATGACAGACAACTTACAGACATGATATGAAAGAGGAGGAATCACAAGGGTATATTTGTAGAGTGTTGGCTGAGTCCAGATTACAGAGCCTGCCCCACCCTTAGAATGTTATTTAGACCAAGTTTAGCTTTTAGAGTCCAGGTCTGGTTAATTGCCAGGGTAGCAAAGAATCGCATGCACCAATATAAACAGGAGTCAAATGCATTAATAGTCCAAGATCAAACTTCACATTGTAGAGATGTAATCGCCGTGAGTAAGCTGCCTATGGATGCTGGGAAATGACT
This sequence comes from Marmota flaviventris, assembly GCF_047511675.1. Lineage (NCBI taxonomy): Eukaryota > Metazoa > Chordata > Mammalia > Rodentia > Sciuridae > Marmota > Marmota flaviventris. Next base: position 13,672,685 of record NC_092501.1, read on the forward strand.
TAAGTGGATGACTAGTATAAAAGTTGTTGGCCATCCTGTCACTAACACCTCTCATCTGCTTGAATTACGGAACACTGTTCTACTATCTCAGCCATTCAGGGTCTTGTTCACTACAAGATAGATCCAAACTTCACAGAATTTCGCAGCAGTTCACAACTGGACAGGACTGTGTCTGCAAACTCTCTTATCTTCACTGATGTCTAATAAAGTAAAACTCTGGATCTCATATGGCCCAGGATTTTTTTTTCCCGCACTTTGGTTTTGTATGTGGAATTCTAGATGGGTCATTACTGTTGCCCTCTCCACCCCATCTCCAGGATGATTTCCAGGTCTTTCCTAGATGGCAATAAGCTTTATTAACAGTCATTCCAACATGACTGGCCCTTCCTTTCCTGGGAACCAAGGCTCCTTTCATGTCCACAGAACCCTGTTTTCTTCCAAACAGGAAGAAAGTAGTCTAGCCAGAGAGTAGGTCCGTATGCAGAGTGGCCATGGGCAACTTCACTGCACCCAAATGAAAGTCACTAAAGAACACAGAAGGCCTGGGACAGTGCCGTGCTCACTGGCACCCTAGCAGGTGAAACTGGCTTCATCTAGAGCCTTGGGATGCCTCCAGAATCCACACCTGGATCACTCTCTGAGTTGCCTCTAGAAGATTCTAGATGGCCAGAGGTGGGGGGTCCTAGGATCACAAGAAGGTTAAAATTGGTGGTTGGCTCCACCTGCCTCCACCTGAAGTTCACTTTCCAGGAGAGTGAGGTGGAGAAGGCTGGGAGGTGTCCCGAACCAACTTCAGACAGGTACTGGGAGAGCAGTAGTGCCACTAGGCAGCGGGGCTTTGGCCATCCTTTCCCTGTCTGGGTCATTGGGCAGCATCTTGGTGGATTTCAATCCAATGAGATGAAGGTTCCATCTCTCTTCACTCCCATAAATTGCGGCTAGAAAGGGGTGACTCGACTTCCCAGGCATGCCTTCATTTTGGAAAATTGCTCCTTTCCTTGCACCGGGCGGCTGAAAAGTCCAGCCCCTCCTAGAGACAGAAGTGGGCAAGGGCTGGGCTAAGCCCAGCCAGGCACCTGTTACTAGGCCACTGGGGTCACAAGGCCTCGCCTCCTCCTCAGGCTTCCTCCTGCCCACAGGTTCCTCACACAGCCACGACTGGCCCTTACCCACAAGTGAAGGGGGCCCGTTCCTCCGCCCACTTCCCACTGTCTCTCAGTGGGAGAATGGCGGCTCTGACCCCCGAGCGGTACCCTCCCGTGGGGGACCAGGCTCTGTGCAGGGCTCCAAGGGCAGGTATTTTTGGGTGAAGATCTGTTTCATACTCAAGGCTGGACTAAATGGGTCCACTGGGCCCACCTCATCTCTGGTGCTGGGGGATGAGGAGGGGGATGAGGAGGGGGATCCCCAGGGGAGGGGGGAGGGGCAGGCTCTGGGGCCTGAGGCTCCACCCCCTGCCCCGCCCAGGTGTGAGCTCACAAAGGCTGTGGGAGGCTTGGAGATCAGAGGCTGGTGGAGGCCAGGAGTCCTCAGCGGGAGCCCAGGAGATGGGACGGGAGGCCTGGAGAATGAGGCAGAGGCCTGGATGGCCCAAGGCCCAGGACAACCGAGGCCTGGCCCAGTACATGGCCCAGGTCCAAGTCCGCCCAGGTGAGAGCAGGGGTTGGGGTGGGAAGGAGGTGGCAGGGAAGGGTTGGTGTCGGTGTCATCCATTTCCAGCCCCCTCCTCTGCCCCTCATTCAGGGCCCCTCCTCTCTAAGCTCCTCACTGCCCACCTCCTCCAGGCAGGCTGGACGCTGGGCCCTATCCAAGCACAACACTTTTGGACGACACGTCTTGCCCCTGAGAGTTTGGAGTTCATCCTTCATGTCTGCTTTCACTCCAGGGTCCTCGCACATGTTACTTGACCTCTCTGTGCCTTTTGAAAATCGTCTTTCACATGGGAACCCCAATAGGTGTTACCCTGAGGGACACTGCAGGGATTCAACAAGAATGCGGCTCCCTTCCACCTTGTCTGCAGAGCCAGTGTTCTAGAAATGGGCGTGCCTTTTCCATCCTCGTTTGGAAATGGGTAGAATAGGAGGGCCACATGTGTGTCACAGGGCTGAGGAGAGGATTTGGTGAGTCGGCACATGTAAAGCTTGGAGAAAAATTTTGGTAGCAGGTGGACAGTGTGCACTGGGCATCGCTTCACGGCCAGTCCCTCCTCCCAGGCATAGACTGCCGTGATTGGGTCAGCTCGGTCTTCACTGCTGTCAACCTGATGGGGCTGGGTCGCTACTGCCTCTCCCATCACCGCTGAGGAACCCAGGATCATGGCCCCCGTCCACCTGAAAGCCCCTTCTCCTGACCTCAAGGGCATTGCTGTAGAGATGAACCTGTGGGCAGAATAGGGCATGGCAGCATCCACAGCGTCGAGATGCAGACCTTGGGCCTTTGGGGGAAACCACTGGCGACCTGGAGGGGGGAAGAAATCTTGATTCACAGACAACAGGCACATAAACTGGTACTGCCACAAACCCCCCACCACCCTGTATTCCCCTTCGACTCCATGCCAGCCTTTTGGGACTTTCTGATCTCTATGAGCCATAATTGACAGGCGATTGTTTCAGGGAGCTTTCTTGTTTCTTGAAGGATGTTTGGCAGCGTCCTGGCCACTAGATATGAGGAGTGTCCCATCTCCCAAGCTGTGGCAACAAAAAAATGTCTCCAGACATTGCCCAATGGTGTGGAGCTGAAGGGGGTGGTGGCAGACATTACCACTGCACCCATATTCCATCTCCATAAAGAACTAGCTCTGGAGGGTGGGTGCCTCATCTCTTTCCTCCCCCGAGGTTCATGAGCCCTATATGAGGGCTCCTGAGTCCTGTTCATCTTTACATTCCCAACCTCTGTCACGTTTCATGACCACAGTGTGTGTATCATTCATGACTGTTGGGTGGACAGGGGGGTGGAGGGAGGGGCCTCCTTGGGAAGGGAGACACTTGTGATTTGCAATGTTATCTAAAGGTAGCATGAAAAGCGATGCCCCTTGGAACCAGGTCGTTGTTGGTAACTGAAGCCAGCTCTGTCTGCCAGCTTGGAGAAAGATGGCGGTGCCGCCTCTGCGTCCCAGCCCCTGGCAAAGCCATTCTTTGCTCCCAAGGGATCTGGCACAGGCACAGTAGGTACTTGAGGCAGAGACTTAAGGATGACCAGTTTATTCCTTCTTCCCTTCATGAACAGACAGTGAAATCATGGAGACTTCCAAGACCTTCATTAGACGTCCTCCGGTCACACCAGGCTACAGTGGTAAGTGGCAGCACTCAGGGGAACTGTGGCACTGGTCCTTGTTCTTGCCTCGGCCCCCTGTCCGTGCCTCTCAGGCAGACTGGCTCCAGGCTGTAAGACCCATTGAGAGTGCCCAGGGCTGCAGATGGCTGACAGATGGCTCTGATGGATGGAGAGAAAGAACTTAGGCTACACCCTGTGGGACATGACCCATATGGGAAGCACTTCATGTCCATTGAACAAATTTAGAGCAGGATGGACACACAATGCTGTGAGGATAGACACATACCTTAGTGGGGGCCCTGACCTTCCCCAAGCTGGTCTTTCTAGTCTCCCACAAGGGCTTTCATCCTTCCATGTCTCCCTGTGTCCCCCAAATGGAAGCAGTCAACTGCCCTGGTTTTCTTGGAATCATGGTAGTGCTAGTCCTGTGTCCAGGAACCCCTTAGTCCTTGGAAAACTAGGACAGTTGGTCACCCTTCCCAAAGGCTTTTACTCCTCAGGCTCCTGGGCTCCTGAGAACTTAATCTGTCACATCCCCATGGGTGACGATCCCAGTGGTCCCCATGGGCCCTCAGCCTTTACACATAGCTGTTCTCAGGAGGAAGGGGTGCTTAGGGAACATTCAGTCCACAGTTGCCCAGCCTTTGGGGCTGACAAACTGAGAGATGGTTCAAGTCTCTGCTTGACACCATCCATGTGACTGTAATGACTTAGCTTCCAAGCAAGAAAAAAATTCAAGTAAAATAGATGTCTTCATTTCTTAGGGCTTCTTCCACAAATTACCATAAACTGGATGGTTTAAAACAACAGCAGCTTATTCTCTCCTGGTCCTACGGGCTAGAAATTTGAAATCAAGGTGTTTTGAGCAGGGCCATGTCTCTCTCTAGGGGGCAGGTCCTTCCTTTGCCCCTTCCAGCTTCCGGTGGCCACAGATGTCCCCTGGCTTGTGGCAGCATCTCTCATATCTCTGCCTCCATTTTCAAGGGACTCTTCATGTGGATGTTTCCTCTGCCTCTAAGTTAGTGTCTCCTGTATCCTCTCCTTTCACTTATAAGATGCCAGTCACTGGATTCACAGTCCATCCTAAATCTATGATGATCTCATTTCTGGATCCCTAATTGCATCTGCAAAGACCCTATGTCCCAGGAAGGTGAGGCTCACAGGGGTTAGGACTTGGATGTGTCTATTTGGGGGTCCAGTGCACACCACTGCAGAGACCACCCTATGATTGTTGTCATGACATTTGCTCTTTTAAATACCTGAGTTCTTAGCTAGACTCAATAAAAATAGCTTATATTCCTCTGTGTGTGTGTGTGTGTGTGTGTGTGTGTGGTGTGGTGGTGTGCATATGCATGTGAACACACGTAAAACCTATGCAGATCCAAGGTAGTCCCTGAGGTAGGCAAGCCACCAAGGCTAGGCTCCTGGACTTCTGTGATCTTCCCTGTGACCTTGGAGTACTTTTCATTGCCCCAGGGTTGGTGGGTGAAGGAGTTTCTCATTATCAAGGTCAATTAATGAGATTCTTCTGGAGGTGGTTTGTAGTAGGGGGAAAGGGTTGGGAAGGGGCTGCTTTCAACCCCAATGCCAGGATTTCTTTCCCTAGGGACAAAGGCAAAAACATTGGGCTCTGATACTGAGAGATATTTATTTATTTACTTTGTGGTTTAAAACCAAGTTCTTAACCAGTTTTTCTCATTTGTTCTCTTTAAAAATGGTTTTATTGTGACAATATTATAATACTTGGGATTCAGCATCCAGTTTAAATAAATACTTGTGTTTTACCCATACTCATTGTAATGATTATATGTTGTTTTGTGGGCAACGGTGAAAAATTGTTCTTGGGGTGGGTCTTGCAGATAATGAGTTTACCTTTTTGTATAATAGGTCTATGCTTTTAATAAGCCTGCAATTTCCCTACGGTCCAGCATGAAAGATCCCAAATTGCATTTGGGAAGTGTCAAGGAAATAAGCTTTCTCTCTAAAAAGAGGAATAATTTCAATTACTCCTCAGACTATCATTTTGGACCATTAAATGCTTTCCGCATTTGCTTTCTGGCTGACGTCAGGGGCTTTGCTATAAAAGAATATGACTGTCATTGCCTTTGTTGAACTGGGCCTTCACTTCCCAGCTCCAAGGTCATTTTGGGTGGCCTTGGGAGGGCCCGTCTCAGTGGAAACAAGAGCACTGCTTGTATTAATGGCCTTTGGAAAAACGCAGCGCTGTAGGCGGGGACCTGCCCAGCGGTGGGCTGAGCTGGGGCGACCTGGCAGGTTCTGCAATCCCCGCCGGCTGGCCTGGCTCAAGGCTGCCCTTTGCCTGGCTCTTGCAGGTTTTGTGCCCTACCTCAGCTGCCAGGGGACCTCCGGCGAGGACCACATGGACCACTGCCTGGAAGACTTCCAGGAGCAAAGGCAGCGATACATAGACCGGCAGGAGGCGCTTCACCGTTCAGTGGACGCTGCCCCCAAACTGAAGCCCATCTGCTCCGAGGACACGGTCCTGCGGGCTCTGCACGAGTACACTCGGAAGTACCACCCCTTGAGTCTGGGTATGGGCCCCCCAAACCAGCTGCCCCTCCGACTGGCCCCAAGCACACATCCCAGAGGCCACAGAGAGCACAGTACCCAGCACAGCCCCAAGTCCCCAGGGCTCCAAAGGACAGGCTCAGTCTCTTCACACGAGGGAGAACACCCTTCCTGGGAGAGGGACACAGTCCTGGTCAGGCCAGAGGGTGCTGGCCTGAGCACTAAGAGGCCCTGGGCCAGTCACAACACACTTCTGGTTGTTTCTCTGTCCTGGGAACAGTGGTCCCCAACCGCAGGACTTTGTGAGGTCACGACTGTCATTCCCATCTAAGAGACAGGAGAAGGGAGGCTTCCAGGGCTGGGGTCACTGGCTGAGGTCATAGCAGGGGTGCTGAGGTCAGCCCTGGGTCTGATTCCTCCTCCTCCGGGTGCCAGTTCAGGAGGAAGGGGTTTCTCACCCAACATCAACAATGGAGACCACTGTGATGGGATCATATGACAGGAATCGCAGCAACGATTTGACCTAGATTATTTTAAGGCCTAAAAGCCTATAGTAAAAGCAAGGAACTGATTGCTTTTATTCTTTTTGCTATAATTGTTCAAAAATTTTTCAAGAACAAATGATAATTTACACGTTTGCTGTGCTTTAAAAATCTTCCAAACCTTACCAAAAATCTCTGCCTAAGTTTGGGATTTAGCCCACCTCTGTGGCTACTTGCTGTGTGACCCAAGACAACTTACTTCCCTTCTCTGGGCTTCAATATCTTCTTTTAAAATAGGGAAGGATCGACTAGATGCTCCCTGGGATGTCCTCCAATTCAGGGGCCTCATTGGAGACTATGGGGATGGTAAATTTACCCAAGGTCACCCAGCAAGCTAGGATCACAGTCAAGACCTGAAGCAGGTTCTTGGTACAAGTCTGAAAGCAGCCTCCTAAGCTGGTGCTGCTGTCAATTCCCTGCCTTATTTAAAGCATCACACGGGGGTGCCTGAAGCTTCCCCGTCAATCTGAGAAGGAAGCAGATCTGTCTCAGAGCCAGGACTTTGAACATAGAGCCAGCTTTGAGTCCTGCCCTACGCCTCCTGACTATGTGACTCTGGCCAGGTCTCTCTGAACCTCGTTGCAGGCCTCCGTCTCCTCCTTCCTATGCTGGAGGTAACAGTGGTGCTAACCTGGATGGTTTGGGAGAGAATTAAACGAGAAACTATTTGTAAAGCCCCTCCCACAATACCTGGCCCAAGAGTTCCCCTGGGCTAACTGTTGGGGTGCCAGCTGGCTTGAGAACACTGCCCTCTGCAGAACTCCCCTGAGCCTTCAGAAGAATACTGTCTCTCTACAGAATGCAAGAACATGAAGAAACCTCTCCATGAGCCCCCGATCCCTGGCTGGGCAGGCTACCTCCCCAGAGCCAAGGTCACTGAACTAGGTTGTGCCACGAGGTACACTGTCATGGCCAGAAACTGCTACAAGGACTTCAAGGACATTGTGGAGCAGGCCAAGAGAGCACGTCTGAAATCATACGAGGAGTAAGTGTGTAGGGGGGTCAAACCACTGGCTGCAAGACCCAGAGACAAGAGCGCCCCCTGCACTAGGACCGCCGTGGGTCTGGGGGGGTGTGTAGAAGTTGTCTTGTTGGTCTGTAGGGCCTTCTTGGTAGGCAGCCACACTCCCGCCTGAGCTCAGCTCTCCCCAGCGGCTATCTGTCCAGCAGTGACCTAAGAGACTCCAGGTGCTGATGGAGGGAGGGAGATGGAGGTGATGCCATGGGCACTGCATATGGTGGCTCCTGTGGCCTCAGTTTTCTCTTTTGGAAAGGGGACAACAATCCTAACCGTTAGGATAAATTGTAAGGATTAGAAATGAACACACGACTCCCCCCCAGGACCTGTGTGTGTTATTCTTATTTTTATTGTTAAAAGGAGTAACTTTGTGACTTTTGTTCTTACTTTAGACTGTGTGGAATTAGCCGCACACAAACTGATGCTCCTTCTCCAAAAGTTTTGCAGCACGAAGAGCTGACACCCCCAAACCCAGACTTCTCCATCGCAGGTGAGCGAGGGTGCTTTCTTTCCTTCCTACCGTGTTCTAGAAGGCACTGGTGTGTTCGTCTGCGGAGCTGGCTGCCTGCCTGCCGCTCCTGTGGAGGGTTTCTCTTCCAGGTGGAAGCTGCCCTACCTTTGGAAAACCCTGGAGCCAAGACCCCAGAGCTCCGGTGACATGTGACTCGCCTCAGAGGCTAAGTACTCCAGGCAACACGAAGATTTATCTAGGGCCACGGCCCTTACCAAAGAATGCAGAGGTCTAGAAGCATGTGGCTTAGACCTCCAGGGACAGGTGGAGCCGAGGGGAGTGGCAGAAGCCTGCCAGTGTTGCACAGGCCGGTGCCTCATCCACACCTAGTGGGCAATAGGACAGTGTAAGAGCACAGTTCCCTGGGCCTGCACCCTGAGCTGCAGCGTGGCTGTCGGGAATAAAGAGGAGACTGCTCAGTGTGCTAAAGGTCTTTGTGGGTTTTTCTCAGGTTGCATTGACCTTGAGAATGGCCAGGGTGGGGCCTTCTCTTCCTAAACCCTAAGGGAACCTCGTGTAGCTGGGCCAGGCTCTACTTTGAAGCCTCAGTCCAGCGCTGTTACCACGTCAGCCATGCTGGGTCCTGGTGTGGTATATCCCCAACTCTGGCCTGCAGCCAACCCTGCTTTCTTAGAATCCTAGTCCCCTTGAGGCCCCAACTGGCAGATACAGCTACATCAGTTTTCCAGGACTGTCCTAAGAAAAGTAGAGCCAACTGGTAGCTTTATTGCCTCACAGTTGTGGAGGCCAGAATTTCCAAATCCAGACTGTTAGCAGGGCCCCCTCTACCTCTGACACTGGAAGGGAAGTCGGTCCTTGCCTCTTCCTCCTCTGGGGGGTGGTGGCAGCGCATGCCATGTGACTCCCATCTCAGCCCTCCCGTACAGGGTGTTCTCTTTGGGTGTGTCTGTGTTGTCATGTGGCCACTTCTTAGAAGGTCACATGGGATTAGGAGATCCCTTCTCCAGTCTGTCTTCACCTAAACTAATTTCACCTGCAATGACTTTATTTGTAAACCAGTCACATTCCGAGGTACTGGGACCAAGACTTCAAGAAGACTTCCTTCTTTTGAGGAACAGAGTTCAACCCATAGCACTGGTCACTGCTGCCTGTCACTGACAGGTCTCTCCCTGACTCCACTTGGCAGCCTTCAGTTCCCTGAAATCTGAAGCAGCTGTGGGTCTAAGGAGGCCATCAGCATCAAAAAGCTAAAAAATGGGGCTGGGGTTGTGCTCTGTGGTGGTGCACTCGCCTAGCATGTGTGAGGCACTGGGTTTGATTCTCAGCACTGCATATAAATAAATAAATAAATAAAGGTCATTGACATCTTAAAATAAATATTTTAAAAATGCTCAGAGCCGGAGATGCAGCAAGCAAGCTGCTTCTGGAACTGCTCCCCAAGGCAAGAGTTTTTGCCAGGGCTCCCTGGGCTCTGAGCTTCCATGGATAGAGGTCAAGAGGATGGAAAAATCTTGATAAGAAAAAGTTCTCTCTTCGTTTTACAGATCTCCAAGTGTTTCCTTCATTTGTGAAGGTAAAGGACACACCACAGCCAGGTACTCTGTCACCTCAGCCCCATAGAAATGGTGGACCTTTGGTGGTACCATACGAAGGTGTGGTAAACAGCTAGAAGTCATGCTAATGCTCCCCTCACTCCACGATTAGTTACTAGAGCCTCGGAATCTACTCTCATGTTAACATGCAGTGAAGAAAATCAAAACGACACTAAGATTTCATCTCACTCCAGTGAGAATGGCAGTCATCAAGAATGCAGGCAACAATAAATGTTGGTGAAGATGTGGGGGAAAACGTACATTCATACATTGCTGATGGGATTGCAAATTGGTACGACCATTAGGGAAAGCAGTATGGAACCACCATTTGACCCAACTATCCCACTCAGCGGTTTATACCCAAAGGACTTAAAATCAGCATACTCAGTGACTCAGCCACATCAATGTTTATAACAGCTCAATTCGAAATAGTTAAACTATGGAACCAACCTCGGAGTCCTTCAATAGATGAATGGATAAAGAAAATGTGGCGTATATATTCAGTGGAATATTACTCAACTTTAAAGAAGAATGAAATTAAGGCATTTGCTGGTAAATGGATGGAGTTGGAAAATATGTTAAGTGAAATAAGCCAAAAAAAAAAAAAAAAACAAAACAGAGGCCCAATGTTTTCTCTAATATGTGGATGGTAATTCACAATAGGAGGGCACTAGAGAAGAATAGGGTTACCTTAGTTTAGGTAGAGGGAAGTGAAAGGAGGGGAGGGGAGGGGATGTGGAGAAAAGAATAGTAGAATGAAACAGACATTATTACTTTATGTATATATATAACACACACACACACACACATATATATATATATATATATATATATATATATATATATATATATATATATATATAAAATGTGATTCTGCAACATGTACACTCAGAAAAATGAGGGATTATAGCCCATCTATGTATGATGTATCAAAGTGCATAAATGCATTCTACTGTCAATTATAACTAATTAAAACAAATTAAAAATTAAAAAAAAGACATGTAGCTATTTCACCCAGATTTGCTCTCTTGAATATTTTGGTGATATTTCCTTTGTAATCTTACATATTTCAGGTCCACAGGTTCATCAGATGGCCACAGGGCCTCAGAACTGAACAGTCTTGAACAAAGAAGTGCCTAAGGGTGTTGTAAACAGTAATGGCCTCACAAAACATAACCACCACCCCCATCCCTGTGGGCTTGGGATGCAGTAGGAGCTACTATGTCAAAGATTATGTGAAGGGAAAATACTGTTGTGGAAATATACGATACAGCTCTTGAAAAAGGAAGGTCCTAAGATGTGCAGTAGCTGTGAACCTACGTCACACACACACACACACACACACACACACACACACACACCATGTCTTTTATTTAATAAAGGGGGGAGCTAACCCATAATATTCACAATGGTCATTTAGTAGATGGTGCTACTGTTTGCTTTTATTTTCTTCTTTGTGTTTTCTCTGATTTTCCACAGCCTCCAGATATTGCATTCATAACTAAGAAATAATATCATCTTTAAAATCCTTATTTGAACTGTTGAAAAAGATACTTAAATACTTTGGAAATTAAATTTTAAAAATCACATTTCAATAGAAGACAGCTAGCACTTTCTTCAAAGGGCAGGGGCAAATCTATGTGAATAGTTGAGATTTTTCCCAGTTTTCCTAAACCCTGAAGGAGGGACCTCAAAGCCCCAGAGAGGACACCAGGAGACAGATCCCTTCCTATGCAGGCTGCATCTCTGCCCACCTCAGAAATGAGCCACATGGGAGGCATGTCTGTCTGTCCCCTTTTCCCAAACCCAGTTTGCAGATGGCCACTTGGGGGTCAAGTCTGTTGCAGTATTTTCAAGGAAAGTAAGGAGGTGGCAGGGCTGATGTGGCTCTTAAACTGTCCCAAGTTTTCTCATCCATGGATCGTATTACATACCAATATTTAAGTGACGAATTCATTTGACACAACTTTTAAAAAATGGCTTTAGCTATAAAACCAAAACAGAACCCCAAACCACCCAGTGACAGAGGTAGCAAAAGTGAATAAAGGCAATTCAAAAATTCTGCACGTCTCCCTTCCACAAGTTCGCGATTCAGATCTCCAAGTTCAGTGTGCAGAACTGAGAGTCCTTTTGTTGAAGTAGCTCTCCATTGCAATTTTTTCCCTTAGACTTTCTCCTTTCTGTTTCTCCCTAGCCTATAATTTCTAGAGCATCAACTGTCGGCCGGGGGAGATGCAGAGAGGTGATTTTAATGCTCAGCAAATTATCATTATTAGCACAAGCTGCATCTGTAATGAGCTCATTCTTGCCATTAAAAACAATTCCATTACCTGGGAAGACAAAACTCCCTTGGCAAACTGGGTCTTTTGTCAGGACAGTTTAACCTCCGTGGCTCCATTAGGGGTAGCTTCTTTTTCTTTCTGGGCAAGAATTGACAGGTCCCCCAGAGGCCAGTGGGAGGAGACACCAAGTTTCTCCGTCCTGCTCCCCATCCCACCATGGTGATCCGCTGGCTCTAATGATCAGGATCTTGATCTGAGCTTCAACGTTGTTGAAAGGTATGGGCAGGAGGTAGACTCTCAATGTTCATATCTCTTCTTGAATTTTTCAGACTGTATGACTCTGATAGTTCCCTTAACCTCTCTGAGCATCAAATTCCTATTTGGTAAAATAAGATAACAAAACAGCCTACCCAACAGTTTAGGTTATAAGGATTAAGAAAATCGGCAGCCATGGGGCTGGGTTTGTAGCTCAGTGGTAGACAACTTGGGTAGCACGCATGAGGCCCTGGGTTCCATCCCTAGCACTGTCAAAAAAAAAAAAAAAAAAAAAAAAAGCAGATGATGAAAAAAGATGCTCAGGGTCATGGAATCACCCAGACCTGGCTGTCGGAGACCAGGTCAGTACACCCAAGCTTCATGCCATACTGCCTCGGCCTGTGGATCCTTGGCTCGTGGTCACAGTAAAATGAGCTACTCCTAAATGAATCATGCTTTCACACGGAATCAATACAGAAAGAAAACAGATGAGAGTCTAGTCAAGAAGAAGGTAAAAATGTAATGTGAGGGAGGTAGCCCCTCAGGGTTGAGGGTGTTGCAAGCTGAGCTTCAGGGGTCCACATGCCTGTTGGTGCCATATAACTGCTGAGTGATGTGAGGCAGGAAACTTAGCTGCTCCTAGTCTCAGTTTTCTGCTAGAAATTTGGAGAATTAAGTGAAATAACCTGCACAAAGGACTTAGCATGGTATTTTGCAGGCAGAACACTTGCAGGCCTATGTCGGTTAACCGCAGCTAAAAGCACTAAGGAGGATAACAACAGCAAGGTCAAGAGCTATAAGGTCCAGTTCAGCACGAGACTGGACTCCCTCATCTCTCTCCCCTGCTCTTACGCCTGTCCCTCAGCCCCTGGCCCATCCAAAGAGTTGCAAGAGTTGAGGTCTTGATTCCTTCCTTCCCAGAAGGCCTCTGGCTTCCGTAAACAAATTACTTCTTCTGAAAATGTCCTGAGTTTTCCCTAAGGTGAGCACTGGGCAAGTGTGAGCTGTCGTGGGGTGACAAGCAGAGTCCCTATCTGTCCACCTGTCTGTCCTCTCAGCCTCTTCAGCTGACAGGGCAGGTAGGAGAGAGTCAGGCACAGCAGCCTCCATCACATTTCCCAAAGCAGGCCTCCTTGACAGAAAAAAGAGGAGCAGCCCCACCCTCCATGCAAGTGGGCAGCTGTGTTTCCAACAAAGCCAGATGTGCACATTTAGATTCGAATCAGATTTGTGGTTCTCCAAAGGCTGAGAGGGAATGGGTACCTTGCCTCTCTTGACCAGTGTGGGCACCATCTGGAGGGGGCACCAGGCACTCCATGGCCTGGGGTCATCCTTCAGCCCTCATTTGATAGGCACTATCCTGAAGGTCACACAAGAAAACTCCCTGGTCCCTCAGCGCCCCCTACAGCCATACCCTGGCTTCAGAACCTGGTGTCCGTCCCCTGTAACAGCCTCTGTCCAATGTCAGTTGTCCTGAAACCACTTCTACTGGTGAAACTCACTCCAGTTTTTGTGAGCATTTTAAGTATTTGTCAACCTATCTGTCTAAGGGTATTTCTGGTAATTTTACAATTCTCATACACATTTTCCACATCTTCAGTTTTGTGAAGATAGGGTTGACTTGTTTCCTTTCATTGTTCTTTTCTCCTCATTTTTTCCTACTCACTCACACTTTGAGAACTTTTTAGCCAGTGTGTCCAAAAAAACGCTTCTATGAGATTGATTTTCACAAATGCAATGTTTTATCTGAATGCTCTCCCATCTTTCCCTCTTGAAGGTGCCACTCCCTCCCCCACATTAACAGGACATAAGTCATCTAGACCTTTCTTCTAAGGCAGGATTGAAAACATTTTCTATAAAGCACCAGGTAGGAAATATTTTAGGCTTCATGGGGACACCCGAACTCTGTCACAACTACAAAAAGTCTGCCATTTCAACAGGAAACAGCTGTAGACAATATGTTAACAAATGAGTGACTGCTGTGTTCCAATAAAACTTTATTGATATACACTGAAATTTTTCATTTATCATATGTCATAAAACATTACTTCTCTTTTGCATTTTTAAGGAACCATTAAATCATCAAGGAAAGACCAGTATCCCTGATTAACATAGATGCCAAAATTCTTAATAAAATATTAGCAAATTATATCCAACACATTAAGATTATACATCATGGCCAAGTTGATTGCATTGCAGGGATGCAGGGATGGTTCAACATATGCAAATCAATAAATGTAGTCCATCACATTAATAGAATTAAGGGCAAAAATCACATAGTTATCCCAATAGATGCAGAGGAAGCCTTTGATAAAATTTAGCACCAATTCATTATAAAAACACTGAAGAAACTAGGCTATGTATGACAACCCAAAAGCCAACATCATAGTCACTAGAGAAAAACTGAAAGTATTTTCTCTAAAATCAAGAAGATAAGGATTTTCACTTTACCTATTCTTATTCAATATAGTACTTGAAATTCTAGCCAAAGCAAATAGTCAAGAGAAGAAAATTAAAGAGATTAAATGAGAAAAGTAAGAAGTCAGAGTACTACTGTTTGCAGATAATATGATGTTTCACCAGAAGATTGTTAGAACTAATATAAAAATTCAGAAAAGTAGCAGAATAAAAAATCCACATAAAAATAAATAGCTTTCCTGTACACCAATAATGAATTCGCTGGAAATAAGCCCATTCATAATATCCTCAAAAACAAAAACAAATACATGCACTCACAAAGGAAGGAAAAAAAACCTATAAAAACTCTAGGACTTCCTAGCTAAGGAAGGCAGATCCTAGGCTGACATGGTGAAGATTTGGGCCTACTTTTTCTTCTAGTAGGTGCAGAGTCTCTGTTCCTAGTGCCTAAGTCTTTGATCTACTTTGAGTCTTGTGTAGGGTGAGAGATAGAGGTTTAATTTCATTTTGTTACTTCCTTAACCATACCCCTGAAGCACAAGAAGTGAAATCAAGAATCAATAAATGGATGAATTTAAACTAAAAAGCTTCTTCTCAGCAAAAGAAAAAAAAAATAATGTGAAGACAAAGCATACAGATTGGGAGAAAATCTTTGCCACATGTACCTTGGATAAATCATTAGTCTCTTAGCTATATAAAGAACTTAAAAAACTTAACACCAAAACAAAACAACAACAACAAATAACCCAATCAATAAATGGGCTAAGGAACTGAACAGACACTCCACAGAAGAAGAAATACAATTGATCAAAAAATATATGAAAAAATGTACAACATCTCTAGCAATTAGAGAAATGCAAATTAAAACTACTCTAAAATTTCATCTCACTCCAGTCAGAATGGCAATCATCAAGAACACAGACAAAAAATAAATGTTGGCAAGGATGTGGAGTAAAAGTTACACTCATAAATTGCTGGTGGGACTGCAAATTGGTGCAACCACTCTGGAAAGCAGTATGGAGACTCCTCAGAAAACTCAGAAAGGAACCACCATTTGACCTAGATATCCCACTCCTTAATTTATACCCAAAGATCTTAAAATCAGCATACTACAGTGATGTGGCCATGTCAATATTTATAGCAGCTCAATTCACAATAGCTAAACTATGGAACCAACCTAGGTGTCCTTCAATAGATGAATGGATAAAGAAAATGTGGTATATATATTCAATAGAATAGTATTCAACTTTAAAGAAGAATTAAATAATGGCATTATCAAAGGGCATAAATGCATTCTACTGGCATGCATAACTAATTAAAACAAATTTAAAAAATTTTTAAAAACCCTAGGACTAAATTTAACCAAGGAGGTGAAAGATCTCTACAGTGAAAATTATAGAACTCTGAAGAAAGAAATGGAAGAAGATACTAGAAGAGGGAAAGATCTCCCATGTTTACGGATAGACAGAATCAACATTGTTAAAATGGCTATATTGCTGAAAATAATCTAAAGATTCAATGAAATCCCCATCAAAATACCAATGGCATTCTTAACAGAACTAGGAAAAACAGTACTAAAATTCATTTGAAAGAATAAAAGACCTGGAATAGCTAAAGCAATTCTGAGCCAAAAGAGCAATGGGGGAGGCAACACAATACCTGACTTCAAACTGTATTGCAGATCTGTAGTAACCCAAACTGCATGGTCTGGCAGAAAAACAAATAGACTAGTGGAAGAGAATTGAAGTCACAGAGATCAACCTGCACAGACACTGTCATTTGATTCTTGACAAAGTCACCAAATACAACCATTGGAGAAAAGACAGCCTTTTAAACAATGGTGCTGGGAAACCTGGTTATCCCTATGCAGTAAAATGAAACTAAATCCCTATCTGTCACCCTGCACAAAAATCAACTCAAAATGTATCAAAGACCTAGGAATTAGACTTTGCAACTGGTAGAAATGTAGGGTTAATACTCCAACATATAGGCTCAGGCAATGACTTCCTTAACAGAATTCCTAAAGCTCAGAAAATAATATCAAGAATTAATCAGTAGGACAACATCAAATTAAAAAGCTTCTACACAGCAAAGGAAACAAGGGTGTGAAGGGAGAACTTATGGAATGGAAGAAAATATTGCTAGCTACTCCTCTGACAGAAGGTTAAGATCCAAAATATATGAAGAATTCAAAACACACCTCCCCCCACCAAAAAACCAAAACAACAACAACAACAAAAAAACACCAACCTAATCAACAAATGAGCAAATGAGCTAAACAGACACTTCTCAAAAGAAGAAATTCAATGGCCAACAGCTATATGAGAAAGTTCAATGTCGTTAGCAATTAGGGAAATGCAAATCAAAAGTTCACTGCAATTACATCTCATTCCAATCAGAATGGCAACCATGGAGAATACAAACAATAAACGCTGGAAAGGACACGGAGAAAAGGAACATTTTTATACTATTGGTGGAATTGTGGAGTTAGTTCAGCCAATGTGGAAGTCAGTACGGCAGTTCCTCAAAAGACTAGAAACAGAACCACCGCATGACCCAGCTATGCCACTCCTCGGTATTTATCCTGAAGAATGAGTCTAGTCGGCAGACTGTAGTGACACAGGCATGCCTCTGTTTACAGTAGCAGCACAATTCACAATAGCCAAGTTATGGAACTAACCTAGGTGTCCATCAATAGATGAATGGGAAAAGAAAATATGGTATTCAGAGCTATAAAGAATGCAATTATGTCATTTGCAGGAAAATGAATGAAACTTGAGCGATATGTTAAGTGACATAAGTCAAACATGCAGAAAGTCAATGGTCATCATATGTTTTCTGTCATGTGTGGAAGCTAGAGAGGAAAAAAAGGAAAATAAAGGTGGAGATAGGGATCTCATGAAAATAGAGGGGACAGGGGTCAGGGGATGGAGAGGAAGGGAAAGGGGAGATCCTGGGGAACCACATTGACCAAATTGTACTGTGGCATGGTGTGTAGGTTCAGATATACAACAACAAATCCACTATTTTGTATAATGATAATGCACCAACAAAAATATGGGGAAAAAAAAAGAAAGTACTAAAAAATGTGAAATTCATTCTTAGCTGGACTGGGGGCGGGGCATCAAAAGAATAAGTGGCCCATGGGCCCTAATTCATCAGCCCCTGCTCTAAACCACAAAATAAGCTGAGAGCATGGTGCTGGCCAGAATCTAGTTGTGATTTATCTGTTTGGCAATCTCAGTCGAGCAGGCCCCCCTGGAGAGGCCCCCTTGGAGGGTCCCAGAAACAGAATCTTCTGCAGCCAGAACCCTGAGAAGGCTGCCCAAACCCCCTGCCAAGAGGGAGGGGGACAAAGCAGGATGTGGAGCTATTAGCTGGGAGAAAGCCTGCAAGGGCTGGAGAGAGGAGGCAGAAACAAAGGCCCGAGAGAGGCTTTTCATACCCTGCATTAAAGTTAAAATCTAATTTAGATGAAAATGGATGCATAGAAATTAAACGCGTGTGCGTGCCTTTCGTTGCCAAGCCACATCCCCCGTAACGATAGTTTTACCAAATTTATTCCCTTGGCTTGAAAATAAAGATGCTTTTTGAAATTTGATTTTGTTGTTTCGTAAATTGTGTTAGCTTTGTGAATAGTACAAACTCCATCTCTGATCTGCTTCAAACAAAAATAGAGCATTAAAGTGTTTAAGATTCAATCAAAGGCTTGCTGGGAGCGGCACAATATTAAAATAACAGAAAAATCAATACAATTTTTATTTTGAACATGATTTGTCACAAATAGCATTCTAATAGATAACACTGATTATATGGTAGCGAATGTAATTTATATATCCCGAGCACCATGCCTTTGTCAGAGTTATCATTAAGGAATTTGACACGTATGCAGGAGAACAATAAATGTCAACTGAAATATATACCAGTTAGATATAAATGGAATACTAAAATGAATGATGCCAGCCCACACTATACTTATGAGTAATAATATGCAGTCTAAAGTAGCTTGGGTTTTCAAACAAGAACTCTTTTTATGTTGTCATTTAAAACATCTCATATTTCTGAAGGTCAGGGGAAAAATGGCACTATTAGCATTAAAAGCTAGTAAAAGAGAAAGTAATTTGTTATTCATTTTAACATCACATTTTATGAAATAGCTTTGTAAAGTATTCACTTTCCCTCCCCTACGGAAGCTGAAAAGATGGGATGGATGACTTTTTATCTCACCTTTGTTCTTGTTAACGTCTTGATTCAGGAAAATCTTATGGAATTATGTAGCTTGGGCCTGGGAAGGTGAGTGCTATGAAATAAAGCCGTCTACACAACTGCGGTCTCGGCTGGTCCAGCGGGGTGCTGTCCAGGTCCTCATCAGGAGTGGCACTTGGTTCAGGGATGACAGTGTGACACCAGAAACAAGCGGCAAGACTGTAGGGAAGTGAAGAGGGAGGATAGTGTGACAGACACATGTCTTTGAGAGGCAGGAGAGAGGTGCCTGCCGTGGGTCTTGGAATGGAGGCAGATAAATCAGTATTTGAATTAGCACCACCCTGGGGCAGTCAGCCGTAAAAGCAGTCCCATCACCTTCCTCCTGCCACACATCCTGAACTCCCCAGTACTGTACTCCTTATACTATGGACTCCTGGCAGCCCTCCCAGTTTCCCTGGAATCAATCAATTTCTCTCTTCTTCCCTTTTCTCTTAAATTTCCATTAAAAAAATAAAACTACAAAATTGACCATCTAACCACCTAGAATTAGAAAAGAAGGATCTTTCATCGTATTTACTTCAAATTCTTTTGTAAAGAAAAAGAAATATGACATGGTGGTCATCTAGAAGGCGTCCCTATGAACTTCTGGGCCACATTTTGCTATTGGAACCACCCATGTGGTGAGCAGTAGTTTTTTTTGGTGAATAAAAACACACATCATCATCATTTCTGTGTCCTAGGGTTACCTTCCTGACACTCAACTTCCTCCTCAAGAGGACATTTGGGGCCCTGCCCATGTTAGTGTGAGTGGATCCCACCTTGTTCTTTTTCTCTGCTACAGTTATATTTTGGATGGTCCCATGTCTGTGAATGTTATTTTCTTGGATTCGTTTGTATTCCTCTGGTGAGGCTGAGTCTCAAACATTTGTAATTTAGCTTTCTCCTTCTATGATTTGGGTGTGGTTTGTGCCCCAAGGTTCTCATGCTACAAGCCTGGCCCCCACTGTGTTGGTAACTGAGAGGTGATGGGTCTCTAAGAGATGGAGCTTCGGGGCTGGGGTTGGGGCTCAGTGTAGAGCGCTTGTCTCACATGTGTGAGGCACTGGGTTCAATTCTCAGCACCGCATATAAATAAATGAATAAAATAAAGGTCCATCAACACTAAAAAAAAATATTTAAAAGAGGTGAGGCCTACTGGAAGGTGAGCAGGCTCTGGGGCACCACCTTTAGAAGAGATTAATGTCATCTCCTGGGAGCGGGTCAGGTGTCCTGGGACCAGATCAGTGTTCATGAGAATGAGTTGTTATAAAGTGAGTTTGGCTTTCTGCTTCTCTCTCTCTCTCTCTCTCTCTCTCACACACACACTTTTGCTCTCACACCTGTGCTTCTTCATGTATTCCCTTACCTGTCATGTTGTGACACAGCCAAGGGGCCATTGCCAGATGTCAGCCCAATGCCATTTGGACTTTCTGGCCACCATAATGGTGAGCCATGTAAACCTCTTTTTTTTTTTTTTTTTTTTGGTACATTACCCAGCATTAGGTATTTTCTTATAGTAACATGAAAGGACTAAGATATCATCTGCATAGATTACCTACTCTTGCCCTTTGTCCATTTTTCTACTGGGTCACTCTTTTCTTTATGTATTCTGAGTGCTTGTCTTTCATTGTATCTACCTCAAATACTTCTTTGAGTCCTCACTTATCCTATAATTTTGTCTTTGGTGTCTTTGTTAAGAATAACTTATGCCGGCCAGCCCTCCCTGCTTCATTGATTAGTCACTCTTTATGCGCCGGGTGCTGTGGTACAGGCTTTGCATGGCTTATCTAGTGAATCCTAACAGTCTCCCTGTGTGCAGGGCTACTGTTATTCTTGAGTAAGTGTTGAGGTCAGAGGAGTTAATTAGCCAGCCCAGGTAGTGTAGGTAGAACGAGACAAAGCTGCCACCCAAGGCCAGCTGGGCCTGACTGCAGAGCTGAGTGTTTAAGCCCTATGCACACCCTGGGACTTTGCAGGAATAGGGAAAGAAAGTGTCATTATAAACCCTTAGAAGAAAATGTACCAGTGGTTCTCACTCTTGGCTTTACGTCTCCCAGGAACTTTAAAAATGCTGGTGCTGCACCCCAAACATAATGATTAGCCCAGGATGGAGCCTGCACATGGGGTTTTCTTTTAAAGCTCTACAGTGATTCTAATATATAGCCATGGCTGAGAGCCTCTGTCGTGTACTTTGTGGTTGTTTTAAGATCTAGAACTTTTAGCAGTTCTCAGACAAGGGCCTCTTTCATGCATAAGATTTTAAATGCTATATAGGGCTTCAAAAGAAATAAGTTGGAAAATACCAAGAAAAGAAAAAGGAAAGAGGAGAATTAGCTGAAAACCCCAAGATACTGAGCTTCATGAAGCACTTTCATTTTGATTTGGATTGGTGGCCTCCCTGTAAGGGGACTGCAAACTCCTTTTATCCTCATTCTCTGAATCTCAGGGGATTAATCACCTACGGTTCTCTTCATGTACCAGCCATTGCTGTTATGATGACATTCTTGGAATCTGCTAAATGAGGCCTTTTCTGGATTCCAAGAATTTAACAGTGACTACTCCAACCTGGGCCCACCAGGAATCCTCCATACACTATGCCCACAGGCCCTGAGAATGACACTCTGTACCTGGTACCAGCTCATTTATCCATCTGGGGTCCCCAAAGGAGTGGGCAGTTCTGCTGGAGGCCAGTCTGTTTTTTGATGGCTGCAGCTCTGCACCGAGGAGGTGACAAGCCTCCAGGAAATAGGCACAGGCTTGGAGAAAGACCAGGCAGGCTGGAGGCTGGCATATAGCTCAAGAAAGCAAGCTGGGCACTGGGTCTGGCTGTCTTGCTTGACCTGACCAGGTAGTCAGATCCCTGTGGACAGCCACTGGGGTTACAGGTACCTGTAGAACCTTCCAAGTACCAGCTGGGGGCTCAGGCCAGCCAGGGATCGACCTTGAAAGTACCAGTCTCAGGCCCTTCCATTGTCTTCCCATTTCCTCCCAGGCTGAGGGATACATTGGGGGAAATATCTGCATATGCCAGAGTATTCCAATTTTCTTAATATGAAAGGGGATCTTTAAAGTAAAAATAATGTTAAAAAAAAGGGCCGAACACTGGCAAAGAATTTGGCCAATTCACAGAGAAATAAGTATTAAGAGTCATAAAACACTAAAAAGATGTTTACCCTTATTCACAATAAATAAAAATTGCAATTTAAGGCAAAGCACTTTACCCATCAAGTTGGCTAAAGATTTGACAACATTCCACATTATTGAGGGCATGAAGCGCTCCCAGGTTAGAATGAATCACATGGCATTGTCAATGCTTGATTTTTTATATATATATATATATATATATATATATATATATATATATATATATACATATATATATACATATATATATACACACACACACACACACACACACACATATATATTTCCTTCCCCCTCCCCCGCTGCAAAGTTGGTAACTTCACATAGTTCAACCTCCCACATTGTTGGAGTGACAATTGATAAAACTGCCATAGAGGGCATTTGGGCAATTAAAAAAAAATATATTGTAGTTGGGCACAGTACCTTTATTTATTTATTTTTATGTGGTGCTGAGGATTGAACCCAGGGCCTCTGCATGTGCTAGGTGAGCACTCTACAACTGAGCCACAGCCTCAGCCCATTTTGGCAATATTGATCAAAATATGTATATCCTAAATATTTATTGGATAAATAGGATAAAGTAGAAAATATCATAAAAAGTTATTAACTGTATGAATATTTGTAATAAGGAAATTTGGAAAACACTTATGTGTCCATCAGTGGGTTCCACTGTGTATCCTGTGTGTGTCTCTCAGTGGAATATACAAAGCCCTGGAAAGAAAGGAGGCTGTTTCTGTACTAGGAGGAGGATTCCCAGTTTATTGTTAGTGGAACATTCAAGCAGTGTGACAGCATGTATTGTAGTATGCTGCCACTTGTGCTTGGACAAAAAGGGTGGGTGATGACAAAGACGTGTGATGTAGATGGAGAATATTTCTGGAAAAAAACCCTTTAAGTTATCTCTGGGAAGAACTGAGATACTTGAAGGGAAGGGTGGTCAAAGATATCTTTCATAAGAATACTCTTCTGCATCGTGAATGATGTGTGTGGATATTAACTTTTTTTAAGGCCCTCTTCCTTCATGTCACAGGTGGAGTTTAACCTGAATCATTATAGTTTGGAGTTACACAGGCCACAGGGTCTATACCCCACCCACAGGTTGTTAAAAACTAGATGGGTAACTTGGGAACAACAATGTCCTTTCCAAACAGGAACATTTCACAGTTTAAGGGAATAAAATGCATTAGCACAGGCTGCACCCGTGTCCTGGAAGACAGATAACAAGGTGGGTGGGTAGGAAGTTCCAGACCCTTGTTGCCTGTGGTGAGCTTGGTTCCAGTCCTAGTAATTGTTTCCAAACTGTGACCCCAGAACATGGAGAATGTCAAACCAATACTCAGCCTGAGACGATGTGCATTAGAGAATTTATTACCACGAAGGGACAGGAGCCATATCGTGCTTTTAGCAAGGGTAAAGAGATTGTAAGACGTCTTCTCGCACAGTGTCGCTGCTGCAGAAATTATACCTGTGGAGGGAAATGGTCACAGCATGAGGCTGTCTGGCTGGTGGAGATGTGATGCTGCACTTAGCTGGCCCCAAATGCAGCTCCCTCTGGCTGGACAGCGTTGCAGCACCAGGCAGGATCCAAGTGATTCTGACAACAAAAACCTGTTCGATGAACATTTTCCTTTCCTGTGGGCTTTCAACATGCCGGAAGTGAACCAGTCATATCAAACCAACGTCTGTCACTGACCCTGCTGCTTTGGCCTGGCAACAAGTTCCAGGGGCCAGCAGTGACCCAGCCACCAGCCTGGAGGGGACTTTCCCTGTCAAGCTCATAGACGGTCCTCTATACACTGCTGCTGAGGATGTAAAACATGGCCGTCTGGCCATCCCTTTAAAAAGAGTTGTTGTTGGACCCACACACAGCACATCTAGGTCTATCCCCAAGAGAACAAAAATACAGCTCCACAAGAACTCCTATGTGAATATTCGTGGCAGATTATCCATGATCCTTCCAAAGTAGAAACAATCCAAATGTCCACCAGCTGATAAATGGACAAATAAAATGTTCCATATCCATACACTAGAATATTATTTGGTGCTAAGAAAGAATGAGGTGCTGATACATGTACCTAGATGAACCTTGAACACAGCATGCTAAGTGACAGAAGTCGATCACAAAGGCATTTAAACATAATGTCCAGAATAGGAAAATCCACAGGGACAGAAAGCAGCTTATTGGAAATCTAGGGCCGGGAAGAAGGATGTGCAGACTGAGGGATGTTGGCTCAGGGCATGGGTTTCTTTGAGGGGGTGTGGAAATGTCCTAAAATTGACAGTGGTAATGAATGTACAACTCTGAATATACTAAAAGTCACTGACTAGTGCACTTTGAATGGATGAATTTTATAGTATGGAAATCATATCTCAGTGATATTGGTTTTAAAAAATATTAGGGAAGGGCTGGGATTGTGGCTCAGCGGTAGAGCGCTTGCCTAGCACGGGCTGGACCTAGGTTCGATTCTCAGCACCACATTAAAAAAAAAAAAAAAGGCATTGTGTTGTGTCCATATACAAAAAAGAATCTCTCTCTCTCTCTCTAAAAAAAAAAATGTTTGGGCTGGGGATGTGGCTCAAGCGGTAGCATGCTCGCCTGGCATGCATGCGGCCCGGGTTCGATCCTCAGCACCACATACAAAGAAAGATGTTGTGTCTGCCGAAAACTAAAAATAAATATTAAAAAAATTCTCTCTCTCTCTCACTCTCTCTCTCTCTCTCTAAAAAAAAAATATTAAGGAAGATTCTCGAGTTTGGGGCAATGGAATATGGTCAGGATGGAGATCACCAAAAGCCACAAGGAGCAGGGCACTTTCAACCTACTCTTTCCCTGGTAGGAGTCTTTGGCTAAAGTAGAATGATGTGGCCAAGCCAACCCTCCCTCAGGGCTCAGCCTCAGGGTGTCTCTGTGGTGAGGGAGCCTCATGTGAAGTGAGGGCTGCGGTGTTTGGGAGGTCCAGTGTGTGATTATACTGTACTTGACGATGCCACCCCACCTAACTACAGTGACCTCCAGATCTCTTCACAGTGCATGACAAGGCCAGGCATCGTGAACTCCTCAGCTCCCCTCTGGCTGTGTGAGCCGATGGGCTCAGTGGAAAGAGCACTGATGGCATCAGAAGACCCATGTCCTGGTCCTTGTCATGAATCAAACTTATGTTCTGCACTTAAGGACACGAGGTAGTGACACACCAAAGTAACACACCAACTGTCACGTGTGAACTTTCCAACAACACACCGAGGGACCGGGACTATTGCCAGTTCTGCAGTCAGCAAAGTTAAACCACACTGCTGAGCAAGGTCTTGATGTGTTTTGGGAAATATTTTGAAGTCCAATATTTAGCCTTAGCTTTTCTGTTGTGACCTTGGATAAGCTACTTTACTCTCCAAATCTCTCTTTCTTCATCTTAAAAGGAGAGCAATTGAGGAGTGACATTGACATGTCCCTCAGACTCAGCAGCCCATTGTTTCTGGATTATCCCCTTTTGAGGTGCCCTTCTTTCTATATTTTCCAAGCAGTTATGCCCTCTCCCAACTCCTGCCAAGTACGATTCTATTCCTTCAGAATGACAAAGCTCGCCTCTGTGAGCCAGATTCCCAGCACAGTTCACATCCCTCCCACACCATCGTCTCCAAACAAATAAATGTACATTAACAACAGGACCAACTGAAAATAACCAGAGACTCCCTCCAAGTATTTCCAGGATGTTCTCCTTATTGTTTAAGAAGAATCAGTCTACTATTTGCCTATTTCTTGAAACTATGCCTTAACACCAGTGTCTTGCTCCTGCCAAATTGAATATTGCCTAAGCAAAGTGTATTTGATT
The DNA here is from genome assembly GCF_047511675.1 of Marmota flaviventris. Taxonomy (NCBI): domain Eukaryota; kingdom Metazoa; phylum Chordata; class Mammalia; order Rodentia; family Sciuridae; genus Marmota; species Marmota flaviventris. The sequence continues at coordinate 13,698,282 of NC_092501.1, forward strand.
TTTTGAAGTAAGTCAGATGGACAGATGGAGAGTTGAGATGAACAGATGTATAGATTAATGGATGGATGGATGGAAAGGTGAAGGGATGGCTGGATTCTGGGTAGATGGTAACTAAGTGGATGTACAGAAAAATACAGAGGCACATATAGACAAATTCAGGTAGATACATACAAACATGGGTAGATGGGTGATTGGATAGATGGGTAGATTGCAGAGACAGAGTGATACTTAGAAAGAAATATCCAGACTTGGATGGAATAAAAGATACACACTCAGTGCCATCTTCACCACTTTGCACCGTGATTCGGGAAGCTCCTAGTGTGGGCCGGAAGAGATTTATCACATTGTTGTTCCAGAGGAACTTAACCTTCTGGATTTCTCCAACATTGAGCTTCACATCAATGTCACGCATGTGGATTGCATCTGGTTTGAGGGATCCCCTGGAAAATACAAAGATAAAATGTTTTATCAGCTGGATGTATGAATACATAGGACAAGATAAATCTATTATTCCTCCAAATAATAGTTGCTGTCATTGGTTTTCTGCAAACAAGATGACTTCATGCATATCCTGGGTTTGCCCCCAAACACACGTTTTTGCAATATGCACTTTTTAAAAAACTGGATTTCAAGTTTCCATTATTTTAGTTCATCCCTAGAGAGAAGTAAAATATTTGGAGACATAATCTATAAGTTTGCTACAGAACAGCTGATGCAGTGTCTTTTGTTTAAAGACGAATGTGGTTCAGCTAGACACTGTCAACACGTCATATGTAGCATAGAAAGTTGTCAAAGAAGTTTAACTCACATGCTGAGTTTTAAAAGTTAGTGCAAAAACAGAAGCTGATTTCACCACATAGGTTATGCATGTGTTCAACACCTATTTACTAAGGTCCTTATGTATCCAATATAATCCAAGAGCCAAGGCCACCACAGCAACAAGCAGGTGTCCCCAGGCTTCTTGTGTGGGGGACAGAGCATGTTAGAGAAGGAAGAGTTGTCACATAGATGGATCTGACCCCAGGAAAATTTCAAGTCAGGTGATTGACATTCCAACAAAGGTTAGCACATGACTTATTTTAAATAGTGAATCCCCTTTCTCTGGGCCTCACTATTCTCATATGGAACATAATGGGATTGAGGTATATGCAAAGACTTTCTTCCAGCTCTGATGATCTAGAATTCAATGGTTCTATAGTATAGATACTTGGGTTTATACATCAGTTTATTCCCAAACTTTTATGCACAATCTATTATGAAAAGTATGACCATTTCACTTTACTATAACTTACTTGAACACCTCATATTGTTCTGAGTTTCCCTTACTTCCATATAGAGCAATCCTGATGTGCCCGCTCACTTTCTTTTGTCCAGATAGTGTGACTGATACCTTATATCTCCAACCTGTCCAAAGAAATACAATTAGCTCAATAAACTTTTCTTATTGAAACAATGATCCAACAGAAGCAAATTAATCCATCAAACCCTGAATTCCTCAGGAGTGAGAGGGACGGGGCCCACCTTGGTTTCCTTTGGTGGAATTGGGGTCCAGGAATTCAGATTCTAGTTGGGGTGTGGAGACCCAGAAGGCAGAAAGCATTAGAGTTTAGCACAAGAAAGCACATGCCCTCAGGAATGAAGGGAAACCAACCTGTCACTGCACCTGGCTCATGAGGCAATGGACTCAATGGTTATGTCCCCTAAAATCCATATGAAACCCTAACACCTGACATGATAGTATTAGGAGAGAAGGCCTTTGGGAGATAATTTGATCAGGATGGTGGGGCCCTCATGAATGTGATTAGTGCCCTTATAAAAAGGATTCCAGAAGGTTCACTCGCCTCCTTTCCACCATGGGGGAGAAGACAAGAAGCTGGCACTGTGCACCAGAACCTGACCATACTGGCAGGCCCATCTCAGACTTCCAGACTCCAGGACTGTGAGAAATTAATTTCCATTGTTTCTAAACCATCCAGTCTGTGATATTCTGTGGTGGCAACCTGAACTGACTGAGACGTTGGATTCCAGGCTGTTTTGCCATTTGCTTTTTCACTTCATAGGTCTTAGAGGCTTTCTCTTGTCAGTACGTGGAACTATATCCTTTTTCTCAATAGCTATAGCATCAATCTATAGCAATTTGTTATTTTTCAATTTGTGGACATTTAGAATTTATCCTCAATCTTTTTTTTTTAAACAATGCTACAGTAAACACCTTTGAACAATTCTTATGCACTGTGGTACATTCTGAGAATCAGGTGTTTGGGCTAAAGGTATACGTAGGACTTTATAGATAGTGCCAAGCTAGTATCCTTTATGGAAAATATAGGTTTGCATGAAATACTCCATATAAAAAGTGTTTTATAAAGTGCTATATTATTATTTTGAATTTAAAACTCCCTTGGAAAATAAGGTTTTTCTTTTCAGGCATAATATGATATTACTTTTACAAAATTAATCTTGATGTTTTTACCATATTATTCCTTTTTAATGAGAAGCTGAGCAAACAACAATCACCACCTCAACAGTGTGTGTGTGTGTGTGTGTGTGTGTGTGTGTGTAGGAGACTAGTTTGACAGTTGTCACTGCAGTGACTTCTTGACTTAAAATGACATTGTCTCATGGTGACTGCTTCTTTTGTTAATGGATGCAGCCTTCCTGCCACATGCATGGGTGGACGTGGTGACTAGCCAGAGTCACTCACCACATTGTGCTCGGAAGCTGTTCGGGATTATTGTTAAGGGGGTGAGCATGAGATGCAAGACAAGTGCCATTCTCCTGTCTTTACATTATAGCATTCAGCTTTCAATCTGAAAGGGGGAATGCAAGTCGATCCTTGAGGGAGAAGTCAATGGGAAAGATGGTTTCTTTCAGTTGCTACCATGACTAATATGGCTGGTACACCTTTTTAAATTTTTTTGCAAGAATTTTTAACTGAGGAAAATGGAAACTTACGGGTAAAATTACCACTATCTCCTGTATTCAGAAAAAAAGTTTGTTCCACAGCGCTGGTTTTCCCCTTAAATTGGTCAGCATAGTGCCCCATTTTGGGACATCCTCCAGATGGACAAGGGAAACAGCCATCCTAATGGGAAAAACATTGTCTGTTAGTAGTAGGTTTTTGCTTCATTCACTCTATCCATGAATCCATTTTCTCATCTATTACTATCTCCTCTTATAATTATTGATACCTATACCTATCCACGTCCTACCCATTCTCTCATTCACCCTTCTATGCTTCCAGGTCGCCATCCACTCTTCTCTCCCACTAATCCATGCAAGCAGGCATCTTTCTACCCAGGCTCCCACGTTCCCATGCATCCATGCATCCGTCCTCAGGACTGTGCATAGAACTGAGCTAGGCCTGTATAGCACCCAGCAGGGCACCTTGGAATCCTAGAGCATTGCTTCAAGACGAGCCATATATGAGAAGTAGTGACATTAAAGTCTGAAAGGGGAAATGCAAGTCGATCCTTGAGGGAGAAGTCAATGGGAAAGATAGCAAGTTATTTCAGATGAAAAGAGGAAGCAAAGACCCATGCCCATTTTCATTTTTTAACAAGAGTTATTTCTCCAGACTGATTCATCCCCGTGTGGTGCTTCCCAGGAGCTCATTAACTAGGCCTTCAAATCACGTGAGCACTTTATGGCACAGCACCACCAGCCTCTGTTCTTTGCCCTCATATTGCACCCAAAATTCATGGTGTGCAGAGCTACTTCATGATTTGGGAATCATGAAATAGTTACAGAAGACCCCATGGCCCACCAGGGCTGCTCTCAGAACATTCCCCAAACTTGGGGATCAGACATGAGGTCCTTTTGGTCATAGTGCATCTCAGTATGCCAAGATCAAAATTTGTTTTGAAAGGGAAAAAAGATCTAACTTTAAGCACATTTTATTTTTGTCTTTGAGAAGAAAATATTTTAAAGTATCAGAGTTTTGCATCCTGCAATGTAGTAATTGATTCAGGTGCAGATCTTCCATAAAAACCCAAAAGTTCTGCTGGTTTTATTGTTGGGAAACAATATCTCCTATAAATTATTTAAGGGAAATAGTACTTTAATAATACAGAAATCTGGAAGACACTACCTTAACCAGGTAATCAAAATTGACGTCATCAAACAAAGTTTGGTTAAGCAGTGCCTTTGATTGTGATTCACTGAGAAGGACCTAATATCGCCTGTTGAATCACAAAGAAATAATCAAACAATTTCAGAGTGTGATATTTTATCAAATACCCTGGGTTGGAGTTATCATGACTGTTCACATCCCAGAAGACCAGGAAAAATGGGAAACTGCTCCTGATTAAAGGAGTCTACAGAGACAAAGCAATAAATGAGAGGCAAGAAAAGGAAGGAAAAGAAAGACTGAGGAAGGGGAGGAAGTGAGAAAGGAGAAAGACAGGGAGGAAGGGAAGCAACGAAAGATAGAGGGAGGGAGGGAGGGAGGGAAGAAGGCAGGTACAGCTCTGGAGGACATTGTTTAGATACCTGAAGAAGTTTAATATGGGTTATATAGTAGAAATTGTGTATCAAGATAAATTTCTTGAATGTTGTTCTCTAGGAGGATGATGATGCTCTTAGTAGATGAATGCTGACACTTGTATGAGCAAAGTGTCCAAATATCTTCAATTTATTTACCCATCATTCAGGAACAAAGAACACACACACACGCACACGCACACACACACGCACACGCACACGCACACAGAGCATTAGCAATTGGTGCGTCTAGGTGACAGGTGTAACAGTCTTCCTGTGCTCTTCTTCAATTCTGTGCAGATTGGAGATTGTCTTAAATGAAAAGCTGGGGGCCCCGGGAGGACCCAGCACGGCCAGCTGTACTTCTGCCCTGCAGCCTGCCCTGCCCCATAGGACAAAGGCTTTGGAAGCTTGGGCATTTCCATTACTCCCGCCCATGAGTGCGGAGTTACATGTATCTCCTTGTTCTGTTCTAAGTCACAGGGGTGAAACCAACGCCAGAGCCACAGCATCTTCCTAGCCCTGGGTGCCTACCTTCTGGAAGTCGTCATAGGAAGCACAGGGGTAGCCCAGGAAGCCGTCAGGATTGAGGATGCTGCTTCCATAATACTTGTAGCTTCGTAGGTGGTTGCAAGCTGCAAAGTTGCGGGTTCCTGAGAAAGCAGAGGCCAGAGAGCTGGAGGAGGCCTTTCACTTTTGAAGCGTGGACCATTCCATAAGGCACACCTTGTGCCTCCACGTTGCATGGATGGGTGGGGCACGCCTCAGCACTTTGGGACATATTAGGAGGGTTGCTCAGGACCAGGCAAGTGTTGATGAGTGACAAGTCCTAACAGGCACCTTTGTCCAGTGCTCCAGGGGCTGGAATATAACATAAATGAGGAAGCTGGGGCCAGGTGGGGGTGGGCAGGCAGAGACAGAGAGGGCAGAAAAATTCAGAGACAGAGAGAGGAAGAGACATAGAAACAGTATGTATATTTATATATAAAGAGAGAAAAAGATGGGGAAGAGAGAGAGAGAGAGAGAGAGAGAGAGAGAGAGAGACACAAATACAGAAGATAATAGCTTTCAGAGGAGCCACGTAGCCCAGCCAGTTGTTACAAGTTAAAGACCTGATTGCTTGGTCTTCTGATTTTTCACAAGAATCTTGAGTTTTACACAAAACCCTTTCCATGCTTCACTGATTACAGAGCATTCCCATTATAACCACAGTCCCCATGAAGGCCATCCACACAGCTGTGGCATGTGGGGCCCCACGTGAGGACACTGGACCACACCTGACCTTTCCCTTGAGCCCACCTTTTCTGTGTCTAATTGCTCAGGCTAAGCCACCCCTCGTCTTCACTATGCTGAGCACCCTGCCATTCTTTCATGGCATTTTATTTACCACCTTTAAAAACAAGCAAACAAACTCATCTTGTTTGGAAAATTGATTTTTCATTTCTCCAGCTACTTAGTATAAAACTTCCCACAGAGCACTCCGCAGTGACCATGGACACACCTGGGGACCATTCTCGGGGGTCTGGTGGGCTTTATGCGCCACTCCTTGGAAGACACATCCCCTTTGAGCCAGGGTGGCTTCACTCTTGCAGGTCCCAGCCCTGCTGCACCCACTGCCCAGTGCCCTCCAGCAGAGCCAGCCAGTCCCCAGTGCCCAGTGCCAAGGCCAGCGCTCCTCAACAGACAACAGAACCTGCTTTAAACTTAATTGTTTCTTTCATCCAAAATTGCTGCCCGGGGACCCATAATAGAGGAGAAAGTGGATTTAATTGTTCCCAGGGCCCAGCGCCTGGGCAACTTGAGCTCCACACAATAGAAGCACACTCTAGCACTCATGGGCTTGTTCACTCTAAATTGCCTCTTTAATTAAACCTGGGCTCCTTCCTATTATGTGTGCCCTGCTCGTCATTTCTGGGAGGGGGCAGCTATTATTGTGACTCTAGGGTTCCTTCAGGGAGAGTGGAATGGCCGCGTCTTCCTAACAGTTACCTGGTGCGGAGCTGAGAGCTCAAAAGCTCCTCTGATTTGCCAGGCGAGGCTGGATGTTGCTTTATTGACTCTGCTCTTTGACATTAAGCACATGGAATATTAAAATGCCACCCAAGGCCATTTAACAGAGTGTGTACAGTGCCCTCTTTGGCCTGGGCCCTGAACAGGGTACTGGAGTACCTGGGGTGCCTGAGAAATAGTTCTTAGCTGTGGGGAACTTCTAGTTCAGAAAAATAAAGACAAAAATAAAATAAAATAAAGCCTCCTCTTTCAGGGAGAAAAGTAAAGCCTGGTCTTTGGAAAGGTGCAAGAGGAATAGCCAAAGGTCAGGACATGAGAGGTCATCTAATGTCAGGGGTAGGGATTCTGCTCTCCTAGATGAACACAGGAGATTGCCAGGATCCACCAGGGGTCCCCCAGACCTCTGGCCTACCCTGCCCTGCCCCATGGCCTAAACCCACAGAGGACATCCCTCCTCCTTTTATCATCTCATCTGCTTCTATGCTTAGGACCTGATAACCGCAAACAAGAAAGTCAAGGCTTCCAGATCTTTGCTTATGCTCTGTGGTTTTTCCAGAAGCAAGTGCAGAAGGTAGGATCAGTGGCCAAAGCCAGAGTGGAGTATTTGCCAGCGTGCCCATCCAGCTATTGTCCCAGCATCCTGACAGCTGGGGGAAGGGCCACAGGCTGGATGAAAGCAAAGCTTTGCAGTTAGAAAATGGGTTTAAATATAGGGTGGCTTGGGACAAGCTAGGTAACTTTTCTGATTCCTAGTTTCTGCATCTGTAAAATGGAGTTACTCCAATTAAGTTTCTCTTGGCATTATTGTGAAAGCACCTGGCACAGAGCGATCATTCCACAATGGCAGCAAATTCAGCATCATGGTGGCCAGACCCACATATTCTGCCTTCACCCCAATATAGCAGTTGCTGCTTTCATTTACATACCTTCCCATAGACCATCTATATCAACGATGGTTGAAAGGATATTTTTCTGACATCCAGGCATTTGCCTTCCTCCATTTGGAAAGAAATCCAGATGGCCCACCTTTTGGCTCATTCCAAAACCTGAAACATTTGAAGCAGAGGTGAACAGGGAGGTTAGTGGTATAAAAGTTAGATCATGGCCAAAGTGAGATGTTCAACTCATTCTAACAAGAGTGAAAGCCTTCTGGTAAATTCTCTCCTCAGCAGAGCTACCACTACCTCCAGCTCTGCAGAAAGATCTGAGAGATGGGAGCTTGGCAGGATGGGGAAGGAAGAGAGAGAACAGGAAGTGAGATGAGCAGGGAGGTGGGCTCTGGGGGAGTGTGCACACATACATTTGTATGTGTATCTGTCTGTCTGCCTTGGGGAGGCCCTGGACAATACCAATATTCCCTGATACCATTAAGCACCAATAGGCACATATCAGGTACAAGTTGTATTTCTTTATTTATTTTAAAAATTTGGTTTCTACATTAAAGTGCTTTATTGAGACCACATAACAGTATATTGTTCTCTTGAGAGCCGAGGTACAATGATGAGACGCTGTGCTTCAGAGGCACGAAGACCTGTGATCAAAGCCTACTTCTACTTACACGACTTTTAATCTTGGGCAATTACTTAATCTTATTGATCCTCAGTTCCTCAGTTCCTCAGTTGTGAAATAGTGATAATATCTACACTTTGGGTATTATAGAATTAATGAGCTAATACTATAAGACATCCAGTGCAGCACATGGTAAATATTAGTTAAGTGATGATATCATCATCGTCATGATCATCATCATCTTCACCACCATTAAAAACACACCCTGTATTGGCAAGTGTAATGAATGGTTATATAAAAATATTGGAAAAAAGATGCTGATTTTAGAAGAATTAAACAAAGACACAGTTAGTCTCCAATAAAACAAGCCATAACCAAGCTTTGAGAAAAGAAAAAAATTTCAAAAATTAATTTTGCGTTTTATAGGTATAAATCAAGTGTCAATTATAACACAATTTCCATTGTGGATCTTGGTAGATTGGGAAAGGACATGGCTCAAGATTGAGTTAACTATTTTGAAAAGTTTGTGTGTGTATTGGGGGTGGGGACTGCTTGGACTCAATGTCTTCAGTCATAGTGCTGGTCACCAGGAAGTAAGACTGAGGAACTCACCTAGGAAAGGGACTATGGGAGCAATATCCGTGTGAATCACATCCACAAACATGGCGTCCGATGGGTCCAGCCGAACCTCCTCAGGTGTGCCCTGGAAACATGGCTCTGCTGGGTCCAGCCCTGAAAAGGAGAAGGTGGACAGGCTGTACTCTGACAAAGACCAGGATCTACACCTTGTACCCACCAACTGGGCGTGAGGAGTCTGGGCAAAAACCCAGTGGCTATCAATCAAGGGACTGGGTCTATAGCTCCTGGTCTGCTTGGGAAAGAGAGGCTGGAGCAGAAAGGCCAGGAATGGGGACACTGCCTGTTGAAGAACAATTGCAATTCTCCAGTGCCTGGCTTTATGAGGGCTGGGTGGGTCCCTTGTGGTCCCCATTTCTCTTTTCCTGTTTTCCCCACACACGTTACCATTTGGCCATTGCTCTGAGACTGTGTGTTCCCTGGCCTCACCCAATTATTTCCAGTCCCTGAAACCCCACACTTATAAGCGTTTGTGCCTTTTCTCATGCTGTCCCCAGTTCTGTGTGCCCTTCCCCACATTCTTCCTTCATTTAAACCTTTCTGCTCTGAAACTCAGCTCCAACACCACGGTCTCATGGAAAACTCACCCTCTCCTTTCTCAGACCATTCTAGCCACTGTATTATTTTGAACTTGTTAATTTTGCTTTGAATTTTATTTGCCTGCTTAGTTTTCTGCTTCCTGAACCGGAATGTGGTTTTCCTGAAGCAGGGGCTGTGCCCAGTTCATATTCAAAGAGAAGTCCAGGGTGGGGGTGGGAGAAGTGTGGCACACAGTGACCTATATTCTTGCCCTGGTTCTTTTAAAGGTGGAATGTCTGTCCTCATCCAGAAGGTGGGAATAAGGACATCTGTCTTATAGGGTTATTGTGAAACCCCCGGGAAAACGTATAAAGGAAAGGATTTTGTAACCTGAAAAATTCTGTATAACTATTAACTAACACCCTGCCATAATTCCCTCAATGCCTCACACAGTGCCTTGAGCAATGGGGCACTCATCTAATGTTGAATCAAACTGACAACCCGAGTTACACACTAATTTGGCTGCCCAAAATAAATAGTTGTCAGTGTCTATCTTTCTTGGTAGATTTATTCTAGGTAGTGGTCCACTCACTCACTCACTCACTCACTCATTCATTCTTTACTAAGCACTTCCTATGTGGCAAGTCTCAGCTACCTACTTTCATTTCCTGACTGTGCCAAACACAGCAAAAATATTCAAGGACTGTTTGTGGAACCAACGAATATTTTTTTAAAAAATCATCTCAAATTTTTCCCCCAACTTTGTCATACTCTAGCAATAATAACCCCGGAATCATTGGTTTAATGTACTATTTACATTTTTCTTGTTTTACAAATTCATTTTAATTTGCAGTCATCTGTTTTCTGATACGTGGACGATCATTTTAAAATTTAAGTCCGCGGCATCACTTAAAAAGAGTTGGCTAGTGGAGGACCAGTAAGGGTGACCATCACCAAGAGAAGCGCCTGGGATGGAGGTTTCTGCTGCTCGCTGCTCTCTGCCCGCTGCCCACACCCTGGGTCTTGGGACCCAGGTCGTTCCACATGACCCCTACCTGTGATTCGGCCTACGTGGCCCCCCAGCCTCCTGCCCGCCTCCGCGGCTATGTGCGCGCCCAGGCTGTGACCGATGAGATGCACGTCCTCGGGGCTGTAGTCCAGCTGCGTCTGCGGAAGGAGAGCGCGTCAGGGGACCCCAGGACCGCGTGAGGACGCGTGGATCCGGCAGGGGACTCAGGTCCCTGCCAGTGTGGCGGGCGGGTGGTGATAAGACCCAGCTCAGAACTGGGGAAGAATGACCTGCCACTGGAGGTCGCGGCCTGGGGCAGCGCGACAGCCGGGGGCCGCAGCCAGGGAGCCTGAGTCCCGCAGGCGGACGGTGCATGCGGCAACAGTGCTGACCAGCGGCCGCCGCGCCAATTGCAGCCGCCCCTGGCCGCCGGCTACCACCAGCGCCCACTGCAGAACAGGGTCCCTGGCCCGGTGGCGGGCGCCAGGGGGTGGGAACCGGCTCTCGGATTCCTGCAGAAGCGGCCGCAGGGCAGGTGTAAAGGGCCTTGCCCGCGGGCTGCAGGAGCAGGAAGACTCATCTTCCCCGAGGCTGGAACTGCTGGGCAGCCCAGGCTGCTCTCCAATTCCCAGAATAGCCTTTCAGGAAGGGCGTATTTCGAAAGGGGAAACTGAGGTTGGAAGAGATTAGCTTTCCCAGACTCCGCAGCCAGGAAATGATGGGTGCTGCGTCTTTAGGACAATCAGCAAGGGAGGAAGGGGGCAGCCAGATTTCAGGAAGAGACTGAGAACCTGGGCCACTTCTCTTGCAGCCCCTATCTGCGGGTCCCCAGCTGCCTTGGGTACAGTGGAGTGCTTCCCGACCCCCCTTCTGTCCCACCCCCGGGACCGGCCCAGACAGGGTTTTACCGAAAGCACTTGTACTAAGTAAGCGATCTCGGCCCCCACGACCCGAGTGTTGTGGACCGCTTGTGTGTATGTGGTGCGGGACCCTCTCCTCCAATCCACACAGATGCAGTTCACCTCCTCCACTTGAAACATTTTCTGGAGAAGATGAGAGGAGAGAGAAAGAGAGAGAGACTCTGACCAATTTATCAACAGTTCCAAGTTGCACACCCCAGAGATATGAATCCAGGTCCATCAAGTACCAGGTTGATGTCAGATATTAACATTCCTCCTACCGGTTGGTTGTGTCCTAAGTTGACTCACAGGGCAGCATTATGAACTGGACACACTCACCCTGCTTAACATATGTGGACACTGAGGCCTGAAATGGGCAAGTGTCTTGTTTAATATTTTTCAGATGGTTATTGGCACAGCCAGGTCCAGAAGGTCACTTCCTAGATCAAGTACAAGTAAACTACTACCCAATAAAATTTACAACTCAGTTCCTTGTTGGCCTTGCCACATATGGAGTACTCAATACCACAAGTAGGAAGTGGCTCTTGATGTGGACCTCACAACTATAGAACATGTCTGTTATCACAGAACATTCTATGGGATAGCAGTGTTTTAGAGGTCAAATTTAATCATTTTTTAAAATGTCATCTTGGGTTTTACATCAACCATCAAAGACACAGCATGGGCTACTTGACTCGTGGGTGGTTGTGTAGCCTTCACTCTGAGACTTCTTGATTGGACTCTGGGTTTCTTCAGCCGCAGAAGGGTTCATAGACTAGAAATTGATGGATAATGAGAAGTTGGCAATGAATACCCAGATAACCATGTTTTCCTGGGTGTTTTTAGAAAGATCCCTCTCTCTCTGGAGTATTTCTTTTCCTCGTTTCAGGGGCATCAGGGGTACAGAGTTTGAATGTGTGTACAGGGTACTGGTCTCACTAGGAAGTGGCCAAGTGAGGAAGGTGGGCCCTTACCCTGCACGTGTCCGGCAGCCAGTTCTCCTCCCCCTTGTCTATGAAGCCGTGGATAATGAAGCGTGTCTTGCGGTCCAGTCGGAAATTTGAAGCATCAATGGTGTCTGGGTCAGCAGTGATCAGCTGGAAAAGTAGAAAAGATGAATTCAAACAATAATCCTCCCAAGCTGTGGGACTGCTACAGCCAGTCCTGGAGAGTCCAAGATCACAGACACAGCTCCCATGACACCCAGATGGGACTAGAAAGAATTCCTGACCTGGGATTATGGCTAGAATTCAGAAAGTTCAAGTTCTTACTTTTTTTTTCTATTTTCATGAACCTTGAACCCAATCTAACATTTCTGTGACTCATGAGGCCAAGCAACAAACCACAGTGGAATTAGCAGCACCTGTGACTCTGTCCCCAACTGAAGTCACAGACATTTTTATAGCACATGAAAGTTGTTTCATATATCCCCAAGTGTCATTTGGACTCACTATTATAATAGTTAATAAATCAACCCGTAGATCTTGTTATTAGTGAAATAAAAAAGCAGCATATACCATATATACTACCCATATTTATATATTTTTTAATGTTTTGATAAGTCCTTTTCAACATAACTATTTCCTCTGTAATCCAATATATTTTATGTATTTAGAAATATTGTCCTGAGAAGGGGTTCTTAGTCTTCCCCCAGTGGCCAAAGAGGTCCCTGGATGAGAAAAGTGAAGGACCCTGGCCATAAGCACAAGGCTTGAGGACAACGGAGCTCAGTGGAACCACAAGACATAAGAAAGACACCTGTGTGCCCAAGACTGCTACAGCCAGTCCTGGAGAGTCCAAGATCACAGACACAACTCCCGTGACACCCAGATGGGACTAGAAAGAGTTCCTGACCTGGGATTATGGCTAGAATTCAGAAAGTTTGAGTTCTTACTTTTTTTTTTTTCTATTTTCTTACCAGGCCCACTTCCACCAGTCACCAGGACCAGACACCAGAAGGATCACATAATCAAAGTGACACAACAACCACGTCTAAACAGATTCCAGGCTGAGGGCACCCCGTGGGGAATTTGTGGTGTAGAATCCCACAATAATGACCTCAGGGACCTAGAGACAGACACCTGTTCTCTAAACTCTATCGGGGACTAGAGCTGTGAACTGCATGAATTCTTAGCAATGTCTTCCTTGAAACTGTCGCCTGGTCCCTTCTGACCATCTGGAACAAGCCTGTCCTGCTTCCACCTGGCAGACCTTATGGCACTACAGTTTGCTCCAGGGATGCCACTTTTTCTCTTTTGTGGTTAATCGTCCCCTTTCTGATTGTCTTCTTGCTCCTCAGGAAGGATTTATACCCTCTTACATCCAAACCTAAGGGGCTTCTATCCCTCCACTGCCCATTTTTCTGGGATACACGTGGCTTCTCTGCAGATGCTGCTCACACACTCTTCCTCCCAGGGAACAGGGTGCTCCTTCTGGGTGGCCCTGCAGATCTATGCAGTGGTGTGTGTGTGTGAAGGAGTATGTTTCTAGGTTAGGCTTCATGATTTCACCAGATACTCTGGGATTCATGATCTCTACAGTCGAGATGGCTCTAGGTCTAACATTAGGGGTGCAGTAGCCTCTGGAAAGTTCCAGGGCAGTGAATTGAATTGTGCTCTAGAAATCCACGTGACCGTGTGGGGCCCCAACCTCCCTCCCCCATGATGTCATTCCACCCCCACTCTTACTTGGTAGTTGTCCGGATTTTCATTTGTGTGCAGAAGAAAATGGGTGTCAATGTCTTCTGGAGACCAGGGAAATATCTTTAAAGGCCGCTGAAGAGTCCCTGCCCAAGGTTCATCATTGGAAAAGCAGCCAAAGGGTTCATAGCAGACCTCTTTCCCTGGGGTAGGAAGAGCCACAAACAGGACACTCATGAGGTTCTGGGAAGGAGCAATGTCATGTCCATCCGGGGAGACTCCAGGATGGGTCCCAGGGCTGGCTAAGGTTGATCTTCATTTGAGAAGTCAGTGTCTCCAGGCGCTCTGGATGGATATGTATGTCATATCCCTGGGCCCTCCTTCGGAGATTCTTATTCAGAGGGTTCTGGAGTGGGACCCTCATCATCAGACAGGCTGGGGAATCACGTGTCTACAACCAGTGGCCTTCAAACTGTCTCGTGCAGGAAGAGCCCAGCTGGCCTTTTCCACATCGGGTATCGTCTAACATCAAGTATTTATCAAGGGCCTGTGAGCTCTGTAGCCCAGAGGTGCTCATCTCAGCATCTCCATGACACCTAGCACAGGCCAGAAGGATGGTGACAGCATCCTCACCTCTGACAGTAGCCAGCAGGAGAAGGCCGAGGGTCCAGGAGGGCAGCATCTGCATGGGAGAACACAGACACACTCACGCCCATGGGCACGGGTGCAAGGCTGGCAGGGAAGAGCCCAGACAGGGCAGGAACCCTAGATGTGCCCACGATGGTGAATGAGTAGAAAGAAACTCCGTGGCTGGGGCTGCACAGGCTCTTCCTTTGGGGTGGGGAAACCGAGGCCGAGGCCTCCCAAGGCAGAGGGAGTCAGGTGGTGCTGCCCTGGGACTCCAGACTCAGGGTCCTCCCCAGCAGCAGCTTCACCCTCTGGGGCCCATCCCCTGGCAGCCCATGCTACTCATTCCCACTTGCCACCTGCCCATGTGGCACTGTGACTTACCCTGCAGGCTTCACGGTGTGACTTCTACTCACGGCCAGCAGGTTGGCCGTGGCTTTTTATAACCAGGCTTTATCCTTTGGACTCCTCTGGGGAAAGGCCAGGGCAGGGTAGATAGGGCTCACGTGGGCGCTTTGAACCTTAGTTATCATAAACACATAGAGCCAGCTCAACCCGGGAGAGGGGCTGGTCATGAAGTAGGATTGGAGGAGAGCAAAACCAACTTTGGGGATGGTAAAGGACCCTATTGATCTGATTTTACAAGTTCAGTTGCCAAAAGATTGTTCCAAAATGATAACAGGGGAACATCAGGCTGTGGGGGCTTCTTGACCAAATTTCTTCAGACAACAGAGACCCCAAACTCCTCTCACTTCCCTGTTGCTGTTGACAGACTGTGAAAGGGTGAAGTCTGAGGACTCACTGTTGAGCAGGAGTGTATGTCTGTGAAGACACGCACCTCGGCTACTTGAGGGACAGGGTGGGTGACGAGCAGCCCCCTGGTCCCAGTGAGCCTAGACAGAGTCTGTAAAATGAGGACAGCCCTGAAAACTGATGTTCACAGGGACAAAACGAATGCTATTCACACACAGCCTTGCTAGGAATAATATAGTCTATTTTAAAAGTGCTTGCGAATTGCCCCAGTTGCACTTTGACCTGGAGATTAGAAGTGGAGGTGTTTTCTTTCCCTCACTCTTAAGAGGAAAGCCTGGGTGAATAGCCAGGTGCTGCACTGCCACAATTTAAACTGGCATTTATTGCAGATACAGGGAAGTGCATAGATCTTAAAGTTTCAGACTAAGTACAGTTCAATGCACGTTGACAATATATGCACATGCCCCAGATCAAGATTTCCATAGCCAGAAGTTCCTGTCATGACTCTTCTACCATCAGCTCTGTCACCATATGTAATCTGTTTCCTATCCCTAATTTTGCATGTTCTCAAATTTTATGTAAAATGGAGATACCTCATGTGCTCTTGAGAGCTTTGCTTCTGTTCACACAAAACATTTTTGAGATTCATCCATGTTGTTACACGTATCAGTAGCTGGGTCATTCTTTATTGCTATGCAGAACCAATATATGTCTGTAAAATACTTGGAGAAATTCTTGGAATTCTTGGAGAAAGAGATTGCAATGTATGTATCTATTCTACTGTTTGTGGACACGTGGGTTCTTTCCAGTTTGGAGCTCTTATGAATGATACCACTAGGCCTCATTTTAGTCTAGGACAGGTTTTTAGGAACCCATGCTCTCATGACTCTTGGACTTATACCCGGGGAAATTATAAGGGCCATGGGGTGCACATGCACTCACTGGCTTTAGCAGATGCTGCTGAATAGTTTTCCAGGGCGCTTACACAGTGCCGTCTCCACAAGCAGCTGTTGGCTGGGTGCTCCACATTCCCTAGCTGCCCTTTAATCAGTCTCAGAAGTACAGAGATTGCCAGCAATTTCCCGAGGGTTTCAAGTATAGAACATATGTGTGAGTGGGTGAGTACAGGCCTGTCTGCATGCATATGTGAGAAACCTCCTTCTCAGAATTATGAGGCTGCACCCAACGATGGGGAGCTGGTGGAAGCTAAGGAATAAACCTCCCTCTCTCCAATGGGCTTAAGGAAACCAAGGCTCCAGGAACTGATAGAGTGATGAGGAAACCTGCATGGGGTCACCTGAGCCTCAGTGAATGCCACCTGCTTCCCTGGAGGTGTTCAGCAGCAGGGAAGGAGGTCAGGCCTAAGGCTTGACATTAGGGACCCTATGGAGGGAATTGACATGGCCAATTGGGAAGAATGAACTTAGGCCCTTATCATGGTACCTGGGACTGCCTGTAGCTTTGGGAAAACATCCCACTTCCTCACTGTGGCCTTCAGGGTGCAGTGTTATCAGGATCGGCCTCCTTCCCAGACACACCTGTGAGTCCTTCCCTTGCTCAGGAAACTCAGGTAGCGCCTTGGAAGTTGCCTGTCTCTTTGTATATTGTTTCTTCTTCCAAAAATATCAAATAATAATTTTATTTCCATGATTATTTATTTAGATCTTTGCCTGGCGGCAGGGTCAGGCCTGCATAGTCATTGCCATGTTGCCAGAGCCCACAGCACTGGCATATTGTAGGTGATCACTAAATATTGCTGGCTATAAGAGTGGAGAGATGAGACTCCATGGATGGGTGAGCTGGTATCTCCCATTTGCCTGCGGGTGACTTGGCTTTGTCCTTATGGGAGGGTTCAGCCAATAGGAGACGCTGGCCACTCAGCAGGTAGGAGCAGGAAGAAGGTGGAGTTCTTACCCGTGCTCCCGCCCTCTGTGCTGTTTGGGCCACTTCTCTACTTCTCTCCCGGGGCTGCAGCCCTCTCAAGTGCTTCAGTCCTTAGCCCCAGATCTTCTCAGATCCATCACTGCACCCTCCCTTCATGCTTCAGGCCCCAAGGAAGAAGGAGCTGCCTCCTGATGCAGCATCACCTTACTTATCGGCTTCTTAGCTCTGTCTACCCCTCTGTAAGCAGCCCTTTTGATGACCCCCTGTGTGACATGACCTGAGAGCAGGTGATCCTGTGGTCTATTTGGGGGGATTAGCTAGGGCTTGGGCACCTCACTTTCCTGATTCTGTACCCTATTTCTACTGAGGACTTCGTCTTTATTAGGATTATTTGTATTATTGGTATTTACTGGATTAGTTGTTTGATGTTTGGTGTGCTCACTCATCCTCACAGCAGTCAGTCCATTCTGTGACTTGATTGTGGCTTTTGCAAAGGTTTAGTTAAGTGCTTTCAGAAAATCTGCAAGTTCTCTGTCATGCATGCTCGCCTGTTCTTGCCATAGATTCATCAAGAAATCCAGAGAAAGCTTCTCCTCTGGGACTAGAGATGCTTTATCTGGTCGACACCACTCAGAGGGCAGAATTAGACAGAAGGAGGAGATTACAGTTCATTCCTTTAGGGTAGAAGTGTTTCTTTTTATTTCTGGGTCACCACCTCTGTTCTGAATGCCAGTGGCAGGTCATCATCACCCTGCTCTTGAAGGACTCACGAGGCAGGTCTATTCCACTAAGAAAGCACTGTCCAAGGCTGGACTCACTAAAAAATAGAATAGAGCTTTGCTGATGCAGAGTGAGGTTCCTGCCTCACTTGAGTGACATTTTGTCTTGGTAAAAATCAAGCCTCAAGCAGGTGTTCACTTGGGTAATCTACTTCCAAGGTCATTTTCGAATCTGGGATCCAGCAGGAAATATTGGAAGCTGCAGGATGCCACCCTTTGATTCAAGAAAATCATCCCCAAGGAGCACATCCTTTAAAAACCACTTTTAAAGAGGAAAAGAAATCACCCAAGAGGCCCTGGTGCTCAAGGTAATGCGAAGTGGGCTGAACAAATATATCTGGAGAGCATAATCTCAAGAACAGGTATGGGGGCCCATGGAGAGAGCTGAGCATGGGAAAGGAACTAGGTGTTGGTGATGCAAAACTTGACCTCAGAAAGATGGCATCCATCAAATCCATACTCCTTGGAAAATGCTCAAAAATGGAGATCTTGGCTTATTCCCATTTTACAGCTGGAAACCCAGAGGCCCAGAAAGGTGAAGAGGCTTAGTACAGGGGGCGTGGAAGAGCCTGACCTTGATCTCAGGACTCCATGACCTCCCAGTGGGCTACTGCTCTCCTCTCACGTCTCAATCTGCTGACTTGTGCAACGGATGGACTCTAAGCTGATTTAGGAACATGGTTTCTGTACTCAGCTACCTCCAAAGTGGGGTGGGAACCCCTGCCACAGTCACCAGTGGTTGGTGGAAGACATACTGGGTGCTCTGGGACAGTCCAGAGGCTGCCTGGCTTCTTCCACAGGGTGGCTCACTGCAGGCCAGCTAGTCCCCGGGACACTCATTGGCCCCCTCTTGCGTGCCCTTGGCAGGGTCAGCTCAGCCACAGTGGGAAGGAAGTGAAGGCCAGCACCTGTGGGAAAACTCACTGGCCAACCACATGGCCGACAGGCAGCAGGGCCAGCTGGTGAGCCCTGCCAGTTGGCACAGCAGCTGCCCAGGGCTGGGGTGACTTGGGGCCGCCTTCTCTTGCATCTGAAGGCCCGTTTAAACACACTTGTCCTGCACTTGTCCCACATCTGTCCCCTCCCTTCATTCCTGCTGCCCTTGCCCTTCTTTGGCTGGCAGCACCTGGCTCTAGGCCCTGCGTGTCCTGCTCCTGGGCCACTGCATTTCCTGACCTCCTAAGGTCCTCCTCAGTTTTAATGCCGTCGGTGGCTCCCCGCAGTCTTCGGATGCGTGATTCTCACGGGGGCTGCTCAGGCCTGGGGGCTGCTCAGGCCTGTCCATTTTCCCGTGGCTGCAGTGTGTTGGTGTCCTTCTGTGCTCTCTGTAATGTGGCTCTTAAATGTCCCCCAGAGGCCCATGTGTTGAAGGTTTGGTGTCCAGCTTGTGGCACTGTTAGGAGGGTGAGGAACCTGTAGGAACTGGGGCCCAGTGGGAGGAAGTGAGCTCACTGGGATGTGGGACCCTGGCCCCTTTCTGTTTCTCTTTTTCACTTCCAGGTCTCTATGAGGTGAACAGGCCTCCTCTGCCACTGCTCCTGCCATGATGTGCTGTGCCACCACAGGGCCAAGCAACCATGCACTGCACCCTCTGGAACAGAGAGGCCTGAGAAATCCGGGTTTTATGTTAATACACTGAAGAGTAATCTGTGCTACGCATGGTGGACAGAAAGAGATGATCAAAGCATGATTTCTCGAACCCCACAGCTTATTGACATACAAAGAGAACGTCTCTCCGATTCACAAAGTTTAAAAAGGGAGAGAGTAGCAAGAACAAGCCATCCAGAGAAGACCCTCGGCAGACCAGGGACACTGAGCACATAGCAAGTGAGTTCCAAAATTATTAAAGTCCAATTACTTGATCAGAATGAAAGTCTCCGCAGGAAGTAGGCTCTAATTAAAGTGTGAGGAGGGGCTTCTTGGGAGTGGTTCTTGGGAGACTCTACCATATTTGTCCAGGGCCACAGCAAAATGGCAGGTCTACTCCAGAGTGACCACAGAGAGTCCCAGCCTTCCCGCCTCCCTAGGTCAGCATGTTGGAGCATGGATCTATGGGGCTGAGATTGGTCTTCCCAGTGGTGCCGGGAAGTGGGTGCTCGATCACCATGCTGACTAGTGGTCAAGGCCCATGTGGCCATCTTGGAACCTGCTGTTCTTGCCTTGCTGGGGTTTTCTCCAGGTGTATGTGTGGTACAAGGACACATGTTCCAGGAAAGGAAGGGGGAGGAGAGGGCAGAGGCCTGGCTCTGTTCCAGCTTGAGGTCCCTTTGGCTGTTTCTTCTTCCCCTGGAGCACATGGCAACCTCCATACCTGTGGTTGGAACCCAGATCACCTCGGGTCACCCTGAGGCTCAGGGCAATGTCTAGGCTGCATGGCATGGCCCACATCTTGGGGAGCCTTCTCAACTGGCTTCGTCCCTTTATAGTTGCCCACTCTTCTCAGCTTCCTCCCTATTTTAAAGCATTTTACCCAAGTCATCATCCATACCTGTTAGTCTGGTGAGCAAGCTGAGACAGGCAGTCCTTGACCAGGGGGCAGGGCTGTCACCCTGGGGGCAACCGGCCACAACCCCTCCATTCTTTCTGGGTACCATTTGCCCACCTCAGATGGTCCTTATGCCCTCCTGCATGGATATCTATAGGGGCTGCCTCCTCCTGGCTGTCTTCCTGAGATACAAATTAGAGGATACAGAAAAGGAAAGGTATACTGAGGCTCAAAGAGATATCCAGGAGCCTTTGGAATTCAGGAAACTCCCATGAACCTTTGAAATGCAAAACAAGCATTGGTGAGCAATGCAGCCTATGTCCTTAGCCCTTGACCTTGGCCTGTACCCCTGACCCTTGACCTGCAAGAAGAAACATTAAGGCAATGCCCAAGTTCTAGAACAACTGGAGTGAAATTGCATTGCTCTGCCCTGGTTCCACCTCTAGTCCAGTTCCTAACTACTGTTCCTCTATAAATACTAGCACCCTATGCCAAGGGGTAGTTGTCGCTCCCCTTGGAGGTAGCCTGCATGCTCCCTTGAATGTGTATTTCTTACTTTACCCCAAAAGATGTCTTTCCCTTGATGTAACCCACATTCTTCCTTGAGTGTGTCTGCTTTCCTAAATAAACCCATCAGTGGCGTGTGCTGAAATTCTTTTTCATCACATTCACCAAGGACCCCACTTGTCCTGAGTACGGGTCTCCAGGAACTTCTCGTCGCTGTCCTCCCAGGCTGCAGACTCAGACGCCTGGCCCTGGAACCACTGCCTCTGTGGAGCCTTTACTCCTTCCCGCTCTGGGCACCCTGTTGGGGGACATACCTTGCTTTTTGTGCCCAGAAAGCAGTATGGTGCTATTGATTTGGGTGCAGAATTCCCTGCCTCTTATACTCCTGAGGGCAGGGTTGGTGGCCTCAGCTCTGTCCCCAGTGCCTGGCAAGTGGCAGGAGCAGACCTGGTGTGTAAGTGTTTCTAGAATCTACATTGCACTGGTTGACTTCTTTTGCTAATATGGTACCCCTTGCCCAGGTGTAGGTTCAGGGCCGATGCTGGCTTACACTGGCAAAGGGCTGTGTGGATTCAGCAGCTCTGACTTCACCCTGGGACTCTGCTCTCTCTTGCTTGGTGCGCTTGGTTCCAAGGTGCTGAGTGCTGAGTGACTCTATCACTACTGTCATCTTTATCACCTTCCGTATCATGGCTTATTGAGCCCTCACCTTGTCCTGTGACATTGTTACTGAACCCACGTCAGTTTGCTCACCATTTGAAAAGTGAATGGGGAAGTCATTGTGGCAAGGAAAATGATTTGGAATGACAGCACAGTGGTAAAATGGTGGACTGATGTCTGAAAATGACCACCTTCACTCAGTCCAGATGTCAAGCTCCTTCTATCCTCAAGCAAGCGGGGAGGCAGGGGGCCAGGAGCAGAAAAGACTGGTGACTGGACACTTCCAAGTCCTTCTATAGTAGTCAGGAAGGGGATGTTACAAAACCTGATGGTTGGTAATCTGCTCATCATGATGCCCCTGTAAATCCTGGAAATATCTTTTTTACTCTTTTCTTGGTGTCTTCAGCCTTGAAGGAGGAAGAGAGAGACTCGGGAAGTTTGGGATAAGGTAGCCTTGTCCTACCAGGTCCAGACAAACATTTCTTAAATGACTAAAGTGTCTGTGCAGTGTTGAGCAGAAATAGTCTGACCCAAAGGTTAAGATGGCGAAGGAGACAGGTATCACATAGATGCAGAGATACCAGAATTTTCACTCCACGTTAGTCACCCTCAGGTGTGGGCCCAGGCAAAGAGCTGGTGCTTTCCACCTTAGCAGTCTCAGTAACTTCAAGTAACCTAGGTGAACATCATCCTCAGAACCCACACCCCAGGTGGGAATCTAATAACATATTACTGGGCGGTGTGACCTCCAGCATTAGTGATTTTTTACAAGCAAGTAACTGAACACCAGAGAAGCTAGGGGTTTGTTTAGGTTTTTCCTCGGTTACACGGTGGGGCTCTCTGATTCGGTCACTCCTTCCATTTTCACCACAGCACTGCGGTCCAGAGACAATTCAGAGCCTACCCACTTTCAAATTTGAAGCTCAATGATAGCTTGACGTGACCACTGGGAGAAACAGAAGCTGGTTCACTCTAACCGCTGTGGGGGAATGTGGGGCCTGGAGGCCAAGAGCGGTACCGCTGGGGAGGCAGTGACCTGCCCAGACAATCTTGGCCCAGGCGGGGCCACTTTGAAAACACAATCTCCTTCCAGGCTGGCTGTGGGTGGGGCCTGTGGTGAGACTGGCTGAGGGCTCCCCAATGGCTCTGGTCAATCGGATGACAGAGGAGTCCTGCCCCAGCAGAGGCCCGCACTGTGCCTTCCTCAGACTCGCTCCAGGACCCCTCCTGAGTGCCCCAGCCCTGCCTTGGGACAACCTCTACATGGAAGACAGGAAGAGGGCCCTGGGGCCTGGAAGTCTGGGTGTGCTATGCACCTGTGCTCACGATCCCTTTCCATGATCCTTCCAGGTTACCAGCTAAGTCAGGGAGGAGCATGGAAAGTGCAGGCAGGGCCTGGCCCTCATCCTGATAGGGACACTAATGTACTCTGGAAGTCTATACGACCAACTCCCCACTCTGTGCCTCAGCTTCTCCCTGCAAGATGAGGGGTGGAGACAGTGGGCCTGCTGAGAGCCCTTGTGTCATTCTTAAAGGAAAGGGGGACAGAAAAATACCATGCCCCTGAGAGCTTTTTTTTTTTTTTTTGGTGGGGTTGGGGCAGTATACTGGAGATTGGGCTCAGGGGCACTCACCCTTAGCCACATCCCCTGCCCTGTTTTGTATTTTATTTAGAAACAGGGTCTCACCGAGTTGTTTAGCTTTTGCTGAGGCTGGCTTTGAACTTGTGATCCTCCTGACTCAGCCTCCTCAGCCTCTGGGATTACACACAAGCGCCACTGCACCCAGCTCTCCCCCCAAACCTAGCCAGGTTAAGGGAACAATAAGAGCAAGCCTGGGCCGCAAAGTCCAGGTCCAGATCATCTTGAAGGACGCTGGCTTCTCTCGTGCACACATTGGTGTTATCTGTAGAAAGCTGTGCTTTTGCATGCACTGCCAGGACCGCTGCTCCTTGGATGCTGCTCAGACCAGCTAACTAAGCAAGCTAATGCTGATGATGTCACTGCTTCTGCAGCCCAACATATAAATCCCTTCTCTCCATGGGACAGGTGTGGAACTGAGGGCACTGTGGAAAGGGTGCATGTCACTTGTCCAGCTGACCAGCACTGGACAAAATGTCATGAGGGAGGGGAAGCACTGCTTGGTGAAGCATGTCCAGGGATGGGGAGAGGGATGCCATCTGTTCAGCCTGTCACCACTGTCTTGGAGCAGTCACTGATCTCTCATAAACTTTCCCCAATAAGTCATATGTCTTGCACGCTGTCTCTGGGCATATCCTTTGGCCTGTCTACAACCTACCTGTTGGCCTGGCCCAGCTGGGCTTGGACATGACACCCCCATCACTGTCTATGTGTGCTGCTAATCTCCATCCCATCAGGGAAAGGAAGACAGTGAGCATAGGGACCAAGAAGGTGGGGAAAATGGTGGTGTGGGATCCAAGTCAACGGCAAGAGACCCAAGAACGCAGAAGTGCTCATGAGATTTTTAAATGTTCAAATCCCAAAAGGTGGCGGCTGACGTCTGAGACAGGCGCTGTACACTGACAGAGGCAGCAGAGGGTTTTATTGGTGTTAACACGGGATTACAGTGTGTCTGGAGTTTCACAGGGCGTGAGAGTGAGCAGAACATCTTCTTTCACAGTTTCTTTGCTACAGAAGTTGTACCTGTGGAGAAAAATGAATGCTTGTTAAATGTTGGGGTGTCCTTGGGGAAGCCATGGGGACCTCAGTTGTTCATCAAAGGTTGCTGCTGGTTTACAGTTCAGATTTGAGGAGCCAGACACTGGGGCTTCCAGTCTGAGAGGCCCACCAGGCCCAGGACCAGGTCTGCTGTCACCCTGGAATGTCCCTGAGGCTGGTCCTTCAGGTGTCAGGACTGTGGCTCCTGGAGGTGGCACCCCTTTTTTCTCTAAATCTCACAGGTTCATCCTGGGCCTCTGTGAATGCAGTGGCCTGGTTTCAAGGGGACACTGCACTCTAGGGACCCATCTGAAGGTGAGGGTGGATACCATACACTGCCTTATTCTCTTAGCTGTAACAACACTGAACAGTCCCCATGTGTGAACTCCACCTTCACCACACGTTGAGGAGGTCTAAGCCTGAGTTCTGCTTTAGGGAGAGGAAACTGAGGCACAGAGAGCTCTTAGTAAGAGGAAGAACCAAGAGACAAATACAGCCCACCTGATGCCACAGTCCTGATTTGCTACAGCAGGTCCCATGTCAGGCCTCCCTTGACCTTGGCCTGGCTTTCTCCTGTTCCCCACGCCCCTTCCACCTCCTATCACAGATGCAGCTTGTTACTTGAAACTATCCTCCTTACAGAAGAGGCTCCCTCATGCAACTATTGAGAATCCCCTGACAATATCCCATGACAATAAATGTGAAAGGTGTTCTGACGCACACCGACACAAGGCAGATATAAGTTACGGTTATTCAAGGACTGAGGGCCTCGCTGTGGCCTCACCACCTCTGAGCTCTGAAGCTTTGTCCCCTTCCTCTCCTGTCCTCCTGACACACTGCCGTGTTCTCTTCTGGATTTGTTTTTCCTAGAAGCCTTAACCTGGCTTCCTGCACCTTGAGCCCTGTCATCAGGGCCTGGCCGCCTCCTGCCCTGTGCACACCTGTTCCTGCTCCCGGAACTTCCTCTCCCTGCCCTTCCTCTCCTTCCCCCTGCATCTCCCCAGCCTTGTGGGCCCCTCCTCCCATCACTTCCTCCTTGGGGGGGCCACTTCCACATGGGCCCCTCATGGTGAGTCACGTAACCTTTCACGTGCGCCTTAAGTCTGGTTTTTCTCCACAGCTGAACTGTGAATTCCTTGAGAGCAGGCTCAGGCCTTCAGCCCCTCTTACTTGCTTGGTGTAGGATAGGTACCTAGTGGGGTCGTTCACAGAGGCCCATTGACATGGATAAGGGGGCTGGAGAAGCGAAGAAGGGGAGAACTACTTTTCTCTTTTGGTCTCCTGCCCCTGGAGGGAATTCTAGTCTTCAGGTTCCCGGGTAGCCCTGGAAACCCTCTCCAGGTGACTAAAGCATCTGAGGGGAGCCAAATCTTGATTTTCTTTAACTTTGCAATTATTAGTGCTACTTAAGAAAACATTGGTGGCTATTTTCATAACGCCAAATAATCCGAATAACTTGACTAATTGAGATTCTTTTATTCCCTAAGGTAGTTGGTGAGGTTTGAAGCTGTTGCTGAACTTTCTATATTTTAAAAGCCTGGTATCTGACATCTGGCTTCTCCAAAGATTCTCTCTAGGTCCAATGCAGAGGATGGGCTCAGCTATGGGAGGTGCTCAGGAGGCAGCCCATGGGTGCAGGGTCTCAGGGGTGAACTCAGCTCCATCTGTTTCATCTATAGATAGTTCATAGGCCTTGGTCTTTCCTTATTAACCTGGAAGCTGCTGGGCCCTGCTGCTTATCAACCTGGAAGCTTCCGGGCCCTGGTCTCATATTTCTTACCTGTGAGAAATTTCCTGAAAGTACCTCTCATTTTCAATATTCCAGTTATGCCACCTTCTTCTGATGCTTTTAGCCACACTGTCGTAGGATGCAGGCCATGGGACACACCCAACATGACCCTGGAACTGACTTTAGAGCTGTGTCCTCCATTGGGACTGACAGGGAGCCCTGGGCTGGGTCTGCTACCTGAGCTGGGGGCCCCCAAGAGCCAGGCCTGGCCACCTCCTTGCTGTGCTCCAGCTGAGAGGACTTCTGGTTCTGCTGGCTCTCCTGCTGGGCCAGCCTCTCTGTCCTCCCACCTCGTGGAGACAGGAAGGACCTCAGAGGTCATCCATCTTGATGACACATGTGTCTACCCCAGGGCCAATCTGCCAATTCTCCCTTCCCACCTGGGGGAGTGACTTTCCTAGGGCCCTGTCTTTGGTGACCCCATCTAACTCCCCAGCTTCAAGATCACAATTGAGAACTCAGGTTCCCTTACCACAAAGCCATACCAGGAATGTCCTGCTGGCCAGACTTGGGGTCAGCTTTTCTGTGTCCCTCTCAGAGGGACATCAACTGCCTTCTCTTTCTAGTCTAGGCCCTGTGCCCATGCAGGCACACAGCAAGGGGGCTCAGGTCAGATTCCACTCCTCAAGTCCTGCCATCTCAGTGCTCTCCTGTTGGAGCTCAAAACTTTCTATTATCTTTCCTTAAAACTGATTTCTTTTTCCTTCGTCTATCCTGAAAGTTCACTTGTCCTCTCCTCTTCAAAATGTAGCTGCTCGTCAGTCCACACTTAGAAACTTTTACTCTTTAGAAATGATTTCCTTATTTAACTTTCTTATTTTTCCACAAAGGCTGGATGCTATCTGCCAATTGCCACAGGTAATCCAGTGCCAAGAACCCCTGTGCAGTGCGTCCAACAGAAATGCCTCCTGCTCTTGGCAGCTGTTGTTTGCTGGGGAGAAAGTGCTGCAGATGGGCAGATTTCCTTGGCCTTTTTGGCCAGACCACACCTGACTTTCTGGGGGTGAGTTTCCATCACAGACATGACCCTTGGCACACCCTGAGACACAGCCGGCAAAGGTACATACACTGTCTTCTCCTCTCCCTTTTGCACAGTGATCTTGGCTGCACCCACTCTGGGGAAGGTCGGGTTCACCACGTGGTTATTCCAAAGAAACTTGACTTTCTCAATCGTTCCGACATCGAGCTCTGCATCGAACTCCTTGGAGTGGGTAGAGCCTGGCATGATGATCCCCCTTGAGACGAGAAGTAGAAGCTATTCATGGAAGTGCACTGTAATGGCCAGGGACAGTCATGCTAAAGTCTTTTCTTTACCTCAGATTAATAACAGTCTTTGGGAATGAGATTGATCAAATTATGTTACCTGCATGTACGAATATAGCATAATGCATCCCACAGTTATGTATAACTATAACGCACCAATAAAAATAAAAGTCTCCTTACAAATTAGCTTAAAAATAAAGGGTGGAGAAATGCAAAACCTGACTATATGCCAGAAGCCCCAAACCACTACTTAAAGATTGTTTTTCAAATCAGGTTAATTTCTCTTCAAAAGTTTCCTATAGAAAATGATTTAATTTCTTCATATTATTTTTTTTTCTAGAAGAATTATTTATATTGTAATAAATTAGCCACTTAATTTAACATTGTGTTATTATGCTAATCAGAGAACAGGATCTCTGGGGTAATTTAAATTTATTATTTTTATTTTTTAAATTTGTCCCTATTGAGAGAGAGAGAGAACTAAATGCTGTGTTTAGAGAAAATAAAAATCATTAGCAGAAGTCTGAGGTTAACTTCAATACATAAAGTAAAACCCATCGATATAGAATGAGATGACAGTGTTTGGGAGCAGGTGTGAAGGCCATGTGTAGCACAGAATGAGACGAGGCATTAAGCAGGGTTACCTGAAGACGTCATACTGGCGAGTGTTTCCCTTATCTCCAAACAAAGCCACTTTGACCTCACCAGTGATTGTTCTTCCAGACAGTGTTACAGAAACCCCGTATCTCCAGCCTGCACAGAGCATGCGAGGGTTTGATTTTTTTCACCCAAAACAGGTGACCCAAATTCCAGATCCTGCCCTAATCCTTACACAGAGGCATGAAAGCATGAACAATTCTATTTATTAGTGCACACTTCAAACTAGGCCTTAAAGGGAGCATGCATTCAGTAGTGGCCCCCTCCATACCTGCTCTGCCCAGGAAGGTGGCCACTAGACACAGGTAGCTGCTTCATGAAAACTAAAATTAAAATTAAATTAAATTTTTAGTTCTCAGGCTCACTGGCTGCATCCTCAGGTGCTAAGTTGCCAGGTGGGTGAATGGCTTCTGGATCCCACAGGGCAGAACACGCCCATCATCACACAAAGCTCTGCGGGACAGCTCCACGCTAGAGTTGCAGGGCTGTGGGTCAAGGTGGGAAAGGAACTAGGGTCCAAGCCACATGTGGGAAGGTTGCTCAGGAGCGCAGCCTGCAGAGCCCTTGAAGCCAGGTCTGTGTCTCATCTTTGTATTCTCCAGGCTCCAGGAAGCCTCCAGCACCGAGTAGGTGCACAGAGTACCATCCAAGGGCACATACACTTGCACACACACATACACACACACACAGATTCATGTAAACTATACAGTTACACACACACAAACACACACTCAATACACACTACCAATATAAACATACACACACTCCATACACACAGTGATACACAATAAACACACCCCTACACGAACACACATATGTATATAAATACACAGAAACATACCTTTGTCTAACTCCTTTGCATCTTTTATGTCCTCAGAGACATTGCTCCTGTCCTCCCCTCTGGTTAGGGCTAGCTCCCCTGCCCATAATGCTACAGCAGCAACCCACCAAGCCCAACACCACTGTAGTTGCTCAGTTTTCATCTTCTCTGATGAATTATAAATTTCGTGAGTGGAGTGTCCTGCTCATCCCTGCATCCCCAGGGGTCTAGTGGCCCATATCTGTGGTCCATAAATAACTGTTGGTTAAGGAATAAGTGCAAGGTTCTTGAATGCTTACTTTGTTGTTAAAATATGAGCAAGTATTTTGTGCATCACTACACTGGTAGAAGGCTTGATTAGTCAGTGTCTTTTTACAAAATGATGAACATGTGCGTCTTGATAGTTGAAGTAGTTACACATCTACTCATTTGTCAAAATGCATAGAACCTTGCACTAAAAGGATGAATTTTGCCTTAATATTATAAATACTATATTTACATAAAACACAATCTGTTTTGTTTTGTTTTTTTGGCAACACCTTATGGAGCTATCAAAGGGCAGGTTGTCAGAAAGTGGCACAAACACACTTGACCTCTACCCTACATTCTAGTCCATTCAGCATGCTTTGGAAAGAAATCATCCTGGACCCCCATCCCCATTCCACTGGAGAAGCAGCCTCTGGGCATCAGGGCTGCATAGACAGATGGGGGAAGTCAGGGAGATTGCAGGTAGACTTCTTAAGGGGCCCATTCAATCTGGCAAAGAGCTACTACCAAATGAGTTTGCTGCTTAGGTGTGTTTGACATGATCTTAAAAAGGAAAAGGAGGGTACACTGTGTGTGGAGTGGTGAAAATTCAGGGAGTTGGTTGCAAAGCCAGGCCAACTGCCTTAATCCCATCAATCATACTATTGGCCACCACCCACTTCATGCCAGAGTTGGGCCTCATATGGGATAGTTTGAGTGGATGCATCTTTTTGTAAGATGTTCAAGATGAGCCACACATATTTCAGGTTAAAGGAAAACCCTCCATTTGTAACAGAAACGGCACTTTCTTTACCTGGGCAAGTAGTCAAGGGCAACTTACGTGCAAAATTCTTGGCATCGCCTGTGTTCAGAAAGAATTTCTGCTGCTCTGCACTCGTCTTGCCAGCAAATTTATCAGCATAGTGACCCATCTGTGGGCACCCTTGATCTGGGCAGGGGAAGCACTTGTTCTATTGTGAGGAGACAGAATTCATCTTCTTAGGACCAGACCAGCTGGGAGAGTGATGCTCAATTTCCCTACAGCCCCCGGGTCCTCATTTGTAACAGGAAGGTGGGATGGAAGAGATGAGCTCTGAACTGCCTCCATCTCTGACTGGATTCCCAGCCCTGAGGCCCAGCACATCAGATTGATTTGGGGAGCTTTAAAAAGCACTGAGGCCTTGGGCCCAGGCTCAATCAGCCACTTTCTGTAGAGGAGCAGGCTGGTGAATGATTAGCAGCTGGTTTCCAGGACAAAGAGTCCTGATTGTAGCATTTACCAGTTTTGATGGTATAAAAACTCTGGTCCTGGTCAATTTCAGCCTGCAGGCGTGATGACACGGAGCTGGGGGGGATGCCCACAGTGGCCCTGGGGAGCCAGAATAGGCAGGCTCCAGGGGGTGCTTTCTTCTGTCTCTCCCTGTGGCCTCCTGGCACATGGCCCCCAGCACCACCTTCCCTTCCTGTGGGTGGGTGGCTGGCTCCCCTCCCAAGGTCCTCTTTGCTTTCTCTGCCCTCCCTAGAAATGCGGCCCCTCTTCCTTCTAATCTCTGTCATCTCGCAAGTCAGAGCCAAAGTGGCCTCCTGCTGGAGCCTTTCTAGACTATGTGGACCAAGTCTGCTCTTCTCTGACCTCCTGAGGGGTCTTCCTCTCCTGTATGATTCTTCTGCTCTAAGTCTTTGCCACTTCCTGCCTAGAGTCATTTCCCCCTCCTTCACCCCGCAGGACCATGAACTCGAGGGGAAATGCAAACATGCCGTGAGAAGCACTGCAAATCCTCAACAAAGCAGGCCATAGGCCCACCATGGGCCAGTGCCCAGGTCACAGAGAACAGGAGCTTACAGACTCGAAGGCCTTGTAGGAGGTGCAAGGGTACGCAGTGAACCCATCAGGGCTGAGGATGCTGTCCAAGTAATACTTGTAGCTTCTTAGGTGATTGCAAGCCACAAAGTCCCGGGTTCCTGGGGAGGAAAAGGAGAGAGTCTGTACAGGTGGATGGGGGCAGGCTGTGACAGATTCTACAGTGTTCTTGACAAGTGGAATGGTTCCAAAGTAGGGTCATAGTTTCAGAACTTCAGTTCAAATCCAGTCACATAATGGCAGTGAACATGTAGAGGGAACTTGGGTGACTGGGCAATGCTCTGATCACTTTAAAGGCATTGTCCGTGGAACCTCACCTTTCCTAGGAACATTGTCCCTGTTACAGATATAGCTATAGGTGACAGCCTCTGATTCACAAGCTTCGTGAGTAAGTGAGAGAACTGTAATGAAACCCAAGCCCATCGGGTGCTTGAGCCGTCCCTCTAACCTCTGTGCCATTCTGTGTCCCAGGATCAGGTTGGAAGTCTGCAAAGACACATCCAGATGTGATGTGACTTCCCAGAAGTGACAAAACCAGCACTTACACGAATAAAATGGAGGGTTGGGTGGCTTTGGGTGGCTTTATCTATGCATTGTCTCCACACCATCTTACTCCCTGAGACTCATGCCAAGGGACACATGTCACAGCACACTTTCCAGACCTGGTCTGGACTTGCTTGGCTATTACTGATAAAAGAGTCTGGGCCACTCTTTTCCATGGAAACCCTCATATGTCCTATCTTAATATACGCTTTGAAGACATCCAAACCATTTTGAGCAAATTCAATAAAAATCTATACTCAATAGATTTGGTCAGACCATTAAAAGTTTTAACCTGTATAGTGACACTGGATGATGAGTTTGGATGAAAAGTGCACCTGGTCATTGTCCTTTGAGCTCATTAGATAGAGGGTCAGAGCAGTATCTGAAAGATGCCCTTCATGCCAGGTGTGCTTAGTCAATGAGGAGAGATGGGTTTCCTCCAGCCTCCTTGCTGTGACTGCTTCAGTGACCTTCATGGTGTTAATGGCTTTGTCATGGAAGCCACTGGGAAGATTCTTCCATGGCCACTATATTGAGGTGAGATAAGTTTGAACCATATCACTAACTCCCAAGACAGAGCATGCAGGAAAATTCTCTTAGGTGTACAAAGGATGTTTACTGATATAACATTTCCTTTTCATGCTCGGCAGCTCCCCACAGATTCTTGGAGCTACAACTTTAATCAACAGTTTTGTAGTTCTTTGTTGCTTGTGCATTCAAGGACATCTATGACAACACTTTAAGGAAATAGAAAACAGTAGAGCTGAACTCTAACAAAGATATGCTCTATTCTTCAGAAATCAGGTCCAGAGGCAGGGGTTGTATATTCTTAAAGGAAAAAGTGTTTTCATTGCTTATATTTTCAGTGGCAGGTGCTGCTCACCCCAGGGAAGGGATGTCCTCCCTGACACTACCCCTACCTATGTCCCCTCCATGATGTTACCTGACCAGATGCCGTCGAGGTCCACGATCTGTGACAAGGCATTCTTCTTGCACCCTGGCATGTTCTCTCCTCCATTGGGGAAGAAGTCAAGGTGACCCACCATTTGGTTTGTTCCAAAACCTGTGATGTTTGGAACAGCAACACATCTTTGGTAAAGTGGAGCTCTTGTGGTTCAGACACAGTCGCACAGGATTGCAGCAGGAGCACTGTGGGACTCACCCAGGAATGGGATCAAGGGTGCTGCATCTGTGTGAATCACATCCACAAAGACAGCATCCGAAGGGTCAAGTCGAACCTCCTCAGGAGTGCCCTCGAAACTTGCTTCCACGGGATCCAATCCTGAAAGAGATGGCAGCAGTGTAGAACAACAGTCCTGACTGTTGGCACCAGAAGGACAGAAGTATCCAGTTGCCTAGGCTATATGCTACCCAACTCAAAGGGTGGCACATTCTGAGGTGGTGCAGTGTTGTGGCTCTGAGTACTGAATATGGAGACATAAAGTTCCAATGTCGCTCATTATAAGAGAATTCTGGTGGCTAGTACAGAGGCGTGCAGATGAGTAAAGAAATTTAGATTTTGTTTGAACAAGGATTCTAGAGCTAGGTTGCCTGGCTCCAAATTCCTATTTTGGGGGCAAGTTATATGACCTTGAGCAGAATACCCAACCTTTTGTTGTGTAAGTTTGTCCATTTGATACAATGAAGGTAACACGGCATCTATTTGATATAGTTGTTATAGATTAAGTAAATTAGTACACAGCATTTAGCACTGTGCCTGTTTGTAGTCATGGGTGTTTAATATTAGTTAATATTAATTTAATATTTATTTAGTATTAATTTAATAATTTAATATTAGTTATTATTAATATTTATTAATACTAGCTGATATTAACATTAGTTATTATTATTTCCTTTTGAATGTATCTCCTTCTTGGCAGGGATCCTGTACTTCTTAGTAGTTTTTTGAAATTTTGGTCAGAACAGCTGAAAAGGTATGTACATGAACATGGCCATCTACTGATAGAAAAGGGGATGTTTCTTATAAAGATAGGGCTTCCTGGGCCCATTACTTTAGTTCTGAGAATTAAATAAGAAATGTCAAGTGCAGTGTTCAGGACTGGGGAGAATCAGGCACTGAATCTGTGCTTGCCCAAATTATAATAGCACTAATATTATCATATTGTATGAACATATTTTGTTGTGGCTATAATTCAAGGATTTTCCTAGGGTTTAAAGGATGCTTTGACAATGATTGTGACTGAGAATTTTTTTATCAGCAGAGAAAGTGGAAAACAATTTTCAGATTCTACTCTGTCCTGGATTTCAAAGAAAAGGGGAAAGGGGTAATAATGTGTTCCCTTTAAATCATATTTTGCAAATACTCATACTAGCCTTATTATGCATTTTCCTGGGTGTCCAGCACTGCCAAGTTACCCCTATCACTGAACTTGAACGTACAGAGGAGGGGCCAGGATGGAGGTAGAAGAAGCAAAGGGGAACAGGATCACCACCATCCTTGCCACCAAGATGGCCTGTGAGCTTCTTGGGGACTTCCTAAAATGATCTGCGCAGGCTCCACCCAGCCCCGCCATGCTGTAGGGGACACCCTCCCTCTGGGTGGCTCTAAGATGGGTTGCAGATTGTGACCACATTCTGGGACTACCAAGGACAAGCCCTGGGGCCTCAACAGGGACCTTACCAGTAATCCTGCCCAGGCCTGGGGTCCTGCTCCCAGCCTCTCCCGCCACATGGGCTCCCAGGCTGTGGCCGATGAGGTGGACTTGAGAAGGTGAGTAGCTGTAGTTCGTCTGGAGAGGGGCGGTTTTATTTTCAGGACGTTTTTGTGCTCTGGTTTTTCTAACATGCCCACCTGATGGTGACACTACTCTGCTGGAATCCTGCCATGCCTCCCCCTGCCCTTGGGATTGAGCCCAAACTCACCATGAAGAGCCTCTGAGTTTTCCTGACTCATCAGCTATTTTTCCAGCCTCTTCTCTAACCGAACCCTCTGATGAGTTTTCAGGCCCTCAAATACATCCCACCCCCGACCTCTGGGCCTGGTTAGTCCCATTGTTTCCCATTCTCCTGCTCAACTGCCCCAGCCAACATCAAATAGCCTTCAGCTCCCCACATAGGAGTCTCAACACCCCCACACCACTCTGGCTTCCCTGTCTCATGGACTCCCAGAAAGCCCACGCTGTCCCTATCTCCAGTACTCACACTACTGTCACTGCAAATCTTCCCTGTAAGCTCCTGGAGGGCCTGGGACCTCATCTGTCTTGGTTATCTCATTATGCTCCTGACACCATCCTCCAAAAATCTTGAGCGCAACAAACAAAGCCAATAAACCTCTAAGGTGTTTGCCCAGGCTGGCCTCGAGGATATTCACCCAATGCCTCTCATTGATTGGTCTGCAATGCCTCTTGCACAAACACCACGGTTTTTGATTTCTGCAGGGGTGCAGAAATAGCTAGAACCAACTGGTTCTTGTGTAGACTTGTTAGCTATAAGATAGAAATGACGGGAATCTTGGCCTTGTATGGAAAATATCATGAAGAATTACTGAATTAACTTAAAGAATGAAAGACGTAAAGAATTAGCTACAATGAAAGACCAGGGTAGGAAGAAACAACTGGAATGATTATGGAAGAAGAAATTTCCCAGAATCAATAGGATCCACATTCGCAGGCCGACATTTTTGGAGCTTGCCAACTGCACACTTGGCCTTTGGCTCTGTTTGGTTTTCCCTGGTCACGCCATGTTTTCCCCCAAATACAGCCTAACTGTGTCAAGGATGGCCCCTGGTGCTGGTAGTCTGAACCCCAACGGAAACTCTTCTATTCATCAGCTCTATAATTTTTTGGAGCAAACCAGTTAACCTTTCTGGGCCTCAGTTTCCTTACCCGCAAACTGAAGAGGATAATCAAAGCCCCTGCCTTCTAAGTGATAGCTGTTAATTTTTCTTTCCCTGGTGTGACATTGAGGCAATAGTCAGAGTTCCAAAAGCAAGACCCTGAGACAAACACCACTTCTTTGTAGCTCCCGGCTGCTCCTTGGCTCAACAGAGACCAGCAGCCCTGCTTCCCCCGCTGCTGACTCACCGAGAGGATGCTGAGCATCTGGGCCACCTGGGCGCCCACCACGCGCGCGTTGTTGGCAGCCTGTGTGTAGGTGGTTTGGGAGCCCTTCTTCCAGTCCACACAGATGCAGTTCACCTCCTCCACCTTGAACATGTTCTGGTGTTGGGGAGAGGCCAGGTGTTATCACGGGGACCCAGAAATCCCTTCCACTGGGGCTCAGAAAGGGCCACCCTCTCTTCTCCTACATGGGGCACTGCCATGAACTAGACTTTGTCAGAGATCCTACAGTCCAGCAGGGGCTGTCCCCCAGGGTGAACCTTAGGAGAAGGGCAAGTGGTTCCCTCTCTAGCTTGCAGGTTAATTAAAAGTTGGGCACTTTCTTGTTTCTTCAATCAAATTCAGGTAACATCTATCTGGTGGGATAAAACACTTGCATCCTTCAAAGAGTTCTGTTTTTTGAGGGATTGGGGTTATTGGAGATGTAACCCAGGGGCACTCAACACTTGAGCCACATCTCCAGCCCTTTTTATTTTTTTATTTTGATACTGGGTCTCTCTAAGTTGCTTAGGGCTTCATTGAGTTGCTAAAGTTGGTCTCGAACTTGCAATCCTTCTTCCTCAGCCTCCCAAATCACTGAGATTATAGGTATGCACCACTGCACCTGGCTGAAGTGTCCTGTTTAAAAAAAAAAGAAAGTCTCAAAGGCAGTCTCCAGTGGCTGGTGTCTAAATGACCTTATGGATTTGAGGGGTCCTCTCGCCTCTTGGTGACACCTCAGCCTACTGGACATCTCTTGAACGTTAAAGTGGGAGGGAGGCTTCCCTCTTTACAGTCAAGATGGCACAGCATTTCCTGGGGGAAAATACTGCAGACTTTAAAATAAAAAATAAAGAACTTCACTGATTAAAAGAGATCAAAAAATTCTGAAAGAAAAGCTCCCTGGATGTCAAAGGAAATGACATATCCTCAGGAGTTCTGCCAGGCAGTCATATGACCAACTTAGAACTATAAATTTAAAATTCACATGGAACTGTTTCACACGTATGTTACAAACATGTGTGATCACATACGCAGAGACACGCCGAGATTTCTTTTCCTTTTTCTCGGGACTTTTACTTGTAAAGTGACCCTGAGGAATCTTTTAAAAACCTGGAAAATTGGGGGTATAAATCACGTTGAGAAGATGCTGATTAATGACAGGAAAGGTGCCAAGAGTTAAAAGCTTGGTAAACCAAGGACAAATGCACAGTGAGTGATTTGGGGGTTTGTGATTTGGGGGTTTGTGATTTTCCTGTTGACACTATCAGTTGATGTTTTATTAATGTATGTGTGGAAGGCAGACTCCTGAGATAAATTCTTCAGTGACAGAAAGCTAGATTGAATCTCAGAGTACATGTAAAAAGAAAGGAGGGTGATATATTGTGTGTGTGTGTGTGTGTGCGCGCGCGCCTATGTCCAGGTGTGCACTGATGTCCAGGTGTGTGTTTGTGTCTGTGCATGTGCACGTGTGTGCAGAACCTGTCTGATTCTCCTGGTGCTGTCCTTCTGACCAGCAGATGCTATCTCACATGTAATTGTGGCTGTCTCTGTTCTGCCATTTTTGGTCGATCTTAGGTCTTCCATATCTCAAGTAGATAGTTCCAGCAACACATTTCTGACTCCTGGAGATGTGGGCAAGATTTGAAAGGAAAGAACCTAATCCCTCACTTGCAGAAACACATAAATACACTCACTAAACATGAAAACAGAAAACACTGAGCCTTGCTTAACCAGAAACGAGAGAGTGGGTCTATTTGTTCACATGGCAAATGCTACTGTTTCCAGCTGCAGAAATAGTCTGGAAACACCGGAATTTGAAGTTTGTGAAGAGAAGCATTTTGAGTGCACAAAGAGAACAGATACGCGTGGGTTTCCTGTTATCAGAATTATCTATTGCGATTGGGTAAAATGAGTCGGAGAGTCAGTGAGTGGAAAGCGGCAGCCGGCGGGGGTCAAAGCCAGCTCCTACCTTGCACATGTCTCCCACCCAGCTCTCATCGCCCTTGTCTATAAAGCCGTGGATGATGAACCGGGTCTTCCTGTCCGTTTGAAAATTAGATGCCTCGATGGTCGATGGATCAGAGAGCTGCAGCGTCTGTGACAGATGCAGAGTGCTTCATGGCTCTGCGATCCGGCCCTCAGCCCATTCCCCCACCTCCCAACCTCCGCAAGTTTTTGTGCCCCTGCCTTTCACAGCTAGCACAAAGCCACCTCTTCCATGAACCTCTTTTCCCCAAGTCCTTCTCCCCGGCCTCCATGGGATCTGGGTTGTGGCTGCAGGCTTACTTTCCCATGGGTCTGGCTGGATGACAGTAAGCCCTTTGCTTAGCCCGGAACCACATAACCAGCTAGAGAATCTGCACATCTGAGCCCGTCTCTCACTCAAGCCACCATCTACTGGAGGCTTGCTCTGAGTCACCAGGTCCAAGTGGGAGAAAGTTGAGGGCTGGGAGGGGGCAGGGTAGAAAGAGCAGACATAGAGATAAGGAACTCCTGATCTATGGGGTGGGGCAGCCCTTCACTCAGTCCTAGGGATGCCAAGTGGACCACGGTCTCACCTGAAAGTTGTCTGGGTTCTCATTGGTGTAGAGCAGGAAACGGGTGTTGATCTTCTCAGGGCTCCAGGGGAGAATTTTCAGGGGTCTGATTGCAGTTCCAGCCCAAGGCTCAGAATCAGAAAAGCACCCAATGTCCTTATAGCAAACTTCTTTTCCTAAAGAGAAAAGGCCAGGGTCCAGGTGTCCCTCTTCTGCTCAGGGCAGACTGCAGACAATAATGCACCACCTCTACCCCTCTTCTTGCCCCTCGTGCTCACCAACGGGCCTGGCCCAGTCCCCATGAATTCTACAGGGACACCAATGGAGCCTTTGGTTAATGCTTTTCCTAGAAAATTCCGGCCACAGTACCCTGGGCACGAAGGCAGGGCAGAGGGCATGCTCTGAAGCAGGTCCCCCTCACACTGCCCAGTCCACCCTACTGGGCAGTGTCGCCCCACTTGCCTCTTCCTGGAACCTGCAGCAACCTACAGCCTCTGAAGCCCAGCAGGGCTAGAGCTTCCTTGGCCCGTGCTGAGAGCCCAGGCTTGTGCCCCTCCCACAGGGGAGGGGAGGTATTTCTTACCTGTGGCTGCTCCCAGCAGGAAAAGTGTGACTGTCCAGAAGATCATCATCTACAATAAATTCAACCACACTCAGGCTCAGGGCAGTGAGCAAAGACTCTTCACTTCTCAGCTAATGAGGGACCCCAATGCAGGAGTGGCTTACCTTGTCTGAGAATCCAGGCACTCCCTTCCCCTGGGTTCCCCGGGATGTCTTTTATACTCCAGCCTTATCATTTGGACAAGAAACAGGAGTGATGATAGCACATGCCGTGTGTACTTAATATTTATATCTGTTCAAATACACAAAACGAGATTAGTAATGGCGGCCAGTCTTCCCACAAGTCTGAGAAGATAGAAGAATACTTGATGAAAGGGGGAGGAAAGTCACCAACTTTGTGCCTCTGCAGCTCTGTAAGGACCTGTGCATCCAGTAGGTCCTGTTTTTCTGTTTTCTAAGAAATAGACTTTCATCACCAAGTTGTTTACAAGCAGCAAACCCTAATAACCCAGGGTGGTCGGTTTCCATTAGATTGGAAGGAAATGCCCCCACATAGCTGAAAGCAAAGCAAAGTGTCTAAGAAAATCACCCCCCCCCCTCAGCCCCACCTGCCTTCTTTCTCTCTCTCTGGCAGACTGGCAACACCTGGGCACATACTCTGGAGACAGATTTGTCAGCCCTCACAATGGCCCCACAGTCTCCCCACTACTACCGGTCAACTATCACTAGGCAAGGAAACAATCTGAATCATAATGGTTAAAAACAACATCAATCATGGTACTGTCTCATTATAATTTGAATAGTTGGGTTCAGGAGCCCCCCAAAGCCAACACCAGCAGTCCAATGTCACATCTGTTGCGTTTTCCCAGGTCCTATAGACTGAACACCTGAAGGAAAGTCGCAGCCCCTGTGAGGCCATCATGCCTCACCCACAGATCTGCACATCTGTGTGCAGTCCGGCCAGTTCACACACAAGAAAGATAAGCCTCCACAGGGCAAACACTGAGGGTACCCTCCTCACCCCCAAGTTAAATATGCCTCAATGTCAAATGTCGCACTTCTGAATAACTTGAACACTGTGGGGGGGGTGGGGGGTGGCAGGCCTAAGCGCCCTCCTGTTAAGAAAATGAAAAGAACTTTCCCCAGAGTAATGAAGAGCAGCACAGCCACAGTCTCTGGGGCTCACCAAATACAGCCAGAGTTCCACACCCTTTAGTTGCATTACCTAATTTAAGTGCAATAGCAGCCACACCAGGTGAGTACTGGTCTCCCTTTACAGATGTGGAAATGGAGACCCCCCCCTCAAAGAGAGAAATAAATTGCCTACAAAGTCATACAGGCAATGGGCGAAGAGGTGGGATCTGGATCCAGGCTGCACAGAGTGGAATCAAGAGCTCTTGGATATCGAACAACTTGTTATGCTGAGCAAGTCATCAACAAGATCTGTCGAGCCTCAATCACGTAGAGGAAGGGAGGTGCTTACGTAGAATAAGTCACAGTAGAAAATGGACTTCCCAGAAGGCACACTCATACATTGCTGGTGGGGCTGCAAATTGGTGCAGCCAATCTGGAAAGCAGTATGGAGATTTCTTGGAAAATTGGGAATGGAACCACCATTTGACCCAGCTATCCCATTCCTTGGTCTATACCCAAAAGACTTAAAAACAGCATGCTACAGGGACACAGCCACATGAATGTTTATAGCAGCACAATTCACAATAGCTAAACTGTGGAACCAACCTAGATGCCCTTCAATAGATGAATGGATAAAAAAATGTGGCAGATACACACAATGGAATATTACTCAGCAATAAAAGAGAATAAAATCATGGCATTTGCAGGTAAATGGATGGAGTTAGAGAGGGTAATGCTAAGTGAAGTTAGCCAATCTCAAAAAACAAATGCCAGATGTTTTCTCTGACATAAGGAGGCTGATTCATAGTGGGGTAGGGAGGGGGAGCATGGAAGGAATTGATGAACTCTAGATAGGACAGAGGGGTGGGAAGGGGAAGGAGGGGCATGGGGTTAGAAATGATGGTGGAATGTGATGGACATTATTATCCAAAGTACAAGTATGAAGACACAAATTGGTGTGAATATACTTTGTATACAACCAGAGATATGAGAAATTGTGCTTTGTATGTGTAATAAAAATTGTAATGCTGAAAAAATTATATAAACCATGAAAAAAAAAAGAATATAGAATTCCCCTAAACTCAGCCAGGACTGAGCCATCTGGATGACCAGTCTAGTGATGTTTTGAAGCTTTGGAAGTCAGCTCCTGTAGTCTGGGAATGTGCTAGAGAATTGTAGATTGTGGTGAAGTCAAAGGCATTTATGTTTTCCTTTGGCATGGCCTGCTGGACACCAGAAGAGACTTGTGGGAGCCTAGTTGGCAGGAGATGTCTGAGGTCCATCTGATTCTTGGATATCTTTTCTACTGTTTTTCTTTTCACTCTTTATAAGTGGCCATGCTGATGTCCAACCAAGGACCAAGTCCTTCCCACCTTGGGGCTTCTGCATTTACAGCCTAAAACTCTGAACTCTAGACCTTCACTGGGTTGGCTCTTTTCTGTCATTCAACAATTAATTTACATGTCATCTCATCAGTGAGGTCTTTACTTTTCATTTCTAAGGCCCTTCCACTGTAGCCACTGGCTGGTCCCAGACCCCTGTCCACAGTACCTTGTTTCCTTCAGATCAATTGACCCAAGTTATCATGATCTTCCTTATTTATCAGCCTAGTTATTAGCAGTTGTGTTTTTCCCATTTAGAATGTACTAACAAGAGGACAGAGACTTCACCTGTTTGGGCCACTGCTCTACTCCCAACTTTTAGAACCCAACATTAAAATGGTTGTGAATTAATGAAAAGGGTAATTTACAAATGAGCACTTTATAGGCTTTATTTGCCTTTATCCTCAGAGTAGATTTCAGGGCTGGGAAATGTGAGGAGGCATTGTTCTCCCTGCCGTATTTTTATTGGTGCTTTATAATGGCAGGACTCATTGTTACTTATTTACCCTCTCCTTTCTCTCCTCCTTTTTGGTCTCTTTCCTCTACTGGCTTCCCTTCAATTTTCATGAGATCCACCCCCTAACCCTTCCTTTTCCCTTTCCTCCCTAGTTCCCACATATGAGAGAAAACGTACAACTTGGAACATGGAACCAACTATATTTTGGTTTTGTTTTGAATTTTTTTTTATTTTTAAGTTTAGAATTTTTACTTTCTATATTTTTTCTCTCACCTATCTGTTTCCCTTTTTCTCTTTTCTTCTGTTAATGGCCAATCCCTATTATTCTCTCTTTCACTCTTCCTTTAATTTTTTACTGCTATTTTTTCTCCCCCTCCTCCATAATCATCACACTCTACATCACTTCTGTTCTCTCCCTGCTCACCATTCAAAACTACAAACCCTTTTGCAAACTTACTATTATGACTGTGGGTGATAACTAATCACATCATTTCTGTTTATTGTGACAACTAATATTGTAGATGTCATAGCAGGAACTATTTGGTTTAATGCTGTATATTGTTTGCATTGGTTGTTGTTATTCTT
Organism: Marmota flaviventris; assembly: GCF_047511675.1. Classification (NCBI taxonomy): domain Eukaryota; kingdom Metazoa; phylum Chordata; class Mammalia; order Rodentia; family Sciuridae; genus Marmota; species Marmota flaviventris. The sequence goes on from NC_092501.1 coordinate 13,740,251, forward strand.
TGTCTCCTCCTAAATGGTGAGGTTCTGGAAACCTTAAGGGACAATATACTTACACAGGGTAGAAACTCTACTGCCTCAGATCCACACAAACAACATGAAAAAGCAAGGGAACAAATCACCCACCCAAAACTAAGATACTTCAATAACAGTATCCTCCAACACTACAGTGAAAGAAATGTTTGAGAAGGAGTTTACAATGTTCATAGTTAAACTGATCTGTGAGGTAAAGGATGATGTAAGGAGTGAAATCAGAGAGAAAATAAAGAAAATGTAAGATCATTTCAATAAAGAGATAGAGATTCTGAAAAGAAAATCAAACATAAAACCTTGAAATGAAAGAATCAATAAACCTAATTAAAAATTCAATGGAAAAATATCATCAGTAGATAAGAGTACTTGGAAGACAGAGTTTCAGGCAATGAAGACAAAATATATAATCTTGAAAATAAAGCTGGCCATGAATAAAAGATTTTAAGAGACTATGAACAGAATTTCCAAGAAATATGGGGTAACATGAAAAGAACAATTGAAGATTTAGCAGGAAAGATGAAGGCTAAGAGATACAAAACAAAAGAATGCCCAATGAAATACTATTATACAATTTCTCAAACCTTAAGAATGAAATGGAAAATCAGATATAGGAAGTTTACAATACCCCAGATATACAAAATTACAACAGACCCACAACAAGGCACATTATTATGAAAATATCTTACATACAGAATAGACAGTGTCCATCAAGATATTGCCAAAGAAAAATGACAGGTCACATTCAGCGGGAAACCAATCCAGATTATAGTTGATTTCTCAACCCAGACCCTCAAAGCTAGGAAATCTTGGAATAATATATGCCAAGCTCTAAAAGAAAATGGATGCCAATCAAGAATATTACACCCATCAAAATTAAGCTTCAGAATTGACAAAATAAAAAACTTTCATGATAAACAAAAGAATTCACAACCAGAAAGATCACACTACAAAACATACTCAAATATTTCATGAAGAAGAAATGAAAATAAAACTGAGTGAGGAGAATGAAGGGAAGGGAGGGGAGATATAAACAGGAAAGGCAGTAGAATGAATCAGACAGACATTACTTTCCTATGATGTTCATGATATGAATACACAGTCGTGTAACTCCCTATCATGTTCAACCATAAGAATGGGATCCTAATTAGAATAAGATATACTCCATGTATGTATAATATTTCAAAATATATTATCTGCCATGTATATGTAAAATAAATAAATAAATGGAAAAAGACAAAAAATTATTCATTTGAAAAAAATGCCTTTCAAAAAAATTCATTATGATGAAAATTGTCCAAAAATTACAATCAAAGAGAGATGCTTCAGAGAAAATTATATTTACTTGGGAATAACAGAGCTTTGAAAGAGGAAGACACAAGCTATAAAATTATGTGTTATCCAGGAGGATGAACCTGGGGGAAGTTCTTAAAGGTAAAATGAGGAGGATTCCATAAGATATTTTGAAACAATAATTATTGGCTGCATGGATCAATAGCAAGAGTGGCATATGTCCCAGACAAAGCAGACAGGTGGTGGGCAGATGTCCTCACGTGTGAGGTAGCATAGTTGTGATTGTGGCAGAGCCTCTTGTGAACAGTTCTAGTTATCAGCATGCATTCATGACACTCCGCTGTTATAGCCTGCTGGCTTCATCTATTTATTTTGTGGTTATAGCTGAATAAAAGTGAATCTGTTTTGATTCCAACAACTTTCATAAAATGAAAATTCTTCATAGTAAATGTATTTTAAATTGGATTATTTTAAATAACTTTGCTTCATCACTTGAATAAATTTGCAAGTAACACTTTTATTCATTGATTTTATTGATCATCATTATTATTAATGCTGCAGAATATTTACATGAGGTACTCATGGCTACTAGTAAACATTTATTAGGTACTCACATGTGGAGAGCATTGTGCCAATCTCTTTGCAGATGAATATGGGGCTTTTAAAGATGTTATTTGTACACTGAAGATGCCAAAGTTTACCTATTTAACTAATCCTATATTCTTAACACTGAGCATGTGTATAAATCTGCCCACTAGGCATGGCCAATTGGAAGTCTGGTGAATACCTCAAGTGTAATGTGACTAAAACTGACATTCTGACCTCCCTCCCAAACCTGTTCCTCCCCAAACATTACCCCTTTCAGCCAACAGCAGATCCATTCTTCCACCACGAGGAGAACCAGGAGGACAACTTCTTGTTCTCACATAAGTATCCATTGCTTCTCCACCTAATCCATGCACACTGGGCATGCTGACCTCCTCCCATGCCCAGGTGTGGGCCCTGATTGAGTTAAGGCAACCAGCACTTTCCTTACCACTGGCCAATCAGAGGGGATCTCAGAAAGGGAATGTTGAGGAAGATGGGAAGGCAGGTAGATGCCCACTCTCTCTTATACTGAGTGTGAAAGAGGAGATCTGCAGCTCCCTTCAAGTGGGAGGGGAACCATCCTTGATAGAAAAGCATCACCAGACACAGAAGAGCATGGAAAGAGAAAGAGTCATTGAGCTGCTGCAACAACAAATCCATTCTGACCTCTGGACTTTCCGGCTGCATGAGCCAATACATTTCCTCGTTGTAGAAGCTAGTGTGGGTTGGTGCTTTTGGTTCATGAGAGAGAGAGCATCCTGCTTGACACATAAGAACAAATCTTCATGCTTAACCTGAATGTATTTTAGTGAAACATGGAAAGAAAGGCATTATCAATTTCTCATATTTTCATACCCATGGATCTTTGTCTATCTTGTTTCTTCTCTTTGGAGTGCCTTTGCCACCATGTCCTCTTGGCATCTCCCTACCCATCTTGTAAGACCTAGCATAGATATCCCTTCCTCTTGTAGGGTATTTTTGTTTAGATATTGCCCAATTTTAAGTGCTAGACTTTGATAGACTTATTGCTTCATTTTGTTAGTAAAGTGAATTTTTTAAAATATTCATTTTTAAATATTTCCAGACATATACCAGGCACATATCTTGTGTTTACAGATGGTATCTACAGAAAAATGGACCTATAAGTTCCATATGGACAGGTAAGTTTAGAGGGAGGAATCTCTGGGGGTAGTGGGAGTGCAGAGAGGGATACTGTAACTCTGATTCAATCTTGGGCAATGTGAATAAAATAATGGAGGTGAGAAAAGCCTTCCTGGATGAATGAAATCAACATGACTCTTTAAGAGCCAATAGTTGGACATCATGGCATAGTCTTGTAATCCTAGCTACTTGGCAGACTGAGGCAGGAGGATTACAAGTTTGAGGACAGGCTGCACAACTTAACTCAGTGATAGAGCACCCCTCAATCCAATCCCAAGTACTGCAAAACAAATTCCCCCTCCTGGAAAAAAGGAAACCAATAGGAATTAAACAGATACAGATGGAAAAACAGAAAAAAGAACATTCTAGGAAGAGAAAGTATGCAAGTGTCCATTAGTATCTGAGATCAAGAACCTCTTGGGGGACAGGGCTGGAATATGAAGTTCCAGAAAGAATGTTCTAGGAGATGAATCTGAGATCTGAGGTTAAAGGCAGACTTAGAGTGACCTTGCAAGACTCCCTAGGGAATGTGGATTCTGTCCTGCAGATCACCAGAAGATGTTTGATTTGTGCTTTGGAAAGATAAAATGGGCTATTTTGTTAGTTAAGTTTCTGTGACTGTGACCAAAATGCCTAAAAAGAACAACTTAGAGAAGGAAACATTCATTTTGGCTCGTGGTTTCAGAGGTTCAGTCCATGGTCAGCAGACTCCATTGCTCTGGGCCTAAGGTGAACTTCATGATGGAAGGGTGGGCAGAGGACAGCTGCTCTGCTCATGGCCCCTAGGAAGCAAAGAGTGAAGGAGAGGGGCAGTAGAGAAAACACACCTTTCCAGGATGTGTCCTCAGTGACACTCCTCTTCCAGCCACACCCTACCGGACTATAGTTGCTGCCCAGATAGTCCATTCCAACTGCTATGAACCAATATAATTATCATCATCTTATAATTTCACTTCTGACTATTACTGCACTAACACAGGAGCTTTGGGTGAACACCTCATATCCAAACTATAACAGCTCCCTGTGTTTCTCTTCAGATGTCATTAATTTGTCTCCTTTTAGGAAGATCATATGGACTGCAGAGAGGTGAAGGGTCTGGGGAGATCCACGGGGAACAGGGAGACCTGTCAGGAAGCCTCAGATGTGTCCCATCCTCATCTCCTCGGTGTCATTAGTCCTGACATGTCTGATGAGGAGGAGACACAGAACTTAAAGATAATGGACAAAGAAGCAAAGGTGTTACTTTCTACATGGGCCTACCAAGAGGAGTCACTTTGGGACTGGAAATCTGCCTTCAGTGATCTAAGTAACATCAGCAATGTTAATAATGGATAAGGCGACAGTATCACATAAGCAGTGTATCCAGTTCAAATGTCACTCAATATGCAGCGAAGTTCAATAATCGTATGTGGTTCTTTCCACAAACTGCAGATTTTTGGATTTTAATCACCATATTCAGAAGTTTCACTGGGAATCATGGATATTGACGACAAAAGAATGTATTGCTTCACCACTAGATTTTATTAGCAGTAAGGTTCAATGACACATGTCAACCTCCTCCTAACACGGGGTGAGGGTGAGCAGAACGTCCTCCCTCACAGTGTCAGAACTGCAGAACTTGAACCTGTGGAGAGAAAACAACAATAGATCAGGTCTTCCTGGCACCAGCTGGAGTGCTGAGCATGAGGTCAGCCACTGCTCTCCTCCTACATCTGGGTGGGGGGCACACCCTGTGCCCGAGGGTGGACATGGAGGGAAGACTTTTCTTGAAGGACTGAATTCTCCTTTCTGATTTTGTTTTGCAGTTGTGCAAGCAGCAGAGAAAGAAGCTGTCAGGGGATATTCCAAAGAACAGGAAGAGCTCCTTTGTCGTGTCAAGCAGCTACGGAACAGCTGGCACTTATCAACCAAGGCACCTAAGCAAGAGCAGAGCCAACAGCACAAGAAATCAGCCCTGCCTGAAACTGAAGGTCCTCACGCTGGCTAGCCGTTCTTATTTTAATTCAACAATTGAACTGAAATGATCCATTTTTCTCATTAGACTAAACAATGTTTAAGATGTTTGGAGCTAATTTTCTCTAATAAAATACATTAGCATGTGCAAAGTAAAAAGTGTTCAGAATTTTTTTTTCTCTTTATTGTAATTCCCCTCCCTGTGGTTTGATGGATACTCTTGTGTTTGGGGGTATTAAGTAAAATAAGAAGAACTTGAACCCAAGCACAGTAATATATCAACAGTCAGTTTGATAACTCAAAGAGCTACCTAGTAGCTAATGGTGGTGTTTCCTTCATTTTTTGATTCATTGGTTTATAGTTTTTACAAGTTTGATAATTATGGAGCCTTTATTACTTAAAGTGTATTTTTTTCTGTCCCTTCTCCTTTGTGGTCTTCAAAGATAAATACATTAGTGTCACTGAAATTTCCCACAGGTCACTGATGTTCTCTGCATATATTTTCTTTCTGTGTTTGGTTTTTGATGCTTTCTCTTATATTTTCAACTTCACTAATATTTACTTCTTCAATGTCTAACTCTTGTTAATTATCTTCAGGGTATTTTTCCAGTGAAATATTATTTGTCATCCCTAGAAGTTCAATTTGGATCTTTTTCTATATATGCAATGTTTCCCTTGATTTTTTTGAATAAAATGGAATAGATGTTTACTAACTGCTTTACTTTTGCCTGGTGATTCTAACATTCTAACTGTGTCAGTGTTGGCTTGGTGCCAATTCATTGATTACTTTCCTCATTATAGGTATCTTGTCCTGCTTCTTTAACTGGAATATTTGAGTTAATTTCATATAGTGTGAATTTTATCTAGCTAGTGCTGGATAATTATGTATCTCTGTAAATCTTTTGTTCTGGGATGCAGTTATTTGGAAACAGTTTGATCATGTCAAGTGCTGCTGAATCTCGATTAACCATTTTCCATAGGAAAGAAGACTGTCTGATATATTCTACCCCATGACTTTTCCCAGGCTGGGTGGAAACAAGCACTATTAACCCTGAAGGTCACTGGCTCGGTTCTCTCTAATCCTTCAAAAGACTATTTCCCTGGCCGTGGCAACTTTGCCAATACACATGAGCTGACCAGTACAGTGCTGAATACTCAAGGGATTTTCTAGAACTCTAGGATTTTCCCTCTCAAGTTCTCTACTGTCTGGTGGGCTGTGCCATAACGTCCGGTTGCCTTAGATTCACTGATTCTTAACATTGTCTTTTTGACTTAGAGGGTCCACTGGACTTTGCCTGCACTTCTCCTGCCTATTTCACATCTGGAAATTCAAGACAGGGGCAGTTTTAACCCGTTTTAAGGTTTCATCTTGGTTGTTTATTTGTTTTTTTCTATCAGGCATCACTCCCCCTTATTGATTAAAATTCAATGTCTCAACTGTTGTCATATCTTTTGCCTGAATTCTTGGTTGCTTCATCTGTGAAGGTGAACGTGGGGCCTTTACTCCACCTTTACCAGAAGCAGAAGTCCCTTCATTGGGTTTTTATGAGGACAAACGGCCTGACGACAGAAGCACCAGAGTTTGGCTGACACTCACATCCTCTTGAGCTTAAATTGGTACTATTGTGACCATCATCAGTTCACCCTTCCTGGTAGTTCCCTTGGTAAACACCCTCTGTCTCGCACACAGTCCAGTCATGGTCAGGGTGAAGGACTCATCTCCTGGATGTCTGTCTTCACCTAGAGGACCAGTGATATGGAGCACATACCTCTGTTCCCTGATAAGTTTAATGAGTTCCTAACAATTTAAATGACAGTTTGTTGAACCCATGAAGTTTGGGAGAGACACACACATTGATGACAAATACAGCAAAAGGTTCATTTGCCCAACAGATTTTTTTCACCATAGGAAAGCCAGATTCTCATTGTAACACTTAATTTGTATCATATAACAACTCTGACTACAAATCTATCAAAGTTGATTTTCCTTAAGTACTGTACTTTCTCCTAAAGACACAGAAGATATTAGAAAGCAGGTGTGGCTGGAGTACAGGTGAACCACTGTAGGAAGTTTAACTTAAAGGAGAATTTTAGTGGGGATAGAACTGTGAACAATAATACTCAATCCTTCTCAGCCCTTTGGGTTTTTATTACTTACACTCTTCCATCGTTTCTTTCCACTCTGATGCTAGATGCTCCTACTTTGGGTAGTGTTGGGTTGATCACATTGTTATACCAAATAAATTTGACCTTCTGCACATCTCCAACATCCACATCGGAATCAAACTCACTAGTATGAGTCTTTCCTGGTTGGAGGGAGCCCCTGGGAAGTTAAGAAAAGAAGAAAAATATACTGAAACACACCAAAACATACACATAAAAAACATACATGTAAATACATAAATATACATATATATTTCTAGAGCCAGTGTACAATGCAAGCCAAGGTGATTAATAGAATATTTATCATCCTAATGCATTAAATAAATTTACACACACACATTAACTCAGTGGTACGTTTTGACTCGTATTACTTTTAGGTTATCTTTATTATTAAAACTGCACACCTAATACAGTTATCTCATACTTGACAAAGGCACCAAAAATACATGTTGGAGAAATGATAGCCTTTCAACAAATGGTACTGGGAAAACCGGAAATTTATATGCAGAAGGATGAAATTAAGCCCTTATCTCTCACCATGCACAAAACTCAACTCAAAGAAGATCAAGGACGTAGGAATTAGACCAGAGACCCTGCCCCTAATAGAAGAAAAAGTAATCCTTAATCTTCATCATGCCAGGTTAGGCCCCAATTTCCTTAACAAGACTCCTAAAGTGCAAGAAATAAAATCAAGAATCAATAAATGGGATGGATTGAAACTACAAAGCTTCTTCTCAGCAAAAGAAATAATCAATGAGGTGAAGAGAGAGCCTACATTTTGGGAGCAAATTTTTACCACATGCACATCAGATAGAGCACTAATCTCCAGGATATATAAAAAACTCAAAAAACTTAACACCAAAAAAAAAAAAACCCAACAACAACAACAAATAACCAATCAATAAATGGACTAAGGAACTGAACAGACATTTCTCAGAATAAGATATACAATAAATCAACAAATACATGAAAAAATGTTCAACATCTCTAGTAATTAGAGAAATGCAAATCAAAACTACTCTTAAGATTTCCTCTCACTCCAGTCAGAATGGAATACAAGAATACAATCAACAATAAGTGTTGGTGAGGATGTGGGGAGAAAGGCACATTCTTACATTGCTAGTGGGACTGCAAATTGGTGCAGCCAATATGGAAAGCAGTATGGAGATTCCTTGGAAAACTAGGAGTAGAACCACCATTTGACCCAGCTATCTCCCACTCCTCAGCCTATACCCAAGGACTTAAAATCAGCATAGTATAGTGATGCATCCACAACAATGTTTATAGCAGCACAATTCACAATACTAATATGACAGATGCCCTTCAATAGATGAACGTATAAAGAAACTGTGGTATGTATACACAATGGAATATTACTCAGCATTAAAAGAGAATAAAATCATGGCATTTTCAGGTAAATGGATGGAGCTGGAGAATATCATGCTAAGTGAAGTAAGCCAATACCAAAAAACCAAAGGCTGAATGTTTTCACTGATAAGTGGATGCTGATTCATAATTGGGTGGCGGTGGGGGGGGCATGGGAGGAATGGAGAAATTTTAGATAGGGCAAAGGGGAGGGAGAGGATGGGAAGGGGCACAGGGGTAGGAAAGATGGTGGAATGAGACAGACATCATTACCTTAGGTACATGTATGAAGACATGAAGAGTATGACTCTACTTCATGTACAACCAGAGAAATGAAAAATTGTTCTCCATTTGTGTACTATGAATTGAAATGCATTCTGCTGTCATATATAACTAATTAGAACAAATAAATAAATAATTTTTTAAAAAACTACAAACATGTTTTAGTTACTTCTTCTCACAATTATGGTGAAATCATTATATTACCATTCTCACATTTTTGCAGGGAGAATAATTATTTACTGTTGACAATTCAGATATCTGATATCAAAGCAAACATTGATGATTTTCTCAGGAAATAGAGAAAAAAGTTTAGAAACATAATTCTGAAATGTATTAAGGTACCAATATGAAAGAATATATTTCTTTTTATTATATGTGACAGCACTCTACTCCCACAGAGTAAAGAATAAACAAACTCTTCTGTCAATAGCATACATCATACAGGCACAGTATTTCAACACTTAAGAAGCTTAAAGTGATATTTTACTCACTTGTAAACTTCATACTGCTTAGAGTTTCCTCCACTTCCATACAAGGAAACTAAGACATGTCCTGTAACTTTCTTTCCAGAAAGTGTGACAGCTATCTGGTACCGCCAACCTTGATGGGGGAGAAATTTGGCAAAATGTCAACTTATAGAGAAGACTCACTTAAAATAGGTTAATAAGGACCCCACTACCACAGAATTTGGAGTAATTTATATATGGCATTGGTAATTTTATGTAATAGTTATACACACTCCTTTATGTAAGTGCTCAGAGGACAGGTATTGAGGAGTGGGGCAGGGGAGTGGTGGCCAAAACCAACAAGGTTAAATTCTTTTAAGCCAAATAACCAAGTAGTATATTTTACTTTCAACTTATTAACATAATAACTTGCTCTTAAATATTCTAAGAACTTAAAGTTAAAAGATCGTGGAAAAATAACAGAATGTAACATTTTCATTAATTTTATTTTCATCCATCAACAAATTTTAGAGTATTGTCATGCTTTTGTCTAAACACTCTATATCTATTTTTAAAATTCTATATTTCAGTTTTTCATTGACCTTGGAAATGAACCAATTTAGGCAGCCAAAAGATTGCCTTGGTATGAGTCAACAGTAAACTAAAAGGTTTTGCTCTTTAGTGCTAATATAGGAGATGGGAAAACATTTGTCTTGATTTTACAATATTCCTAACTCCACTCATTTCAATTTAAGTATTTTTCTTCCTCTTTACCAGAAAGAAACCCAGGAGTCTGACCTCAAGTATCACTATTCCCACACCCTCCACTTCCCATCCCCCCAAGACGTTCTACCTAAATATCTCTTGAATCTGTCAAACTGTCAGTTTTTCTCTGGAATTACTTTTTTGTCTGTACAAAACCTCATAATTCTGCTGAATGAATTTTTGACTGAATTCAAAGTGATTGGAACATAGGAAGCCTTCTGAATTCAGCCGAATCAACTGTGAAGAAATTCATTCTTGTCCCATTGAAGCCCCACACTGTGTTCTGCTATGCAAATGAGCTATCATTACCTGGAGCACAGCACTGTGCATTTTCCCACACTGTGTAGAACGTGTGGAATTTCACACGTTACCAATGGAAATGATAAAATACATATACTTAGGATTTAAGGTAAATAAAATGGAAACTTACGTGCAAAAGTACTGGCATCCCCAGTGTTCAGATAAAATTTCTGGCCCACTCCACTTGTTTTCCCAGCAAATCTATCAGCAAAGTGACCCATCTGTGGACATCCTCCACTTGGACAGGGGAAGCACTTGTTCTATTAGAAACAAATGATGAATGAGAATGCTTTTTCTTTTAATAGTGCACTATCTTTCCCTATAGGTGACAAATTCAAATATTCTAAAGTGAATACTATTATGATGGTAAAAGGAATTCCAAACTATGTCTTAGCGAAGGTTAACAGTGCATCTCGAGATCTGCAAGGATAAATCAGCAATTTCACTGTTGGATAACATAATAACAATAACCAGACAAGTGGGAGAATTTATGTGCATGTAGTTTCATTTCTCTTTTGCCTTTCTCAGTTGTCCTATTTGCCTGAAGGCATCCATCTGTCTGCAAGGTGTTTAGAATTTTCTTGCTTATCGATTGATCAATTGATTGTGGTCCTTCGGCTAGAACCCAAAGCTTCAGGAATGCTAGGCAAGTCCTTTATCATTAAGTTACATCCCAACTCTTGATTTATTTTGGAAAAATTGCATAAGAAGGAATATCAGAGCCAGTTATGGTGGCTCATACTTGTAATCCCAGCAGCTTGGGAGGCTGAAGCAGGAGGATCATGAGTTCAAAGCCAGCCTCAGAAAAAACGAGGCGCTAAGCTAGTGAGACCCTGTCTCTAAAATAAAATACAAAATAGGGCTAGGGATGTGGCTCAGTGGTCGGGTGGTCGAGTTCAATACCTGGTACCCACCCCTCCCCCATAAAAAAAGAAAGAATATCAGAATATTAGCGTCTGATGCCTACAGGACTATTAAGAGAACAATGGACCCCAAAGTCAGGCTTTTCTCAAAAAATAGAACATTTTCCATTTTTTAAAAGCTTCTATTTAGCATATCAAGAACTGCATGTTCACATCTCTGAATCTCCCCACCTGAAGAGAGAACACTCCAGTTGGCCATTAAGGCTAACCATGAGGCCCGAGTCTCAAGAACACAGATATTATGGGAAAATATCCTCTCTTCCTGGGCCAAGGGATGGTTTTAGAAGGGATGAAGAGGGAGGAATAGAACTGGGAAGACAAGCAATCGCCATGCCAGAGGGGAAAGCTGCTGCACTGTAAGGGCAGGTGGTGGATTCCTGAATCAGTGGACCAGATGACCCACGGCAGGTCTCAGACCCAGCATCCTGCAAAAGCCAAGGAGAGACTGAGCTGCAAGGAAGAAGGCCAAAGCTGAGTGGGAAAAAAAAAAGGTGACAGAAGTATGACCTAGACTCCATGGGGTTGTGGTGATCACTTTATAAACTTGCTGACATGACAAAAGAAAGTTATTTGCTGAGAAGGAATAACTGGGGATTGTAGGAACTGAAAAATAACTGTGTTCTTTTTTCTAGAACTATGGTTTGAACTAAGTTAGTCCACATTAGTACAATGAACTGTAGAAGTTAATTTATTCCCCAATCATAATTCTTTACAACCTATGTAACTCACTTAGACTTCCTTTTTCCCCAGCTTTAAAAGGACCCTTGAAATCCCTACCCCTAGTGGACATATTTTGGTTTCTACTGGATTTTGTGTTCCTCAAATTGCAGTTTAATACCCCAAATAAATGCCCACCCCATTTCTTAACAGATCATCTGTGTCTCTTTGGGTGACATTTTTTGGAGGGCTTTGCCTAACCCGGATTTCATCTCTATGCCATGGGTGTGCCCATCAATAAGGCAGACGAGGACATGGGTCAGAATCCAAAGGAGCTAAGAGACATGCACCAGTGAACCCCCACATCATTTCTTCTGTGGTACACAGGTTGACCACTAGCACCACCACTGCCAGGATTAGCTGCCCAACTGCCTCTCGGAGAGAATTTTAGGAAGGGGATCCAAAGGCAGAGAGATCTACAAGACTGAGAACTTATTTTTACGAAAGTGCTGAGTATCACCTAAAAGGATTGTTGATATTCTTGAAAGTGACTTTGTTTTAACTGAATGAGTCCTAAAGGTTTTTTGTTTGCTTCTTTGTTTGCTTTATTATCCATATTTGGGCATTGAGAGGGACAGAAATAAGAAGTTAAAACAAGGAAAGAAGACAGGGAGTTTCTTGTCAAACTGTGTACATACTATTAACAAAACATGTGATCCCTTCCTCATCATATATTTCCTATTTTATTATGTTTTTTAGCTCTGGGTTAAGTAATTAACATACATCACAGTGTTAACTCCTCCTACCAAATATGTTGAGTCTATCATTATTATTTACATTTATAGATGAAGAAATTGCTTTAAAGAAGTGAAATATTTTGTGTAGAATCATTCAGTTATTTAATGGTGAAACCTGGGTTTTGGTCCTCTCTTAATTGCTAGGTTTGTCTCCTTGGTAATTAGGATGCCACTTGAAATTTTCTTTATTGAATGGCATATGTTAGAAATCCTAATTTGGAAAAAAATTGTAGTGAGAAGAAAATCCAAGTTTATGAAAAAAAATGTGTAATAGATATGTCATTTTCAAGAACACACATGAGAATCCAAGTTAGAGATCAAGAGAATCCCAAACATGTTGAAAACTCAAAGAAATAATGAATATTATGAGGATGCACAGAAATAGTCACATGCTGATAACTATAGTTTAAAAGGTCATCATTTAAGCAAAATTTCCACATAAGGAGAATGTATAGTTCAACAGTTTCCTATAAATACAACTCATCTGTCCATAACCTAGATTTTTGTTGTTGCTGTAGTTGTTTAGGATTACTTTCATAACAAACTGGAGCATTTATCAGATACATAGAGAAGTGATAGGCAACAGGGTTACTGCGATTAAAATAAATTTATATGACTAAAGGAATAAAGGATTAGAGTATAAACATTCATTGAATGCTGTCATGTACGGTGAACCATGCCAGTCATGAGAAGGACAGTCACAAATTTCTTTAATAGAAATGTGGGTACTTACTGCAGTGAAATCACTGTAAGAGGCACAAGAAAACCCAGCAAAGCCGGTGGGGTTGACAATACTATCAGCATAATACTTGTAGCTTCTTAAGTGATTACAGGCCACAAAGTCACGACTTCCTGTGAAATCAGACATGATTACACATCAGTGACAGATTTTATTTTTCCACGTAAATGTCCTGAGTAGAACATAATTGTTGAATAGGTTTCTCTAATTAGTGTGAACTCATGGAGGTCATCACACAAAATCATTTAAACTCATGGAGGTCATCACACAAAATCATTTATGAAGTGTATTTATGATTTGTGAAGCATTCGGAAATTAAATACTGTTTAAGGTTATAATAGTTAGTGCCCCATTGTTAAATGAAATGGAAAAACAGCTTGAGAAGAAAAAGATTGGTCCACTTAGTAATGTATTCCCTGAATTAGATCCTTACAAATTTGACTGCAAATGTACTTTCTTTCCCTCAGTCTCCTCATGCCCATGTGTCCAAATGTGAGCCTGTACCTTGGGGATGCAGTTCAAAACCCTTTGTCATATAAAATGTGAGATCTGTACAATTTCAAAGCAAGACAAAAACGCAAACTTTCCCCCAATGAAAACCCCCCTGTACACTTAATGGTTTACCTTCCCAGATCCCATCTATGTCAACAATCTGAGAGATAATGTTCTTCTGACATCCGGGCATTTCTTTTCCTCCATTTGGAAAGAAATCGAGGTGACCCACTGTTTGGCTCATTCCTAATCCTGAAGAATTTTAAAATTAGGGAATATTTAGTTTACCATATAGAAACTATAAAATGCTCTAATGTGTAGACTTAAAACCTTCTAGAAGAACAAGTGGCACTCACCCATGTTGGGAACCATGGGGGCAGAATCTGTGTGAATTACATCTACAAATTGGGCATCACTGGGGTCCAATCGAACTAATTCAGGTGTATCCTGAAAATAAGGTTCTGCTGGATCCAACCCTAAAGCAAATAAAATATGTTAATAATTATGACATTATTCATGTGTATTATTCACTTTTCTTCACTAGTTACAGACCATGAGTCATGCATGGAAAGAGATAAATAAATCCTTTGTTTTTATTTTGTTTGTTTTCCCCTACATTTTTATTGGTGCATTATAGTTGTACATAATGATGGAATTTGTTGTTACATATTCATACATGCATATAATCCAACAGTATAATAAACAAGTTCTTTCTTGCCTTAGTATTTTTAGAAGGGAATCTTGCTTCTAGTTTGCTATTCACATTAAAGAGAATTTCCCCAAACTATAGACATTGCCACTACTTAGGGGTACTTAGTCCCTGGGAGAATCTTGGTCACTAGCACAGTTACCATAAAAGAGGCAGACCTGGGAGTCATGGAACTAAAAGCTGTTCAGGCTGAGTCGCCACTAGATTGTTTCTCCCATAGGGCAAGGATCATTTTTGTGGTCATGGGACCCATAATCTGCCATGGCACAGTGCCTGGCTGAGTAGGCTGTGGTAAGCATTTACAAATGATGGGAAAGACTATTCTGGAAGATCCTCTTTTCAGAAAATTAACAGACAGAAATTCCAAACACCCTCATCAACCCAAATGTAACCAACTTATCCACAGTATTAAAAAGAGAATCAGCAGGTCAACACAGAAGTTGGGAGATTAAGAGGAAAGTGGCCTTTCCTCGGGGAATTTCAGAATAATCATATCCTGGTTGTTTTAGGACTTGGGTATCCAACATGAGACCCACTGGCTAAGTGCAGCCAGTCTGGGGTTTGCAAAATAGTATTTGAAATATGTTAGCAGCACCAGAACTGGCAGCTCAGGACAGCTTGACCCTGTGTCCCAGTTCCCCCAGCTCTGTAGCTGATGAGATTTGGGCTTATTAACCATTGCTATTGAAATGGAATACAATTAATTTTATACATTTGAATTCTGTGACTCTTATTTCCATATTGTTTAATATTTTATTGTATCTATATAATTCAAGAGACTTGTCTTAGGTAAACACAGGTGAATAAGGTTTATAGATGTTCTCAATACTCATTTTAGGCATATGAAATATATTTACATTTTAAAGAGGGTACTATAAACCAAGATTTGATAACAAATTGCAAGGCCTAATTTATGATCATGTGGGCCAATTCAGAAAGTATGACAAGGTAAAAAGTAAGCTGCACCAGATTTCCATCCTGTATTTCCTTTTAGATCCCAATAGACTACATATAATCTCATTCAGAAGCTTTTGCTTTTATGACCAACCTGTGATTCGTGCAATTGCTCCATTGATCCTCCTTCCAGCCTCCCCAGCAGCATGGGAACCCAGACTATGGCCAATAACGTGGACATTGGAAAGGGAATATCCAAACTGAGACTGTTGGAAAGTGGAGGAAACCAGACTATGTCATCCCAAAATATGTCTCTTTGACATAAATATTTTTCAGCTAAAGGCATCTGAGAATCAACAGTTGCAGAAAGGACTATAAGAACTGTCTTGTCTTACCTGTAGCAAGCCATAAAAGTCCCTATAGAAAGATGCTTTTCCTGTACCAACACAAGATGACCCTTGTCACCAGTGAGTGAGAATTGGTGCTACAATAGAAGTGTGTAAATAAACTTATGAAAATAAACCATAATCTCTACTAGTTTGGTGCTGCTTTACCTACCTCTTAATGATTCCCTGGAACTTACTATCCCTAGCTCATACTCTCTTGTGTGTCATTTTTTTCTCAAAATTCATCTTTTTCTGTGTGTCTAAAGTATAAAGAGTTTCTGTTTTGCCCATTTCTTTCAGTCTTCACTCTCTTGTCTCACCAAGGATAGGTAAAAGTTAACAAACATTGTAATATTGTATTCTTTTCTCCTGTTAACCATTCTTTTGCTGATTATGCTCCTAGGCCTAGACAAAATTCAAAAATTCCAAATGATAGCTAAGATGGGTAGAGGTGATCGACAACTTCTATAATTTCTGGTGAGCCAGCCAGAA
Organism: Marmota flaviventris; assembly: GCF_047511675.1. Taxonomy (NCBI): domain Eukaryota; kingdom Metazoa; phylum Chordata; class Mammalia; order Rodentia; family Sciuridae; genus Marmota; species Marmota flaviventris. The sequence goes on from NC_092501.1 coordinate 13,756,683, forward strand.
GGTTCTGGGTCTCTTCACTCATTCCAGAGTCTGTAGATGGGATCCTGGGGGTTTAGCAAAAGGTATCAGAAAAAGATAAGAATTCTTACTGAGTCAGCTCTCCCTGACATCTGTAGGCAGTGCCTGACCAAGAAAGGATACTGAATTTTTATTTGTTCCTTGCTTTAAAAATTCAGATTGGCAGAAGAACACATGTGAGAACAAACTATTTTATAGAGGTTATTTTTGTGGAGGGAGGTAGGACGTAGAATAAGAATCTTATTGATTTTAGTTGCTTTTTGAATAAACTGGCTATATTTAAAAAGAAATATGTGCACCTGTAGGAAAATCAAATTAAAAATGGAAACAAAGAAGTACAATGGACAGCCTTGGGGATTCCCTTAGCAAGATTAAAGAGGAGAAATCAATTTAAAGCAAAGTTAAAGAATTTTAAATCCACCATAAATTCCTTTCCTCCATGAATTCTTTTAGCTCAGGAGAAAAATTTTTGTAAGAAATTGATTGCTTTAAATTTATATTGGTATGGCTATTGATTTGTTAATGATTACTTTCCTCCTATGGAAAGCCTGTTTTTCTTACTGTGATTTGCCTTTCTGTATATAGGGGAAACATGAGTAAGACAGCCTTAGTTTGGAATATGGCCAGAAAGAAATGTGAGTTGCATCCCATTTGCAGCTAAGTATACTAATTGTGTTTAGATTTTCTAGTCCTTTTGCTTGTCTTTTGGGAATCCCTGTATAGAAGGACTGCATCTTTTTGTTCTTCTTCTAGAGATGTTAATTATAGCCAAAAGTACTTATTAGTTTTCACCTTGAGTCACTTGTGAAGTATACCATTGATTCAAGATTTTGATTTATATTCAGAGTGTGATAGAAATTTTTTTAAAAGTTTAAACTTTCTCTCCTGAGCCAAAATATACTCAGAAAGAAAGACGCTGTCTTACTAAAACATTTTAAAGATAAACAACTCTAAATTTGGAACAAGAAATCTTTTGCTTTCTACCTTAGTTGGAAATTTGCTATGGATAGAAGGGAACAGACTGAAGATAATGCAATTAGGTGTATAAACAGTCCCTTGATGTCACTCAGACTGTAACACAAATTTTTGAGGAATTAAAAACAATTGACCTTAACTTGTAAATTAATAAGTCTTCACAAAAGTAGGAATGTATCTCTAGAAAAAGTGATTCTAGTTTTACCATTGCTCAAACCTCATCTGTTCATCTCAGGATGCTTGCTGATATTGTGAAAAGTCAGGACATTGGAAATGGGGCTGTCCTGCATTAAAAGAGGGCAAAATTTAAATAGTAGTTCCCTTGGACTTCTAATAGGCAAATATAGAGAAGAAAAAGGATATTTTCAAAAGAGCTCCATAGTCAGAAGTCAATTGAAAGTTGATATTCTGGCTGTAATTTTCTTTATTAAATCCTGCTTCTCTCATGGAAACGTTTCAGGGGACTGAAACTCCTCTTCTCCAGTTGCTGCTAACTCTATGTTCTGCCTCCTCTACTTGCTTCTTCTCCTGTTGGCCTGAATTTTGACTATTTGAATAACAGGTAAATGAAAGATCTTGTATTTTCGTTAATATTAGTAAAAGTCTTTAGCCACATCAACAGGTAAGCTTAACTTGTCCCATTTTCAAAAAGAAAAAAAAAATTAACAAAAAGGAAAGAAAAAATTAAAAACATGGTTTGGATCCAACATTCCTTTTCACAAAACAGTGAGGTTTATATTATTACACCTGTCTCATGGCTAAAAATGTTAAATGAAAGTTATGATGCCTATATGTAGGTTTATGTTTATGTGTATGTTTATGGTTGTTTACATGATATGAAATCCTCCAAAGAAATTATATTCAAATTGGTTTACAGATAAATGAATGCTCATAAATTAAATATAGCTAAAACTGCCAGATATAGGAATTTACCCAAATATTTTTTCAAGCTCATTGACTTAGTAATCTTGGATAAATAAAGCTAGTTTAATATTGCTTGAAAACAGAGTGTCTTCTGAGGTGTTAGCAAAGTACCCATGTATTTAATTTTAGGGTTCCTCAATTTTGTGATACTCGCCTGATATGTCCTTGTGACAAAAGTGGTTGATGAAAAATAGCTTGAGGGTATAACTCACTTTATCTAATGCCTCACTTAATTTCCGGAGCCAATTGTTGAATAAAATTAAATTAAATATCAATAGGATAAAAGTTTAAAAATGATCTTTTAAACAATATATTCAGTGACCATACCCTTAGAGTTTTGTTAGTTAAATTAAATATGGATGTTCATTAAATATTTAGATTATTTTTGACAAAGATGAAATATTAAAACATTAGTTACTGAATATGTGATTTAATTTTATCTACTTTTGGCTTATTATTACAAAGAAGTTAAAGATATTGGTTCTGTTAATAAGCTTAAAAATTGCACTTGGAAGAAGCACAATATCTAGAAATTATAAAATAGTTCAGTCTACAGCAGTTGTTTCACAACTGCTAGGAATTAAAATTCTATCTACTAATAAAAACTACAAAAAGGAAACATCTGTATGCAAAACTTACATGTAAAAGAAGATGTGTTTTCCTTATAGGAATATTATAGGTAGAACTGAATGAATATAAAAAATTGAGAAAAGATGGAGAGAGAGAGAATCTTGTATGGCCAGACTGACTAAACTTGAGTGAATTTGTCCTAAAGATTTTTGAAACAAGCTTTAATATCAAAAATGCATCAATACAAAACTAAGAATTTAACCAAAACTTTCTTGTGGTAGTAATATGAGATAATAGTAAAAAAAAAAAATTCTTAAACTCATCTGAGGGAGGAAGAAGAGAGAGATTCTATATTTTGTCAAATAATTTCCTGTGCTTTGTATTTTCATTAGTAGAGCTTTGATTACTTAAGACAATTGAAAAGAGGTAAAGTTTTTTTTTTTCTATAACAATGTACCTTCTTGTATTTGCCTTCAAAGTATTTTGTTATCATTTTGGTTAAATGAACGGCTATTGTTTCATAATGACTTGTGATCCTGTTTTTTTTTTTTTCAAGTATTATCAGACTTTTGAAAGTTTTTGCAAACTTCTCCAAATAAAATTCTAAATTAAGTCTTTTTGACCTGAAACTAACTTTGGGATGTTCCAGAGTCCCCTGTAATATCCAAAGAGAGATAGTAAGTAAGCCAACTAGGGTTATTTGGCATTAAATTACCTGAGAAACATTGCATATAAGAAATGATGTTTACCCTTCTTTGAGTTAAATATATATGGACACACACACACACATACACACACACACACATATATATTATATATATATATATATATATATATATATATATATATATATATGTGTGTGTATATATATATATATATTTTATATATATATATATATATATATATATATATATATGGGGCTGGGGTTGTGACTCTGTGGTAGAGCTATTTCCTAGCACCTATGAGGCACTAGGTTCAATCCTCAGTACCACATAAAAATAAATAAATAAAATAAAGGTATCATGTCCATCTACAACTAAAAAATTTTTTTAAATATATTTAGATATATTATTTATATGTGCCCCAGAAGCTGTATGAAATGCCTAGAAATTTGATATGTTTTGGTGTAATGTTATCAATCACAGTTTTGTTATTAAGTTAAAATGTCACATATCACAACACTTGGAAATAACCAGATTTACATGTGAATTATTACTATGAATTGTCAATAGATTTTTAAACCATGGATCATTCTAAGTATTTGACTGTCCACAGACAGTTACTTTTTAGAATGATTCTTCTCTAAAGGCATTTGCAATCAGCTACAATCTCAAACATCTTTTCTTCAAAAAAATTCATGAAAGATTCTGATAATTACTCTTGACAAAAGAACACAGCTTAAAGAACCATTAGGATGGGTAAAAATTCCAAGAACTCTAATGAAGAAATTAATAGGTTCATGAAACCAGTAGGCTAATTCAACACTAAGCAGAACAATAATTAGTCATGTGGGACTAAACTTACGAAGGATTATGATTTTTCAATGAGTTTTTTTGTTTAAAACATTACTGATTCTTTTTATATTTTGTTTTAAAAATTGATAAAAGAGAATAAAACCTCAAAAAGAGAAAAAATATTTTAAGTTATCTAAAGCTTACAATACTTTGGTAAGATATACTTATATGAACAATTGAAACATTTGCTTTTGCTCCCTACCTGATCTCTCCATGATTCAGAAGCTATTCATGTATTTTTTTATTCTTATGGCAACATGGTTCTTGGCACAAGTCCACTAAGAATCTCTTCACTGTAATGGGACACACTTGGAAACTCTAGTTACATTACAAAGGCTTTGACTGGAATGTCATATTTTCTAATATGACCAGACAGCTTTAAGTGACTGAGGTTGACTTTATGGAGCTAGTAAAAAAAAAAAAAAACAAACCCTGGAAATACTGCACTGGTTCCTTACACACGTGGTTCCTTTACAGTGTTTCTAGCTGAGTGATGAGTAAAAACCACCTTTTCCTAGCCAGCCCAGGCACCTCTAGCTATTTGGGGGAACTTGAGAAGAAAAGAATCCATCTGTCACAGTATGTGGTTGAGTCCTTGGATTGACTTTGTAGCCTCAAGAGACTTTTAAGTGCCTGATCTGAGATTCTTTATCAGATTTTAAGTGTCAACAGAGCAAACTTAACAGAGTCAATCACTATTCTTGTTGCACTTAGGTAAATAATCAGGCCAAGTTCAAGGAGACTAAACTTATTTTGCAAACAAATCATTGTAATTATCTTTGGTAAACATGGTAAATATGATTATATAGAGAAAATAAAACCCTATAGTACATATGTTATTAGATTCTAGCTCATTGTTCTGTTTTGTTTTTTGAGATTTTATTATTTACCTGCAAATTGGACTAAATCCTAATTGTTTTAGTTTCCTCCAGTTTCTGGCTATAAATCTCCAAACTAACATTTCCAATTTTCTCCTGCCTTTCTGACTTGGAATCACTAAGATCAAAACAAAACAAAACAAAAATGTTTTTTTTGTTTGTCTTCCTGAAGAAGAAACTGGTTGACATTCAAACTTTAAACAAAACAAAAAAAAATTGTCATATTGCTACTATCTGCCTTGTTATACTGAAGACATTTTGAGCTCAATATCTAAAAACATCCTCATCTGGCTTTCCTCCAAGCTCAGAAACTAGTTGATAGACTACTCTAATCATTACCCTTTATTTTTGTTCTGTTTTTTATAGAAATGCCTCTTATTCATGACCTGTATGCTTGTACCACATAGAGACCTAATGCTAACGAGATCCTACCTTCAATCCCTCCTTCTAAAAATGAAACACAAGTCTTTCATATTTAATCGAACTGGTCTGTTTTTTGGGACTAAGAGACTGATTCAGTTAGATATGGGATAATGTACTCAAATTTGGTCTTTTCTGCTTATTCCAAACTATGTTTTTCTTCCCCTTTGCTGATCTCTGATACAAGAACCTCTCATCCAAATCTCTGAAGAGCTGCCAAGTTGACTCTTACTATGGGAAACCTTCTGAAAATGAAGCCTCAAATGGGGGACTAGGAAAAACCAGAATGGTACCCCAGAACAAGCCTCCTGGGCATAAATATTTTTGAGCTGAAGGTACTAAAGGAGCAGTTGCAAGAAGGACTATCTGAACTGCTTCATCTTACCTTTAGGAAACCATAAAAGTTTCTGGAAGAGAGATGCCTTCCCTGTACCCACATAAGAAGTTCTCTTGTCACAGTGTCTGGGAATTGATGCTGCAATGGATGGTACAAACACACTTACAGAAACAACCCTGTCCTCCGCTGGTTTGCGCTCCTTCGTGTACCTCATACTGACTCCGCTGGAATTCACCAGCCGTCACCCACACGCCTTTGTCTTGTCATTTCTTTCAAAAACATTGTAATTCTCTGTCCAAAACATATAAATATTTCTGCTTTGTCCATTTCCCTGGGTTGTCACCATTTTGTGAATGTCCAGAGATACATATTAAAAATTAACAAAAATTATTTGCTTTTCTCCTGTTAATCTCTTTTCATGTTAACTTGGTCCTAGACCCAACCTAAGATCCCAAATAAGAGCAAAGATGGGCAGAGCTGGTCCTCAGTCTCAAAAAAAAAAAAAAAAAAAAAGAAAAAATGTATGAATGTTCTGAAGTATTGCAGAATTTGAGGTAGGTACCAAAGGAGCAAACTCCAAAGTCTGGAGGGTTTTTGTTTTGTTTTGTTTTGTTTTTGATACCAGGAATTGAACTCAGGAGCACTCGACCACTGAGCCACACCCAGCCCTATTTTGTATTTTATTTAGAGACAGGGTCTCACTGAGTTGCTTAGTGCCTCGCTGTTGCTGAGGCTGGCTTTGAACTCATGATCCTCCTGTCTCAGACTCTGGAGCCGCTGGGATTATAGGCATGCACCACTGTGCCCGGCTCAAAGTCTGGAGTTTTAATAAGAAGTAATGCTCCTTCAGAGTAAAAGATTTTATGGATTTTGCCCACAACTATATGAAATATAAAAATGATTTTTAAACTTTTAAGCTAATGGGAAAAGGCCTCTATTCATTCTATTGCTATGTAGACAGAACCTTGAAAGGAATGGATTATTACCTAGAGGTGATGAAGCAAGGATTTAAAACAGAAAATCATGAAAGCAGCTACTTAAATATATTCACATTTAACATTTTATATGCTTTAGGGTACCTAATCAGGTTAGGTTGTTACCATATCATACCTCTCTTTTAAAAAACAAGCAAACTAGTTTAATATCAAAGGTAACATTATCATGTATATTTGGTAATGACCAATAAAACTAAAACAAATACTGGTAGAATTCATTAGAAATAATCTGCATAATTGCTTGAATAAGTTCGCTAAAAAAAACAAAAACTAGTTTATGGACCTAAAAAGGTTTGTTGATAGACTCAAATCTAGATTTCTTTGCATTTTTCTTTTTTCATCAACGGGAAGGCCATATTTCAGCAATAAATGTCTGTCAATTATCATAATTGATTTAGGATTGGAATGAGAAAGGGCTTTTTGGACATGTCCCCAGAAGCACAGGAATCAAAAGCAGAAATGTCCAAATGGGATTGCATCAAACTACAATAGCAGAATGAAGAGACAACCTAAGTAGTAGGAGAAAATGTTTGCAAGCATATATCTGACAAAGGTTCACTATCCAGAAGGAACTCAAGCAACTCAACAGACAAAAAAAGGAAAAAAATCTGATTTAAAAATGGGCATTAGACCTAAAATAGACATTTCTCAAAAGAAGACACACAAATGGTCAACAGGAATATTTTTTGAAAAACGTTCAACATCATTAATCATCAGGGTGATGCAAATCAAAGCAACAGTGAGATTCCAGTAAGAATGGACAGTACCAAGAAAACAAAAGATAACAAGTGCCTGCAAGGATGTGGAGAAAAGGGTGCCCCTGCATGCTGTGGGTGGAAAGGTAAATTAGTACAGCCATCATGGAAAACAGCAAAGAGGCTTCATATGATCCAGTAACCCCATCCCTCAGCACATACGCAAAGGAGATGACATTGAAATTGGTATAATTAAGAGACATCTGCACTACCTGTTCAGTCCAGCACTATTCACAATAGCCAAAAAATGAAAGCAACCCTAGTGTCCATCAACTGATGAATGGCTTAAGAGAAGGTGATGCATAAACACAATGGAATATTATTTAATAATAAAAAGATGAGAGCCTGTCATTTGCAGTAACACGGATGAAACTGGAGATCATTATATTAAATGAAATAAAGCAGGCACAGAAAAACCAGTATCACATGACTTCACTCAGATGTGGAATATAGAGAAGTTGGTCTCAGAAGTTGAAAGGAGAATGGTGATTACTAGAAGATAGAGAGAGTAATGGTGGAGAGAGAGGGAAATGCTGATCAACAGGCTCTAAGCAATAGAAAGGTATAAGACATTCTGGTGCTATTGCACAGTAGGGTGAATATACGTAATAGTGTGCTCATAAATTTAAAAAAGCTAGAAGAAATGATTTTGAACCATAAAAGAATGAAATACTTGATGAGATATATGTTTGCTCTGGTTTGAACACAACATAATGTATGCATATATCAAAACATCACATGATGATCTGTAGATACTGTACAATTTTTTTTTAACGTATCACTTAAAAAATAAATTTAAAGTATGGAACCATCCTAGGTGTCCTTCAGTAGATGATTGGATAAAGGAATGTGGTATATATATTTAATGAAATATTACTCAGCTTTAAAGAAGAATGAAATTATGGTATTTGCTAGTAAATGGATGGAGTTGGAGAATATTATGCTAAGTGAAATAAGCCAATCCCCCCAAACCAAAGACCAAATATTTTTTCTAATATGCAGATACTAATTAATAATAAGGGGGGGGGGGGGTCACTAGGGAAGAAGAGAGTTACCTTAGATGAGGTTGAGGGAGCACAGGAAAGAGAGGGGATGGTATTGGGGATAGGAAGGACAGTAGAAGGAAACAGACATTATATATATATATATATATATTTATGTACATGTTGTAGAATCACCTTGGTTTTATATATATATATATATATAAAACCAAGGTGATTCTACAACATGTACAATCAGAAAAATGAGAAATTTTACCCCATCTATGTAAGATGTATCAAAGTGCATAAAGGCATTCTACTGTCATGTATAACTAATTAAAACAAAACAAAAAATTAAAAAAATAAATCTAAACAAGAAAATTAGAATATCAACAACTTTCTTTTGGAAGGAGAACCCAGAAAGCAATAGGTATGAGTGTTTTCAATAACCTGGATGTAGTTACCTGAAGGGTATTGATGAAGTAGGCCACTTCTGCTCCCACAACCCGGATGTTCTGGGTGGCCTGGGTGTATCCGGTCCGGGAGCCGCCTTTCCAGTCCACACAGATGCAGTTCACACTTTCTACTTGGATCATGTTCTGATGCAAGAGGTACAAGAAACAGGCACATAATTCAAGACCATTATTAATTGTTTATTAACACATTTGAGCACAGGACAAATCCCCTCCCTGGTCTGTACATTTTTTATCATGTCACTTTTGACCTTAAAGTTAAGAGCAAAAGGCCAAGTCTGTAATGGATAAATAATCCCTCCTAAAGTTTAAAATTGACTCCAACCTGGAAGGGTGGCTATCTCAGGAGCTGGGTTCTTGGGATTTCTACTATAACAGATGTATAGGTTGACAACTGATTCAGACAATAGTATCAGACAAGGCAGATTGGGTGGTCTCATTAGAACATCTTGAATGCCATAATATTACATTGTCTCTTGCCCCCGAGGACATTGTCTGTCTCTCACTGCTGCATGCTCAGGGTCTAGAACAGTTTTTGGCACAGAGCAGGTGCTCAATTAGTAAACAGTGAATGAGTCGGAGGCAGGCAGGACCCCCTACCCCTTAAACACATAAATACATTAAAGGTAAGGGAGTAGGCTTTTTCATGATGAAAATGCTAATTAGAGTTTTGGATGAGGCAATTTCTTTGCACATCACTGAAGTTACCTCCCCTAAAACATAACCTGCCGGGTATCTACTGGAGAATCCAATAGAGCACAATTATGGTTTCACGAAAAGTAGTTCTGGTAGAAATCGTTTGAGCGTTTGTACATAATCCCAACTTTCCCCGCAAAGAATTTAAGAATAGGGGCTGGTAGCTCAGTGGTAGAGTACCTGCCTTGCATGTGTGAAGCTCTGGGTTTGATCCTCAGCACCACAATAATTAAATAAATATATTGTATCTATCTACAACTAAAAAAAAAAACTATTTAAAAAAAGTATTTAAGAATAATGAAGCAATTTTTGAAATCATCCCCCAACTCTTGTGTTGCAGAAGGAAAAAAAAAAATCTAAAGAAGGAAACTGATTTACTAATGCCATGGTAAAGTATGATAGAGTCAGGACTGGAATCCAGGGCCTTTACCATCAATTTTAATCCACTAATTTTTTTATCATAATGCAACATTATTGCCAAAGACAAAGCAAATGAAAGAAAACAATAATTTGCTCTTGGAATCTTAGAAAAAATGTATTGCAATATCTTAAATTATATTCCCTGCAGTTAAGAATCACATACTTTGTCCTATACTGTTTAAAGTATTTTAGAAAGCAGGCTGTGGTTTTACAGATTATTTCTAAGTGAATGGACTCCAGTGTGCTCATCTAGACAGATTAGCTAAATGCTCTGAGTGAACTCTGTTCTGCCTTTGGCTGGGGTCAGAGACAGGTGGGAAATCAAATGGGCTTAGGAAGGCCTTTGTGTCTTCTTGACACCCCGGAGGAAATGACGACAGCTTTGTGTCATTGCTGCAATAGATACTTGGTAAAGAAAAAGAATAAATATGCAAATAAATGCATCAATGTTTCGCAGACACTAGCAGTTAATAGGAAAGCTTTTTCTATTTGTCTTTTAAATCTTCATTATCTGGTAACACAGCCAAAGGCAAAGTAAAGAAAACAGGATCACTTCTGCTGAAATAACAGAAGCCAAAAATGAAAACTCACTGTGCTTTTCCTAGGTACTGCTACCAGAGATTAGAGGAACCAGTGAAAATGGAAGGGAAAGTGTTAGTTTGGGTAAAAAAGAGTTCTTTAGCTCTTTACGTGAAGGTTAAAAGCCAATGAGCACACAGCAGGGATGCATCTGCTAGGCAGCTTCTGTAGCTTGAGTTGTGAAGCCCCCCTGGAATTGCTATTAAATAATCACTTCCTGGAGCCACCAAGTGCCTTCCCATCTCACTGCCCTGACTGTCCCAGGTGCCTCCACCCCACCTTCTCCTGCACCTCCCCTGGGAACTCAGGGTCTGCCAGGGTCACAGGATCCTCCAGGGTGGTGGGGACCAGCATTTGTCCTCCACGGTTGGGGCCAGAGCCTTACTTGCCCCTGAGACAAGGTTCCTGTACAAGTTCACCAGGCCTCACCTTGCACATGTTGGCCAGCCAGTTTTCTTCTCCCTTGTCTGTGAATCCATGAATGATGAAGCGGGTTTTTCTATTTGTTTTGAAATTGGAACTTCTGATGCTTGATGAATCTGCAGTGATTTGCTGTTTGGGGAAGAAAAGTGTTTCAGGTCAAGTTTCTTATAGCCTCCTCTAGAACCATTCAGATGAGGGATCCTTGTGAGTATAAGTTATCCAATGCAGCCACACTATTCAGAGTCATCTCCAAGTTGTTACTGTAAAGGCATCATAAATTTTTTTTTTTGGTTGTTTAATTGGGATAAAATGTCTGCTATAATATCAGTGATAAGGTTTATCTCCACATGATGGAGGGTCTTTTCTATGTGCATGAGTGTCAATGTGTGTGTGTGTGCTTTTGTATGAATATACATGTGCACACACATACATATGTGATATATATAATCCTCCTATTTGTATTATATCATGTGTATACATATGTGCATTATATAATTATATATATATATAATATACTTGGAAATTTCATAGATATATGCAATAATAGGATATTATATGTATGTGTAATATGAGATTTTTAATCATATATGATTTGTATATATGATATATATGTAAGACATATATGATATTTATGTATATGTGTACATATATATATATATAGATAGATTATATTTACATATAATCTATATGTATTTTTTGTCCATTGTTTTTGTCCATTTCTTGCTGCTATGATAATTTGATAAATCATAGAAGTTTATTTGTCTCATGGTTATATAGGCCAGGATGTCCAGGAGCATCTTCCCTTGTTGGAATTTGAATTGGCAAGTGAGCACATAAGACAGAGAGCCAGACTGCTTTACCTGGAATCTACTACAAGATAACTATATTAATCCATTTTTGCAGATGAAGCTTTCATGGCCTAATCACTTCTTAATGGTCCCTCTTCTTGATGGCAAATAAATTTTGACATGAGTTTTGGTGGGACCATTCAAACCGTAGTATCCCCCATTACTTAGAATATTTGTTAAGGTGTCCTAGAAGTAATACAAAGCCATGATGAAGTTAATGGACCATTTATAAAGTTAAATAAAATAAAACTGATGCTTGTCTTCCCCAAAATCAACAGAGATGCAAATTCCACTATCTGATTAGTTCTCCTTAGGAGGCTTGAATATTTAGTATCTGTTATGGTTTGGATATCCCCTTCAAAATGTTGATATTTAATTGCCATTGTGATGATGTTAACAAGTGGGACTTTTAAGAGATGTCATGAGGGTTCTACCCTTAGGAATAGATTAATGCCATTATTGTGGAAATGGTTATTGTGGGAGTAGGCTCCTCATAAAAGAAGAAGTTCAGCCTGTACCATTCTGTCTCTGTTTAAACATGTACTCTAGCCATGTGATACCTCATTCTATCTCATGATACAACAATAATAACTTCTGAAGATGTAGATCCTTTGGGGAAGGGAGGGTGTCTGGGGTAATTAATGATGGTGGAATGAGATGATCATTATTATCCAAAGTACAGGTATGAAGACATGAATTGGTGTGAATATACTATGTATACAACCAGAGATATGAAAAGTTGTGCTCTATATATGTAATAAGAATTGTAATGCATTCTGCTGTCATATATAAGTTAAAAAACATGTAGATCCTTGATCTGGGAATTCCTTCTATTTTGTAATTATTTACCCATTCTGTGGTATCCTGTTATAGTACCAGGAATTGGAATAAAACAGGAAATTGGTCCCAGGAGTAGGGTTGTTACTATAAAAATTCCTGAAAATGTGTAGGCTGGTTTGGAACTTAGTAATGGGTAGAAGCTGAAATAATTGGAAGGATCAGGCTAGAAATATCTTGTTCTAGATTAATGGAGCATAAGAATGGTACTGGTGAAAGGTCTTCAGAAGAGAACAGCTACAGGGGAAGTCAGAATCTTAGCAACTGTGTGACCATGACCAGACTATTGAGAGAAATATGGACAGTAAAGCTCATTCTGATCAAGTCTCAGGTAGAAATAAGGGTCAGGCATTAGAAACTGGTGTAAAGGCCATCCTTATTATATAGCTGCAAAAAAAAAAAAAAAAAACTTGTCTGAATTGTATCCATATCCTAGGACTTTATGGAATACAGAACTTAAGAGCAGTAAATGGCATATTTGGCAGATGAAATATCTAAGAAGGAAAACAATCAGGCTGCTACATGACTGCTATTAACTGCTATATAGGATGAGGATCAAGATGAAATAAATGACTTAAAGATGAAATTCATAGTTAAAAAGGAAGTTGAACAGACAGATTTAGAAAATTTGCATCCTGGGCATGCAGAGAGTGAAAAGGGGTCATTAAGAAGAGCAAAACAAGTATGTAACCAAGTGACCTTTTTTTTTTTTTTTCCTAAGAAACTATGGATAGAAGAAAGCCAGGTGGGAGTCTTCGGGACAATGGGAAATGATCCCCAAGGCATTTCTCAGAACTTTGAAGCTGTTTCTACCACCCTAATTCTATAGAGGCCAAATGGTTTAGGGTGGGTCAGGGGTGCCCTCCATGGGCTGGCTGCCCAGTGCTGCCTCAGTCTCTGTGCCCGCATTCTACCCCACTGCTCCTCCGCCTTCCCAGCTATGGGTCAAGCAGGCCTAGGTGTGGTTCAGGCCACCTCTACGGAGGGCACACGCAATAAAACGGTGGTGGTGTCCATGTGGTATTAAGTCTTCAGACTTACAGAACACAAGGTCTGTGAGCGATGTGCCTCCACCTAGCATTGGGTGGCCTGGGGCCCATGCAAAGATGGTGACACTGGGGTGGAACCACCACAGAGAAACCCCACGAGGCAATGCCCAGTGGAGCTGTGGGAGTGGGGAAGTCCCAGAGACCTCAGCACTGCAGAGCTCCCAGAATGCATCACCAGCTTGTAAGGATACTAGTCTGAAGACTCCAACCTCTGAGAGCTACCAGGCGAACGGAGCTCTGAAAGGTCATGGGGTGGAAGTCCAAGGCTTTGGAGGCCCAACTCATATACCTGTGTCCAGGAGGAGGCACTCAGAATGAAAGACTAGAGTTTCAAGACAATGTTATTATCACTATAGGGTTTTGGACTTATCTGGGGGCCTTTCACTCCTTTTTCTTGCATATTTTTCTGACTTGGAATGGGGATGTCTCTCTTAGGCCTGTCTTACAATGTATTTTGGTAATAGATAAGTTTGGATTTCACAGGCTCATAGCTTAAGGGATGAATCATGCCTTGAGTCTTACCCGTACCTATTTAGTCTGAACTTTGGAGGTTCGAGTTGAATCAGGAACAAACTAAGACATTTAGGACTACTGGGATGGAATGAATGTATTTTGCATGGGAGAAAAACATGAACTTGGGAGGAACCAGGGCGGAACAGTATGGTTTGAATGTCCCTTCTAAAATGTATGTTGAAATTTAATTCTGATTGTGATTATACTGAGAGGTGGTTAGGACAGGAGGACTCCGCTGTCATGAAGGCATTACTGTGGTTGTGGCAAGAGTGGGAAACTGCAGGAGCGCCCTTTGCAAAAAAGCACAACTTCATCCCACACTCGTCCTTCGTTCTCTCTTCCCACTCTCTCACCAGGTGATGCCCTTTGCTACCTTATGATGCACCAAGAAAGCCTTCTCCAGTCTCCACGCTCCACATGACTTCCCTGCCTCTAATATGAAGTAGACTAGAGACCCCCACCAGAAGACCCCCACCATATTTGTAACATATAAGTTCCTCTTCTTGTCAGAAAGGTTTTTACACAGAATAACAGGGAAAAAAAAAAAACCCACAAAACTCCTGCAGAGGGCATTGTGTTTCATAGATTCCTCTTTTTTGTAAATGCCAGGTTTGGAGAGAAAACAAACAAACTTGTAAAATCTCTGTCTAGTCTAAAAAAAAAAAAAAAACAGAAAGAAAGAAAATGGAACAAAAAGCACTTCTAATGTAAATCTTTAAGCCCCTCCTCCCATTGGGTATAAAGTTCAAAGAATTTCTATTTTCTTGGTCCAGAGAATGTTTTAGGCAATAGCCCTCTGGACCTTGCAGTCAACAAACCTGCTTTCTGACAGTTCCTTGGATACCAGCTTCTTCTATCCTACATCAGTACTGGGAATCAAATAAATACTGATTTTGTAACACAGTTTACCCAACCTGTTAACCTGTTCTGTCACAGAAGCATGAAATAGATGAAGATAGCCTCAGAACATTAAAAAATGGAAGAGAGTGCTGCAAATAGGAGGATTCTTACTTGATAGCTGTTTGGATTCTCGTTTGTGTAGAGGAGGAAGCGGGTGTTGACAATTCCCGGAGCCCAGGGCAACATTTTCAGGGGTCTTATCAAGGTCCCTCCCCATGGAGAATCATCAGTGAAGCAGCCGAGTCTGTCATAGCAGACTTCTCTTCCTGAAATCACCCAGAAGAGTTTCAAGGATATTAGTTTAACCAGATGCTCTTTAATGGCGTCGCAGGCAAAATATGTGTCAAATTGCATTTCATGGCAGATAGCCTTCCTCACTCTCCCAAGCACCCTCCCACTCATACTCTCACAAAGCAGCTTCAAAGGTCAATGCCTCTGTGGCAGAAAAGCTGCTGCTCCTCCCTGTACCCCAGGGGACCCCCTCACTGCCCTGTGTCTCTGCTCAGTCCCAGGCAGGGACTCACTTTAGCTTCTTGACCCGGATGTCATCCTTGGGCCACTGGTGCCCAGGAATGGAGCAGCCTGGGTCCTAACTGTGGTGGGGGTGGGCATGTGTTGAGGCTCCTGGCTCCCAGGGGCAGCCCTGTGGCTTTGCACTTTGGGTGGAGAGGTCAAGTTTCATGCAAGGGCCAGAACTCCACATCTCCACCTTGACTTTGCAGGTAGGTTTCTGACCTAAATTTGAGCCCCATTGTGGATTCCTGTGATGCAGAAGGTAGGCAGAAACAATCAAAGATGTGGGATTTGACACACTGTGGGCTGGCATGCTCCTGCATAGAGGGACAGCTCCAGGAGGGCTCTGGAGAGAAGGCCACATAATAGCACTAGTAGGAGTAGTAGCTGTCTCAGGGCTGCATCCCTCCACATCTTCCCATGTGCCAGCTGCTGGGCACCATGAGCCACTCCTCTTACTTAAGAGTCTCAGTTAGCCCAGGAGACGGGTGATGTCATTTCCCCACTTCACAGACAAGACCCGGAAGCAAGGAGGGGCCTGGGATTTTGCTCAGGGTCATGGAGTTGCAGGTGACTCAACCAAGGTTCAAATCCTTCCCTTGACTCCATGCTAGGGCTGCTACACTCAGATATTAAAATTACAAGTCAAGGGGCTGGGGTTGTGGCTCAGCAGTAGAGCACTTGCCTAGCATGTGTGACGCCCTAGGTTCGATTCTTGGCACCACATACAAATAAGTTAAAAAAATTCATCAACAACTAATAAAAATATTTTTCAAAAAAATTACAAGTCAACTTTGAGCTTCAGTTAAACAGGGAATTTTTTGTCTAAATATGTCACCTATTTGCTCTTTGAATTATTTCCCGCTTATCTCAAATTCAGCATTAATGGGCATTATAGATTTTATCCGGCAATCCTGCTTAGATCTTGAGCTCTCAATCCTGCACCTCTCTGTTTTCCTCCTGACCCCCCTTGTGGCTTAAATCCAGCCCCCAAGGCCTTCTGGAGCAGACTAAGCAGTGAGACTCTCAAGTCCACCTCAGCGCCTTTTCTTACCTGCTACTGCTCCCAGCAGCAGTGCCAGCGACCAGACCAGCAGCATCTGCATGAAGACAAAAACAAGGTTGAGTGTGGCCTAGCGAGGCTTGGAACGTCGGCTTACCCCACATCACTGAGGTCTGTGGAGAAAACGGGTGAAGTCATTATAATAAGTCAGCCTGGGAAGCTCGTGCCCCACTCACCATGGCAGATCCGTCAGGTTCCACGGACAGCTGGACAACACCGAAAGGCCCTTTTATAGGCAGCCTTATCTTTTTGAGCCATGCCATGGAAAAGTGGCATGAAAAGAGAGAAGGCTCCAAGGCCATATTTCTAATTTTAATCTCAGATAAGCCTGTATTGACAGGGGAGGTGGTTTCCACAGTGCTCATGGGAAGATGAGGAAGTGGCAGGTAGGAAAGTTCTCTTCCGATGTGGTGATGCAGTGCTCAGAATCACTGTCCTGTCATTTGGGGGAAGGATCTGAGTGCTCCTTATCTTGGTTTGTGCTTCTCTGTGCAGACAGGGGAGGGCTGGGATGAGCGTGAAGCCTGACTCTTTGCAGGGACTGGACAGTAGCCTCCTGGAAAGCCAACCCTGAGACTCCCCAGCTCCTGCAGCTTTCCTGTCCCCTCACCTTCCTCTCAAACAGCTTAATAAGAGAGTCCTTCAAGAGAGTATCCCTTCTAGAAAGGCACTTGATGACCCATGTTAATACTCCATAGAACTAATGAAGACAGGAGGAAGAGATAAGGCAGGGAAGATAGGAAAATGGACCCCCCAGAGGACGTTCTGGGCTGGGCAGCAGAGCAGCAGCATATGTGACTTGGAGTCCATCGCCTCTTCAAAAAAGGAAAAATGCCTGGTCAGTATTTTGATTGGAGTAAAGGCTACATAAATACCTTGTGACACTGAGTGCCTTACCCAGAATTGGGCAGGGGCCTGACTTCCTTAAACCTATACATCCAACAGCCGGGCACGGTGGTGGCACACACCTGGAATCCCAGCGGTTCGGGAGGCTGAGGCAGGAAGATCATGAGTTCAGAGGCAGCCTCAGCAACAGCGAGGCACTAAGCAACACAGTGAGACCCTGTCTCTAAATAAAATACAAAATAGGGCTGGAGATGTGATTCAGTGGTTAAGTGCCCCTGAGTTCAATCCTGCTTACAAAAACAACAACAAAAAAAACCTCCCCAAACAAACAAAAAACCTATACATCCATATAAACCCCTAGGCAATAGCCATCCATGGGCATATGGGCATCCCTCTCTTGGGACCCCCTGCCTCCTTTTCAGGACCTCTGCTTTCTTTCCATTACTCTGATAAATCCTGTTACTTTGCTCTCCTCACCCTTGCATTCATGGATTTTATTCTTTGAATTCATGAGACAAAGAACCTATCTGATATCCATGTTACACTAATTTATTTCTCAAAAGCATGTAGGAAAGGTAACAAAAGGAGATGGGGGTATTGCTGAGAGAACAGAGGTCTGGTCAGTGATCCCAACATTGGATGAAACTATGAGCAAGAGAGAAAAATAGAAATCAACCTGGAAAACAAAATGATCTGGGAAAATTACTCTGAAAGAACAGTGTTTGATAGAAAAGAACTGAGACTTTTTAGTTAGTGGTAGATTGGTTAGTTGGCTTTTTTTTTTTTTTTTTTTTAGACTTCCTGGGACATCATAATGTTAAGATACAGAATCATTCAGCCTTAGGCAGTCCCAGATTTAGATTCAGACATATGAAATTGCCCCTTGCGTAGGTCCAAGGTGAGCAGATAATAATTCAGTCTTCTGACCAAATTTATAGGTACAAAAAAAGCAACATTTTTTTTTTTTTACAAGGATAGTTCAAGAATGTTTGGTAAGGAAAATGTTAAACTAGGAGCAGAAGATGGGGAAGGAATGCATGGCTGGGTGCCCTGGGAAATTCCTGCAAAGTCCTCCCAGTGCCATGAGAGTCTCTTCAGGAAGTGCTGTCTAGCCCTTCTTTTGATATGAAAGCTTGGTCCTTGTTCCCATGCAATAACAAGGAGGAGGTTTTGAGAAAGAAGAAAGGAGCTAGTGGTGGGTCCTAAACCGAGGGGGGCTGAAATTCTCTGGGCCCTGTTGTCATGACTGAGCACCCAGCCCAGGGCTTGTTTCACGGCAGGCCACCAGCACTCTCTTGTTGAATGAATGAACAAATAAAAAGGAAATGAAATTGGAAAGCCTTTTATTTTCCACAATTGCAACAATCAAATCTGCCAACACAATCTCACAGTAAAGGACTTTGAAGCCTCTTTTACTCAATTAAGCAAAAACTAACCAACCAACCAAAAAACAAAACACAACAAACAAAATTGAAACATCTTTCCACAAACCTCCAAGAACCAAAGTCTTGCATCTCTGCAGTATTCATGCATGGTATTGCTACACTGATGTTACAGTCATATCTGTGTCATTCAAGTGTATCACGAAGGATTTTATACTTGGGGAGAATTACTATGTCATATGATATTTGTAAAGTGGCATTTTAAATGAAGCAAAATTTAACCCATATGGAGGGTGACCTTTCTTCACATATGACCAACAGATTTAAGACCAAATTCACCAAATTTTAGTCACAGTTAAGCCCATACTGATAGAGGAGGTGAAGTTTTCCACAGTGCTCCTGAGATGAGAAAACAGCAGGTGTGAAAAGTTCTCTTCCGTGTTGTTATACAATGCTCAGGAGCACCGCCACTGTAGAGACTAGCGGCTATGGGGAGTCATTCTGTAAACTGAAATAGGTTCACATTTTAGAACATTTGGGAAAGATTCAATTTTCTACATCCACAAAACCCGGGAAGGGAATGGGACACACGAGCAGTAGTCTGTCATGTCAGCCGCACATGAGTGACTTCCCCTTAGTCCAGTCCTGCTGAACTCAGTGAGTCATGAAATTTTATCAGCCATGCTGTTGTATGCAGACCTCTGTGTGCCGCTGTCTGGGGGTGTCTGTGTAGGTAGTCTGAGGCAGAGATTGCTGACGGCTTCCTACTGGGAGCAGATCTAGACTCTACTCCCCTACCCACCTTGCAGGGAGATGGGGCCATGTGGCCACTTCTGGTGATGTCATGGGAGTGCATGGATGCCCCTGCTAAACTCAGTGAGTCATGAAATTTTATCAGCCATGCTGTTGTATGCAGACCTCTGTGTGCCGCTGTCTGGGGGTGTCGTGTAGGTAGTCTTGGGGTGTCCGTGTAGGTAGTCTGGGGTGTCTGGGTAGGTAGTCTGGGGGTGTCTATGTAGGTAGTCTGGGGGTGTCTGTGTAGGTAGTCTGGGGGTGTCCATGTAGGTAGTCTGGGGGTGTCCGTGTAGGTAGTCTGGGGTGTCTGGGTAGGTAGTCTGGGGGTGTCTATGTAGGTAGTCTGGGGGTGTCCGTGTAGGTAGTCTGAGGCAGAGCCTGCAGACAGCTTCCTACTGGGAGCAGAACTAGATGCTCCTCCCCCACCCACCTTACAGGGAGATGGGGCCACGTGGCCACTTCTGGTGAGTCATGGAAGTGCATGGATGCCCCCCAGTTCCAATTCTAATCCTAAAATCCCACACATGGTCCTCCGTGCTTTGATGTCTTGAGGCAGACAAGTACCACTACCCTGAAGACCATGTGCTGAAGCTGGCAGAACCCCAAGATGGAAGGGGCCTGCTTAGAGGAAAGCCTCTCACCAACTAAAACACAAATTTTGGATTTTATCAGAGCAAGAAATAAACTTTTATTATTTTAATCCACTGAGATTCAAGGCCATAATAGTTACTATTGTTAACAAATAGAGATTATTTACTGCATCTCTTAAAGTCATCATGGTTCTCTGACTTCCATGAACTATTTAGGTACCAAAAATCCCATCCTTGACTACAAATTTCAACATGAGATTTGGATGTTATTTATATACAAGAGTCACACTTTGAAATAATTTTTCCTGTAACACTTGGTTTTCAAAATCCCCTTTCCTGCCATTTCCCAAATTTAAAAAATCTGGCTCCTCCCACCATATTAGTAGAATTTTAATTATAATATTCATTTTCTAGTTCATCACTTGATGGGGATCATTTGCCTCACAGGCTGCCTGAGGTCATAGGATAGCACAAAATTTAGTGAAAACTCACCCCCTGTTGCCTGGTGCCTTTGCAGCGATTGACAGGAAGGTGCAGCAGCTCAGTGCTATGGATGCACAGGAGGCTCTCAAATACCAGAGGGGACTGAAGGTACCTCCCAAACCTTGCTTTCCACCAGCCTCAGACACTCACCCTAAAGGTCTTGGGGTTGCAAATTCAAAGGTCAGACTAGAGTAGGGCAACAGACTGGGGCGGCGCCCCCTCAGACACCCACCCCATGGCATTGCAAGCTGAAAGAGCTCCCACTGAAAAATAATTCCGTGTTTCCTGGGTTCAATAACACAGACTCAACTTTGACACAGAGACCCTAGACACTTAAAAATAATAATGCCAGACTTGGAAGTTCCTAGTCAAATTTGCCTCGAAGAGGAGGTAAATTTGCAGAGGAGGTAAATTTTCACTTAAGTAATATTCTGATTCTGGCAACATTGTGATAGCAATCTCCAGAGGGAAAGAAAGGCCCTGGAACACCTGTGTGGCCAGATAACCACACGTTACACAAACTGGGTCTCATTTACTTAGCCTTCAAGGGCCTGTCCTGTCCTCCCCTTATCTAGCTCAGCTGCTGCCAGGGCTCTCCATGGGAAGGAGGACATGTTTTCCTGAAGATCCCAAAGTTCCCTGAGCAGAAAAATGCTGTGATGACAGGGATTGGTATTGCTTCACACCTTCCAGAACAACCATGTTGCCAAATGTGAGGGTCTAGCTCACTCAGAACTGAGGAGTACAACAGAATTATAATCAGCCCTCCAAAATTTACTTACATTTTTTTTTGCATCTAATCTGTCCTCAAACTTGTGGAAGGTTTAGCTACTTTTCTTATGAAGACAGTGAAACTCAAGAGAGTGTAAGCAATGTGCCTGGGGACACACAGTTGGTAAGAAGCAAGCTCATTTGGAAGCACAAATTCTTTTCACCAGCTCTGAATGACTTGTTTTTGTCAAGACATAGAAAGTCACTTTCTCCCAGGGTGTTAGTCTAGAGTTGATCTAACAAATGGTCAAGAATGAGTGCAGTGGAAGGTGTTCATATGGGTGTGTGGACATCTGTTCAAGACTCAGTATCTGATTTGCAAAACAAATTGACACTCATAATTTATTATTATTACTACTTTTAATTAATTTATTAATTAATTTTTGAGACAAGTGCTCACTAAATTGTTTAGGGCCTCACTAAGTTGTTGCTGAGGCTAGTCTTGAATTTGCAATCTTCCTGCCTCTACCTTCCAAATCTCTGGGATTACAGGAATGGGCCACGATGTTCAGCACACACAAATATTTTGGATAATCTGTTTTTAGATTTAGTTGTGTTTCCTTCCCTGCCACTAACATAGTAAATGGAAATTTCATCAGTAAAAATTAAACTTCTGAGATATTGAATATGACAATCATTTCTTACCTGGGCCATCACAGTAGTCTCCTACCTGTTCTCCTGTCCTCAGATAGTTCTCTCTGTGTCTGTCCTGTACACACTGCCAGGCAGTTCTAAAATCCTTCCTCCCTACCCTCCTCCCCCCTCCCTCCCTTCCTCCTTTCCTCCCTCCCTCCCTTCCTCCCTCCCTCCCTTCCTTCCTTCCTTCTTTCCCACCACCTCACCCCTTTATCTCTACTCATCTGGTATCAGGCTAATGCTCATCTTATAGGATGAATGTGAAAGTCCTCTCCCCTCTTAAATTTTCTTTAACAGTTTGAGAAGAATTAATGTAATTTCTTATTTAAATAGGTGGTAGAATTTAACAGTGAAACTATGAAGCCATGGGTTTTTCTTTGTTGGAAAGGTTTTAATACTGATTCATTTTCCTCATTCATGGATATTTAGATTTTCTATTTCTTCCTTTTTCAGTCTTGGTAGGCTGTATGTGTCCAGGGATTTCTCATCCATTCCTGATGACCAATTTATTGGTATGTAATTTTTAATGGTAGTCCCTATGATGCTCTTTATTTCTGTGGTATCAGTTTTCACCTGTGATTTTATCTATTTCAATCTTTTCTCTTTTTCTCTGGTCTACTTGCTTGTTGGTTGCTTTTGCTTTTCTTTTAAAAAAATCAATTATCACATAATTGATGCTGTGTATTTTTTGTTATTTCATTTATTACTCCCCTGATATTTACATTTCCATCCTTCTACTAATTTGGGATTTTGCTCTTGTTTTTCTAGTTCCTTGGAGTACATCATTAGGTGGTTTATTGGTGATATTTCTTCTTTTTTGATGTAGGTAATTATTACCATGAACTTCCTTCTAAGAATGACTTTGGCTGTATCCAGTAGGTTTTGAAATGCTGTACTTCCATTTTCATTTGTCTGAAGAATTTTTTAAGTTCCCCTTTAACCCCTTCATTAAACCACTGGCTGTTCAGGAGCAGATTGTTTAATTTCCATGTATGTATAAAGTAACCAAATTTCCTCCGGTTGTTGATTTCTACTTTTATGTCATTGTGGTTAGAAAACATAATTGAAATTTAAGGACTGAGGCTTTCTGGTGACCTAAAATATGATCTGTTCTGGAGAATGTTTCATGTGCTGTTGAGAAGACCAGAGAAGACAAACCCACAGCTAACATCATGCTGATTGAAGAAACGTTCAAAGCTTTTCCTGTAAAAACTGAGACAAGAGAATGATGCCCACTTTCCCCAATTCTATTCACCTAGGGGAAGCCCTAGCCAGGACAATTAGGCAATAGAAGGAAATAATAGAAATCTAATTTGGAAAAGAAGAAGTCCAACTCTCCCTGTTTGCAGACAACACAATCTTATATTTCAAAAACCCCAAAGACAACACCCCAAACTGTTCAATCTAATAATTAATTCAGTAAAGGTGCAGGATACAAGTTGACATACAAAATTAGCAGCACTTTTATACACTAATAGTGCACTATCTGAAAAAAAAATCAAGAAATTAATCCCATTCACAATAGTTTTTTTTTATTTAGGAATTAATTTGACCATGGAAGAGAATGATCTCTACAAATCTTGGATCTAGTTAACCAGTCAGTGGAATAAGGACATACCTTCTGTTTTAACTCTATAAGGAAAGTAATTTTGAATAATTTTTTGTTCTCTTTTCCTGACTTTTTTTTTTTTTTTTTTTTTGGCCTGTTACTGTTTACAAAGTCAAACCCCTTCTTCAATTCATTGGAACTCTTATTTCAAGTAATAAGATATTATTCAAGAATTGCAAATAGAAGCTATTTAGGTATTTAAATTGTTTTCATATTTTTCTTTTTATGCTATATAAATAATGGGCAAAAATGTTAATTTTTTACTTGCTAGCATTTGATAAGTCCACTTTCATATTTCTCCCAGCTATCCTTTGGGTATTGAGTGTGTGTTATGTATGTCTGTACATGTATCTATGTAAGTGCTATGGGAGTTTGGGGAGAAAAGAAAGTAACTTTGCATAGACTTGTTACATGAAACAAGGCTGAATTCAAGCATCCTGGGTCAGGAATAGAAAGGCTGCCCAAAGGCTGCCCGAAGGCTGCGGAGTAGTGCGGTAGATCAAAAGTAAGCCCTGGGAGGTGGGTGTGGTGCTGTGCACCTATAGTCCCAGCGACCTGAGAGGTGGGAGTGTAAGGGGACAAATAGATGAGGATGGTGGGAACACAAGGTTAAGAGAATAATTCTATAAATGAGCCCATTGTTCTGACTCTCCACATGGTTTCTTTGCCAAAAAGCAATCTGCCTGAGGGGACAGGAAATGTCACATTCCTCAACAAACTGAGGCAGGGGCAGAAGGTCTGGCAGTCAGTGTAGGTAATGGATGATGGGGGTTGAGCAGACCAGGGGCAATGGGTTGCTAACAGCTAACCTCTGATCACGCTTCCCTGGAGTTGCTAAGGATTACCCGCTGTGCTGGTCCTTCCTGCCCTTAGACACACAGACACATGGAGAGGAAACAGAAGGTGAGGGGTGTTTGGGGGTCTTTAGAAGAGCAAGACACATCCATTTCCATGGGCACGCAGACTTGGGCCCCCTTCCTTCCAGAGAAGTCTGCTACTTCTGTCCTCTGTCTCTTTTTAAATAAAACTTGTTTTCTACGCTTGCCTCAGTGTTTCTCAAGTATTTAATCTTCAAGAACCTGTTCCTTATTTCTAGCATTGGTATCAGGAGGATCACTTGAGCCCCAGAGTCTGAGGCCAGCCTAGGCAGCACAGTGAGACCATGTCTTAAAGAAATAAAAACAAAAAGCAAAAGGAAGAGAGGAAAAATTTGATTGCTAAAGTGTTGTTGGGAGGGAAAAACCTAGATCCAGCACTAAGTAGCCTGGGACCTGAAGCTGTTGCTAATTAATGTCATTTCAATAAGCCAGACCAACAATGTAAGGGTCTGGCGAACGTCGGAGGAAGAGACCACCAAGAGACCGCAGCTCATGCAACAGCAAAAGGGGTTTATTGAGGATCCAATCCAGCGCGCTGGGGCTCCGTGCTCACTCAAGAAGGGAGAGCAGCCCAGAGCCCCGAGCAGGGGTTGAACAGTGCTTAAGTACACTTTTTGGGGAGGGTGGGGACTTTACATACATCACAGTCTCCTTTAACAAATCATCATACACCGCAGGAAAATCAAACAACAATTCCTAAACATGATTAGTTCGTTCATTGGCGGGAACAGGTTGGGTGGGAGTGATAGGTGAGTTCTAAGGGGGGAGGTACATTCAAACTGATTGGTTTAGGCCCTGCGATGCCTAAGTGCAAGGCCGCACAGGGTCCTAGGTTATTAAACAACCAGATGGTCAGGGGGGAATATTTACTGGGCAGTTCTGGGTATTGTCCTAACAGCTACAGGAATTTCAGGTTTTGGGGGTGTAGCATAGGAACTTAACAATACCTGGTCCTTTACTTTTTAACTCAGGCCTTGCAGCTTAGAAACTTTACAATGCCCGGTCTTTTACACTTTAACTTCAATTTCTTTTACCCTTACAAAGCAAGTTATGTAACCTTTTTGTGTTTCAGTTGCTTCATCTGAAAATGGGAACAA
Source organism: Marmota flaviventris (assembly GCF_047511675.1). NCBI lineage: Eukaryota > Metazoa > Chordata > Mammalia > Rodentia > Sciuridae > Marmota > Marmota flaviventris. The sequence goes on from NC_092501.1 coordinate 13,782,450, forward strand.
TAAAAGTAGCTAGATAAGAGGGTATAGTCAGAATTAAGTGAGTAACTGTGTATGAAGCACTTAGAATAGTGCCTGGAATGCTTTAAGCACAATGTAAGTGTTGGAAAAAATAAAAACACAGAGTTAGCAGCCAGTTTCCTTCCAAAAGTCCCCTCTTACAGAAGTAGCCTGAACCATAGAGTCTAATTCAATGGTTTTTTACACCTAATCTTAGAGAAAAGAAATATGGTCCAGTAAGAAACATTCTGGATATTACATACTGAAAGCATATAATTTAAATATGGACTTGTCTTTCTTTTCAAATTGACATAGAGTTCCTATATTAAGAGGAGTTCTAAAAATTTGATTTAGGGCTTTAAAAATAGAATTTTTTAAAAATGTATTATGTTCAGAAATAGGTAAACAACTTGAGTAAAAATTTCATGTAAGATAAGTAAAGCCACATGCAAACACTTCATTACGATGAAAACGATTATACTTCTTAACAAGGGTATTTTTAATGGATGTATTTTAAATTAAATGATTTTAGATTCCTTTTTCCATCTTCTACTCAAGTAAATCTGCAGGTAACACTGTTATTCATTGATTTTGTTATTCAAATTCATCATTATAATGAGGTACTCGAAGCAACTATAATTGTAAATATTTGTTAAGTACTAGAGCACTCACATGTATTGAGCATTGTCACAAACTCTTTGCAGAGAAACAGAGGGATTTAAAAAATGCCATCTGTACACTGAAGATGCCAAAGTTTACATGCCTCACCCAGGCCTCCATCCTTGAATCTGTGTTCATGTACGAATCTGCCCACTTGCTGTGGCCCATTGGAAGATGATGAACACCTCAACTGTGACATGACTAAAACTAACCATGTGACTTTCCTTCCCAACTCATTTCTGCCAAAACATTCCCTCTTTCAGCCAATGGAGCTCCATCTTTCCCACCAGAAGGAGGACCAGGAGGACAACTCCTTCTCATGTAGGCATCCATTTCTCCTTCACCTGGTCCAGGCACTGAGCATGCTGACTTCCTCCTATGTCCAGGTGTGGGCCCTTATTGACTTGCAATCAGCACGTTCCACTTTACTCATAACAGGCCAATCAGAGGGTATTTCAGGAGTTTTATCAGGGAAGATGGAAAAGGAGATGCACTTTCTCTCTCTTACTAGCTCCCTCTAAGTGGGAAGTAACCAGCCTTGATATAAAAACATCACCAGACGTAGAAGAGCATGGAAAGAGAAAGAGGTCATTGGGCTGCTGCATCAATAAAAAACATTTCGACGTCTGGACTTTCCAGTTGCATGAGCCAGTACATTTCTTTGTTGTTGAAGCTAGTGTGAGTTGGTGCTTTGGTTTGTGAAAGAGAAAGCATCCTATTTGACTCAGACTGATGGCTCTTCATGCTCAACCTGAATGTATTTTGGTAAAACATGGAATGAAAGGCCTTTTCAATTTCTCATATTTTCATACCGCCGTGTCTTTGCCTATCTTGTTCCCTCTCTCTGGAGTGTCTTTGCCTCTGTCTTTTATTGGCAACTCCCTACCTATCTTGTAAGACCTAGCACAGGTATCCTTTTCTCTTATAGGATTTTATTTTTTCTGACATAGCCTAATTTAAAAAATCTGACATTAGTGGATTCCATTAATGTGATGTTTACCAATGTAACCCCTTTAAAGAGTTTCAGAATGGGATAAACAGAGAAGAGAATCTGTAATTACAATATGTATATACAAGCATTGAGAAGGGGAAGATTCTAGGTGCAGTGGGAAAGCGGAGATTAAGAACTTAATTTAATCTACAGGTTGTGACTAATGGAGATGAAGAAAGTCTTCCTGGACAAAATGATATCTACACAGAGGTTTAACAACAGGTAGGAGTTAAACAGATGGAAAGACAGGAAAGAAAATTTTAGAAAGAGAAAGAGTTTTTACAAATGTCCAGAAGCATCTGAGATCAAAGCCCTATTTGGGAACAAGGCTGGAATATGGAGTTCCTAAAGGAATGTTCTGAGATGAGACTAGAGTCCTGTGTGACAGTCAGACCCAGGGCAACCTTGCAAGACTCACTAAAAAATGTGGATTCTTCCCTGGGAATCACTGGGGGAAGCTTTGATTTGTGCTTTAGGAAGATCATATAGACTGAAGAGAGGCAAAGGGTCTAGGAAGACCCACGGGGAGCAGGGAGACCAGTCAAGAAGCCTCAGATGTGTCTCATCCTCATCTCTTCATGTCATCAGTCCTGGCATGACTGATGAGGAGGAGACACAGAACTTAAAGATGATGGACAAAGAGGCAAAGGTGATACTTTCCACATGGGCCTAATGTGAGGGTTCACTTTGGGCCTGGAAATCTGTCTACAGTGATCAGAATGACATCAGTAATATTAATAATGGACATGATGACAGTACCGTGTAAACAATATTCCTAAGCTCCAGTGCCCCACAGAATATAGCAACATTCAACAGTCATTTGAGGTTCTTCAGACTAACTGCCAATTTGGATTTTAATCACAATATCCAGAAGTTTCACTGGACACACGGACATTGATGACAGAAGACAGAGTGTATTGCTTCACTACTAGATTTATTAGCAGTAAGATGGAGTGACACATGTCAGCTGCCTTCTAACATGCGGTGAGGGTGAGCAGAACATCCTCCCTCACAGTCTCTGCACTACAGAATTTGAACCTGTGGAGAGAAAACAGCAATAGGTCATGTCTTCCTGGCACCAGCTGGAGGGCTGAGCATGAGGACAGCCACTTCTCTCCCCACTAAACCCAACGCAGTCTGAGAGGGGGCATGCCCTGTGCCCAAGGCCAGACATTGACTGAGAGAGACCTCTCCTGTGAAGGACTGAACCACCTTTCCAATCTTGTAATGTGGTTGTGCAAATAGCATACAGTGGAGCTGTTAATCACATCCCAAAGGACTGGTAGGGATCATTTTCCATTTAATATTTTCAGACTATGATTGACTATGAGTAACTGAAACCACCCAGAGAAAAACTAGAATGGGAGAAAGTATTGTACCCAAGAGCCATATGGTTGAATTGTAGTTAGGTGTATGTTTGGCTCTTTAAGAAACTGGTAAACTGCTTTCCAAAGTGACTTCATCATTTTATGTTACCATCAGCAGTGCATGAATTAAAGATTGTTTTTATCCTCAACACTGCTTGATATTATCCATCTTTTTTTTTAATTTGAACCGTTTAAGTAGGTTTATGATGGTACCTCATTATGGTTTTAATTTACATTTTTTCAATCAATGGAGCGCCCTTTTTGGACCTTGCATCTTGTAGAATCTACTTGTGATTTTATATTTAAAGTACATTTCATGTAGGCATAGTACAGTTGATTTTTTTTAATCCAGCATAAATTCTCTGTCATCTAATTGTAGTATTTAGTCCATTTTTGTTTAATATAATTATTGACATGACTAGGTATAAGTCCATTGCCCTTCCATTTGTTTTCTATTTGTCTCCCTGGTTCTCTTTTGCTTTTTTATTCCCTCTTTTAGATTATTTTTTTATTTCATTTTGTCTCCTTTGTTGGTTTGTTTACTGTAGTTCTTTATCATTTTAGCAAATGCTTTAGAATTGACAGCATATATTTTTAACTTATAATATTTTACTTCCAAGTAATATTATACCAATTCATATATGGTATCTGGGAATAATTGGATCATTTCAAGTCTTGCAAAACCTAGATGAATAATTTCCTATAGGAGAGAAGACTGTCCTAAACCTTCTACCTAATGTCTCTTGAATTATAAGCAGGTGGAAACAAGCACTGTTACCAGTCTGAGCACTGTTCTCTTCAATCCTTCAAATGCCTGTTTTCCTGACCATGCCTAGTTTGCTCACAGTCATGCACTGATTGGTACTGTGCTGAATATTTAAGGGGTGTTTCCAGAGCTCTAAATTCTCCCTCTCAAAGTCTCTACTGCCTGGTAGGCTGTGCCATGATATCTGGTTCCTTAGATTCTCTGATTCTTGGCTCCATCTCTTCAACTTAGAGATGATGGATTCTGCCTGCATTCCTCCCACCCATGCCACATCCTGGAGACTCAGGCAACAAGTCGAGCAGGTTTAAGGCTCCTCCTGGTTTGTTTTTTGTCTGCCAGGCCATCACTGTCCTTTTCGCTTGAAGATCAGTGCCTTGAAAACTGTTGTTTTGTATCTTGTCTGAATTCTTGGTGGCTTCATTTGTGAAGGTGGGTGTGGGGTCTTTATGAGGACAATGGCCTGACAAAAGAAGCCCCAGTGCTCCGCCTTTAGGTTTGGCTTAACACTCAAAAACAGCTGAGGTTGCTATTATGATGATGATCATCAGTTCACCTTTTCTGGTAGTTGAGCTTGGTAAACACCCTTCAGCTCAGAAACACCTTACTTAGAATCAAGGATTGACCTATGGTACATTATCTTCATTAAGTTCAGTGATATGGAATAGCCTATTTCAGTTCCCTGATAAATTAAATGAGTTAAGCAATAATTTGGTGAACCCATGAAGTTTGGGGGAGACACAGACATTGATGACATATACAGCAAAAGGTTCATCTGCCCAATGAAACGTTCCTTAGGATGGTGAAGCCAGCTTCCCATTCTAATACTTAATTTGTATCAGATAACACAACTCTGACTACAAATCTATCAAAGTTGCTTTTCCTAAAGTACTGCACTGTCTCCTAAAGACACAGAAGGTATTAGAAAGCAGGTGTGGCTGGGGTACAGGTGAACCACTGTAGGAAGTTTAACTTAAAGGAGAATTTTAGTGGGGATAGAATTGTAATCACTACTTGATTCTTCTCAGCCCTTTGGATTTTTATTACTTACACTCTTCCATCGTTTCTTTCCACTGTGATGCTAGATGCTCCCACTTTGGGTAGTGATGGGTTGATCACATTGTTATACCAAATAAATTTCACCTTCTGCAAGTCCCCAACGTCCACATCAGAGTCAAACTCATTGGAATGAGTATAGCCCGGTTGAAGAGAGCCCCTGGGAATGAAGAAATTGACAAATATGCATAGCATATACATAAAATAATCATATGTATAAATATATACGTACATATGTATTTCTAAAACCAGTTTATAAATTGACTCTAGCAAAAATGATCGATAGGCATTGGTCATTCTAATATATAAAATAAATTCACATATGTATGTTTAATCCGTGGTAGGTTTTGTAATCAGTAACTCAGAGACTTTGAGTCACATCTTTGTTTTAATAACTTATAACATCTTTTAGTCACAATGCCATCCCTCCCATGATTCAACAAATGATGGCATCATTGTATCAATCTTCTCCCCACTGTTTTGTGGGGAATAGTTATTTATTGATTATAAAATCTAGTGCTAGGCATCATAGTAAACTTTAATGATTTTCTTAGGAAAAAAATGGGAAAAATTCAGAACTAGAATTCTGAAATGTATTAAGGTGCAAATGTGAAAGAATATCTTTCTTCTTATTACAGGTGACAGCACTCTATTCCGATACAGTAAAGAATAAATAAACTCTTCTGTTGTTGACATACATTACACAGGCACAGTATTTCAACATTCGAGCTTAGAGTGATATTTTTACTCACTTGTAAATTTCATACTGCTTAGAGTTTCCTGCATTTCCAAACAGAGAAACCAGCATATGTCCTGTAACCTTCTGCCCAGACAGTGTGACAGACACCTTGTACCTCCAACCTGCATAGGAGGTTAAATTACCAAATGTTAGCTTATAAAAAAGAGACACTGATAATGGGTTAATTTCCATTTCACTACTGCAGAACGTTAAAAAACTTATACATGATGTTGGTGGTAATTCTTCAAATGAAACAGTCATAGTCATTCCTTTATCTCAGTGTTCAGGGAATAGTTATTGGTTAGTTAGGAATTTCCAAAGTTAATAAATATATTTTCAAGCCAAGAGACTAAGGAGTACAATTTGCTTAAAAAGTTTTTCAATCTGACAATGTGCTCTTTAATATTCTAAGAACTTTATATTAAAAGGTTGTGGAAAAGTAGTAGAGTGGACATTTTCATAAGTCTTTTTAAATTCTCTTTGATCACCAAATTTGAGAGTATTGCCATACTTTTGTCTAAATGGTTTGAATTTATTTTAAAAATTCTATACTTCAACTTTCCCTTGCCCTGGAAATGAACCAATTTAGGCAACCAAAAGACAGTTCCCTTGATACTAGTCAAAAGCAAACTAATAGGTGTTGCCCTTTTAGCCTAACATGGGACACACTGGGGATGGGATAACATTTGTCTTTATTTTTACAATATTCTTAACCCTATTCACTGCAATCTAAGTCTGTCCTAGAGTCTGTCCTCAAGCCTCACCATTGCCACACCCTCCACTTCCCATCCTCCCTAGAGTTTATGATCCTAAATATCTCTTGAATCTGTCAACTACTTTGCACCCCACCACCCCTGCCATCTTTCTCTAGAATTACTTTTATGCTTATACAAAATCTCACGATTCTGCTGAATGAACTTATGACTGAATAAAAAAGAGTGAAACATAGGAAGACTTCTGAATTCAGCCAGAATCAATTGTGAAGAAATTTATGTCTGGGGTCATTACTAGTTGAGGCCCCTCACTCTGCTCTGCTACCCAAATCAGTCATCATTACCTGGAGCACAGCACTATACATTTTTCTGTACTGGGGAGAGGTGTTTATAGCTTTTGAATGGAAAAACAATTTTACCCATTATCAGTGTCAGGATAAAATGCATAGCACTGAGAATCTAATGTAAAAAATATAGAAACTTACGTGAGAAATTACTCTTATCCCCAGTGTTCAGATAAAATTTCTGGCCCACACCATTTGTTTTTCCAGAATATCTATCAGCATAATGACCCATCTGTGGGCATCCTCCACTTGGACAGGGGAAGCACTTGTTCTAGTGAAAACAAATGATGAATGAGAATGCTTTTTCTTTTAATGGTGCACCATCTTTTCCAATATGTTACAATTAAAATATTCTAAAACAAATTCTTTTCTAATGGTAAAAGGGATTTTAATAGTGTCTCAGCAAAGGTTAGCAGGGCATCTCATGATTCACAAGGATAAACCAGCAATTTCACTGTTAGATAACACAATAGTATAAAAATTGCATAATGTGAGAATGTGTGTGTGTGTGTTTCTTTTCTCTTCTGTCTCTTTAAATGGCCCCTGTTACTTCCTGCCTAGTCATTAAAATTTATTCTGGAAAAATTGCATAAGAAAGAACAGGAGGTGGTAATCAGTTTCTGATATGCAAAACGGGACCATTAGGAGAACAATATGCTCAAAAGTCAGCCTTTCCTTAATTCGCTTCCATTTAGCATATCAACAACCAAAGGATTCAAATTTCAGAATTCTCCCAATTTTGAGAAAAATGTTCCAGTTAGCCTTTGTCTGAAGAAGACTTTTGTAAGAAAATCTTTCTGTACCAAGGGATTCTAGTAAAAGGGAAGAAGAGGGAAGACAGACTATGGAAGACAAACGTCCATATTCCCACTCTGGAGGGGAAAGCTACTCCAAAGAAAAGGCACATGGCAGACTCCTGAATTGGTGGACCAGATGACAGACATGGCAGAGTCTCAGGGCTAGCATCCATTACATTACATAATGGGCAACTGAACTCGTCATGAAGAAATTGCCAAAGCTCTTTAATGACACTGCCCAAACCAAAAAAAGTAGACAAGTCAGAGACTGCATCTCTAAATGCTGATCATCAATAAGGCAGACAGGGATATGACCTAGAGTCCAAAGGTACCAAGAGACCTAGCACCAGTGGACCCTGAAGTCATTCCCTTTGGGAGGCACACTGACCAAATCACCATCAGAATTCCTGGCCCTTTGAGAGAAGTTTAGAAAAGGATCAGCTGGTGAACTACATCACTCATGAAAAGTGATAGTCACAAAATTCAGATGGTGGGGCTTAGAATATAGCTCAGTGATCCAGTGCATGTTTAGCATGTGCAAGGCCTTGGGTTTAATCCCTAGCATCAATAAAAATAAATAAAATTTAAGAAATAAATAAAATTCAAACAGAAGGTAGAGTCTACTTACTGCCGAGAAAACACTATAAGAGGAACAAGAGAATGCAGCAAAGCCAGTGGGGTTGACAATACTATCAGCATAATACTTGTAGCTTCTTAGGTGATTACATGCTGCAAAGTCACGAGTTCCTGTGAAATCAGACATGATTACACGTCAGTGACAGATTTTTCTTTTATAATTTATCATCATGATCAGAATATAGTTATTGAGTAGATTTCATTAATTAGTGTGAACCCATGGAGATCACAGTACAAAATCTTTATGTAGTATATTTATGATTTGTGAAGCAATCAGAAGTACTGTTTTAGGTTATAATAATTAATGCCATTGTTAAGTGAAATGGAAAAATAACTTGAGAAGGAAGATTAGTCCACATGGCTATCAGTGCCACTTAGTATTCTCTGAATTAGATCCTTTCAAATTTGACTGCAAGTGTACTTTCTTTCCCACAGTCTCATCATGCCCTCTTGTCCAAATGGGATCCTATAGCTTGAAGACACAGTTCAAAGCCCTTTGTCATGTAAAATGTGATACTTGTTCAATGTCAAAGCAAAACAAAATGAAAACTTTCTCCAGTGAAAATCCCCTTGTAGATATAATGGTCTCACCTTCCCAAATTCCATCTATGTCAACAATCTGAGAGAGAATATTCTTCTGACATCCGGGCATTTCTATTCCTCCATTTGGAAAGAAATCTAGGTGACCCACAGTTTGGCTCATTCCAAACCCTGGAGAATTTTTAAAATAAGGGAATGTTTACATTACTGTATAGACTCAAGGCACTAAAAAACACTCTGATGTGTAGACTTAAAACGTTCTAGAAGAACAAGTGTGGAACTTACCTAAGTTGGGGACTATTGGGGCACTATCAGTGTGAATCGCATCCACAAACTGAGCATCACTGGGGTCCAATCGGACAAGTTCAGGTGTACCCTCAAAGCAAGGTTCAGCTGGATCCAATCCTAAAGCAAATAGGATTTGTCATTAATTATGTCAGGGTTCACCTTGCTTCATCAGTTACAGACCTGAGCACAAGTATTGGCTGTAATGGTGAGTTTCGAGTTCTTTTCTACCTTATCATTTTCTGAAGGGATTATATGTTTCTAGTTTGTTATTTGCCTGAATGAGAATTTTCCCCAGACTATAAACTTTGCCATTACTTATGGGTGCTTAGTCCCTGGGAGAATCTTGGTCACTAGCACAGTTACCATAAAAGAGGCAGACCTGGAGAGACACAGAACTAAATGCTGTCCAGGCTGAGTCCCTACTAGACTGTATCTCCCACAGGGCAAGGATCTTGACTTTCCAGGACATGGAGTCCGTAGTCTGCTTTAGCACAGTGCCTGGCTGAGTAAGTTGTGGTAAACATTTACAAATGATGGGAAAGAATGTTCTGGAAGAACATCTTTTCAGAAAATTAAAGATAGAAATTCCAAATGCTCCCATCAAATGCAACCAACTTACCACAGTATTAAAGAAAGAATCATCTGGTCAACACAGAAGTTGGGAGAGGAAGAGGAAAGTGGTCTTTCCTTGGGGAATTTTGAAATAGTCACATCAGAGTTGTTTTAGGACCTGGGTATCCAATATGTAACCCACTGGCCAAATGCAGCCAGTCTTGGGTTTGTGAAATAGTATTTGAAAAGTGTTAGCAGCACCAGAACTTTCAGCCCAGGGGAGCCTGATCTTCTGCCCCAGTTCCCCCAACTCTGGGATAGTGGTTGATGAAGTTTGGGCTTGTTAATTACTGCTATCGAAGTAAAATACAATTGATAATAAACATTTGAGCTCTGTGGATTAAATTTCATTTATTCTATTATTTATGGCATTTATTCATGATATATTTTTGTGAATACCTAAAAAATGGGAAATAGATATAAATAATGTTTCTGAATATTCTTAACTCACATGTTAGTCACCTATAAAATATTTAAATGGTAAATAGTGTACTGAACACAAATGATTGACAGCAATAAGAAGCCTTGGGTCAAAGAACATTCTAATTTCTGATCATGAGGCCTATTCAAACAAGGTACTAAACAGGCTGCACCAAATCTTCCTCCTGTATTTCTTTTGAACCTTATAGAGGTACATGAAATCTAATTTTGCAGTTTTTGCTGTTGTGACCAACCTGTGATTCGTCCAATGGCCCCATTGGTCCTTCTTCCAGCCTCCCCAGCAGCATGGGAACCCAGACTGTGGCCAATGACATGGACATTGGAAGGCGAGTATCCTAATTGAGTCTGTTGGAAAGAAAACCTCTTCAAAATGTTTCCAAGTATGGCAGAATTCCTGGTGAGCACAATAGGTGACTACAAAACCTTGATTTTTAAGAAGGTACATATGATTCCTTCAAAGCAATTGACCCTTATGGGTTTATTTTTTCACAGATATAAAGTGGAAAACAATTTAATTTTAAACTAGTGCACATAGAGCTATATTTTGTTTTATTATGATGAAGAGAAAATTCTTGAAGGATATGTGAAATTGTTATCCTAGAGAAGATGAATCAAGTGTTCAGATTAGGAAACTAAAATGAAAACAACTATTTAAGCACATTCAAGTTTAACATTTTCTAAATTTTTGGTCACCCAAGCAGATTAGCTTGTTACCATTGTGCTTCTCTCCAAAAAGATGAACAAAAGCAAAAAAAAAAAAAAAATAGTTTAACCTTGAGGTTAACATTGTCAACTTGGTAATGAGTGGTAAAATTATAATAAGTACTGGAAGAATTCAGTAGATACCATCCACCTAGTTCACTTAGTTAAAAACAAAAACTATACTGAATTAAGTTATTAATGAAACCCAAATCTAGATTTTTTTTCTGTCTTTTGTTTAACTAAGCACAAAGCAATATCTTAGTAGAGAAATGTCTTTATCAAAATTATCATACTGCCACTTTTATTTTAGAAAGAGAATTCAGAGAGCAATGTGCATGGACTTTTTTTGTAATCAAAGGTAGTTACCCGAAGGAAATCAACAAAGTAGGCCACTTCTGCGCCCACGATCCGGATGTTCTGGGAGGCCTGGGTATATCCGGTCCGGGAGCCGCCCTTCCAGTCCACACAGATGCAGTTCACACTTTCCACCTGGAACATTTTCTGAAGGAAGAGATATAATAAATAAGTTAGTAATTCAGGATCATTACTGGTAACTAATTAACAGATTTGAGGATCAGGGTTAAAAATCCAACCTTGACCTGAAAAGTATTAAGTCACTTTTAACCCCAAAGATATGAACAAAACACCTAGTCTGTAATGTATGAAGAATCCCTCCTAAAGTTTAAGATTGGTTCCAAACTTGAGGCATGACCATCATGGGACCTGGATTCTTGGGATTTCTACTGAAACAGATGTGTAGACATTTGATTTAGACAAAAAAATTATCAGATGTGGTACAATGGGTTGTCTCATTAGAACATCCTAAATAACATAAGATTACATTGTCCCTTGCTAGAGAGCCCCTTGAGGACATTGCCTAGTCTAGCTCAATGCCTAGACTAGTTCCTGGCACAGAGTGGGTGCTCAATAAACATTTACTGCATGAGTGGAAGACAGGCAGGACCCCTTAAATACATAAATATATTGAAGGTAAAGGAGTAGGCTTTTCCATGACAGAAAGACTGTCCCAGGCCCCTCCACCCACATCTCCTCCTGCATCTCCCTTGGGAACTCAGGCCCAGTAGGGGTCACAGGAACCTCCAGGGTGGTAGGAACAAGCATTTTTCCTCTATGGTTGGGGCCGGTGTCTTACTTGCTCCTGAGACAAGCTTCCCTTAGAGTTCACCAGGCCTCACCTTGCACATGTTGGCCAGCCAGCTTCCTTCTCCCGTGTCTATGAATCCGTGAATAATGAAGCGGGTTTTCCTATTTGTTTTGAAATTGGAGCTCTGGATGCTTGATGAATCCGCAGTGATTTGCTGTTTGGGGAAGAAACCATTCAGATGTGGAGGGAGGCAATAGGTTAGGGAAGACTACTGGGATTTGGGGTTCTTATGGGTATAGATCACTCCATGGCAGCCACGCTGTCCACAATCCTCCCCAAGTTGCCACCTTCCAGGCATCGTGGTATTGTTGCCGTTGTTGAACTTGGGCTAAGATGTCTGCTATGCTATTTGTCATTCAGATCTAATTTCCACACAATTTAAGCCTTCTTATGTCTGTGGATCTCTGTGTATCTGTGATCTATCCATCCATCCAACACTGTGAGATACATCTATGTATAGATGTCCCCCCATTATGTTTGGATTATGTGTCAATATCTATCGTAAGTTGAAAGTGTTGTAAGTTGATAATGCATTGAGAACCCCTAAGCTGCCAAACATCAGAACTTAACAACAGCCCTTGTAGAGAATCAGTTGTTTACACTGGTGATCTGACTTGGAATCCAGGTTAGCTGCTGCTGTCTTGTGAGTATTGTTGGCGTATCACTAGACAAGAAAGGATCAAGATTCAAAATTCAAAGGATGGTTTCAACTGAATGCATATTGCTTTTCCACCATAGTAAGTTCAAAAAATTATTAAGTTGAGCCATTGTAGGTAGGAACTATCTGTGTGTGTGTGTGTGTGTGCACGTGTGTATAAAATATTGGATATTTTATGTTTCTTATATGTATTGCATATGTATTTTTCCTACATTTATATATTTAAATGGTGTTATAGAGTTAGGACAATTTAATTAATTATTAACTTAACATGAAGTTAATTGATCTTTTATAAACAAATTACATGAATTAAACTCATCACCCTAAAAGTCTACAAAGATACAAACTCCACTGTCTGATTAGTTCACCCAGGTCATGGGATATGCAGTATACTAATTACACAAAGCAGATGGAACTAAGGGCTGAAAACATGAGGAATTTTACTTGATAGTTGTCTTGGTTCTCGTTAGTGTACAGGAGGAAGCGGGTGTTGACATCTGCTGGACTCCAGGGCAGTACTTTCAGGGGTCTTTCCACGATTCCTGACCATGGGGAGTCATCACTGAAGCAGCCGAGTCTGTCATAGCAGACTTCTTTTCCTGAAATCACCCAGAAGAGTTTCAAGGATATTAGTTTAACCAGAATGCTCTTTAATGGCGTCACAGGCAAAATATGTGTCAAATTGCATTTCATGGCAGATCACCTTCCTCTACTCTCCCAAGCACCTCCCCTCCCACTCATACTCTCACAAAGCAGCTTCAAAGGTCTATGCCTCTGTGGCGGAGAGGCTGCTGCTCCTCCCTGCTACCTCAGGGGACCCCCTCACTTCCCTGTGTCTCTGCTCAGTCCCAGGCAAGGACTCACTTTAGCTTCTCCACCCAGGTGTCATTCTTGTGCCCCTGGTGCCCAGGAATGGAGCGGCCTGGGTCCTAACTGTGGTGGGGGTGGGCATGTGTTGAGGCTCCTGGCTCCCAGGGGCAGCCCTGTGGCCTTGCACTTTGGGTGGAGAGGTCAAGTTTCATGCAAGGGCCAGAACTCCACATCTCCACCTTGACTTTGCAGGTAGGTTTCTGACCTAAATTTGAGCCCCATTGTGGATTCCTGTGATGCAGAAGGTAGGCAGAAACAATCAAACATGTGGGATTTGACACACTGCGGGCTGGCATGCTACTTCATAGAGGGACATCTCCAGGAGGGCTCTGGAGAGAAGGCCACATTAATAGCACTAGAAAGAGTAGTAGCTGTCTCAGGGCTGCATCCCTCCACATCTTTTATGTGCCAGCTGCTGGGCACCATGAGCCACTCCTCTTACTTAAGTGTCTCAGTCAGTCCAGGAGAAGGGTGATGTCATTTTCCTACTTCACAGACAAGACTGAAGCAAGGAGGGGCCTGGGATTTTGCTCACGGTCATGGAGTTGTAGGTGACTCAACCAAGGTTCAAACCCTTCCCTTGACTCCATGCTAGGGCTGCTAGACTCAGAAATTAAAATTATAAGTCAAATTTGAGCATCAGTTAAAAAGGGAATTTTTTGTCTAAATATGTCACCTATTTGCTCTTTGAATTATTTCCTGCTTATCTCAAATTCAGCATTAACTGGGCATTATAGATTTTATCCGGCAATCCTGCTTAGATCTTGAGCTCTCAATCCTGCACCTCTCTGTTTTCCTCCTGACCCCCCTTGTGGCTTAAATCCAGCCCCCAAGGCCTTCTGGAGCAGACTAAGCAGTGAGACTCTCCAAGTCCACCTCAGCGCCTTTTCTTACCTGCTACTGCTCCCAGCAGCAGTGCCAGCGACCAGACCAGCAGCATCTGCATGAAGACAAAAACAAGGTTGAGTGTGGCCTAGCGAGGCTTGGAAAGTCGGCTTTCCCCACATCACTGAAGTCTTTGGAGAAAACGGGTGAAGTCTAATAAGTCAGCCTGGGAAGCTCGTGCCCCGCTCACCATGGCAGATCTGTCAGGTTCCACGGACAGCTGGACAACACCGAAAGGCCCTTTCATAGGCAGCCTTATCTTTTCGAGCCATGCCATGGAAAAGTGGCATGAAAAGAGAGAAGGCTCCAAGGTCATATTTCTAATTTTAATCTCAGATAAGCCTGTATTGACAGGGGAGGTGGTTTCCACAGTGCTCATGGGAAGATGAGGAAGTGGCAGGTAGGAAAGTTCTCTTCCGATGTGGCGAGGCGGTGCTCAGAATCACTGTCATGGCACTCTCGTGAAGGTTCTGGTTGAAACTGGAACTTTTTACTTTGTGGTAGATTGCTTTAAATGGCATTTTAAAAGACTGGAACGAGACACCATAATATTAGGGTGCCAGAACCATTCAGCCCAGGGAGTCACAGATTATATATTAAGATGTATGGTCAAAAATGGCCAAATAATAATTCACTTCCCTGACAAAATTCATAGGTAAATATTTCAAAGAAAAAGCAGTAGACATTTTTGTATATGAAAAAAGTTCAACAATATTTGGCAAAGGAAATATTAAAATAAAAACAGATGGCATAAGAAAGGACTCTATGGACAGGAGCCTCTCAAATTCCTGAGAAATTCTTTCTATGTGAGCCTTGATCCCTGCTCAGGGAGGCCTCTCCAGCCCTCCTTTGATTGGTTCCCAGTCCAGCTGAGAAGCCCTCCCTTAGTTCTTCCCCACTTGAGACCCGTCACTATCACTGGTGGGTCATAAACTGAGGGGGCTGGAATTCCCTGGGTCCTGTTTTCGTGACTGTGCATCCAGCCCAGGGCTTGTTTCATGGCAGGCCACCAACACTCCCTTGTTGAATGAATGAACAAACAAAAAGGGAATTGTGTTAGTGAGCTTCTTATTGCTTTCACAAAATACCTCAGGAAAACCACTTAAAGGAGGAATTATTTGGCTTATGATTTCATAGGTTTCCTTCTATGGGCCAGCTTCTTTTCTTTGGGCCTATGGTGAGGCAGTATATCATGATGGCAGGGTGTGGTGGAGCCCAGCTGCCCTCCCCATGGTAGTGGGGAAAGGGACAGGGGAGAGGGAGGATGGTGCCATAGTCTCCAAGGGACACTCCCATGGACCAACTGCCTTCAGCTAGGTCCCACCTCCTACAATTTCTACCACTTCCCAGGAGTTCATTCAGCTCTGAATCCAAAAATGGATTAAATCACTTCATGATCCAATTACTTCCCCAAACTCCATCTCTGAGTATTGCTGTATTGGGAACCAAGCCTTTAACACAAAAGCTGGGAAGGGAATGGGACACAAGCAGCAGTCTGTCATGTCAGCTGCACATGAGTGACTTCCCCTCAATCCAGTCCTGCTAAACTCTGTGAATCATGAAATTTTATCAGCTATGCAGTTATATTCGGACCTCTGTGTGCCGCTGTCTGGGGGTGTCTGTGTAGGTAGTCTGAGGCAGAGACTGCTGACGGCTTCCTACTGGGAGCAGAACTAGATTCTACTCCCCCCCCCACCTTGCAGGGAGATGGGGCCACGTGGCCACTTCTGGTGATGTCATGGGAGTGCATGGATGCCCCCAAGTTCCAGTTCTATTCCTAAAATCCCACACATGGTCCTCCGTGGCTTATGCTTTGATGTCTTGAGGCAGAGAAGCACCACAACCCTGAAGACCATGTGCTGAAGCTGGCAGAACCCCAAGATGGAAGGGGCCTGGGCCCCCTTCTTGAAGGGAATCCACTCAACAGTTATAAGCATCACTTTCGTATTTTATATGGGCAAGAAATAAATTCCTATTATTTTAAACCACTGAGATGTAGGGGCATAGCAGTTAGTATTATCATAACAATTATAAATTGTTTATTATATAGTTTCTTTGACTTCCACAGCAGTTCTGGTACCAAACAACCATTCCTGGACTACATATTTTACCATGATATTTGGATGGTACTTAGGCAGAATGCTAATGCTTTTATAGGATTTTTTTCCTTTAACATCTTGTTTTTTTTTTTTAAATTCCATTGCTTGACAATTTTCAAATTTAAAAAAAAGCAATACAGAATCAAAAAAACAAGCAATAGCAAGAGCAAACTATCCAATTCTTTACCCCATTGTGGTGGAATTTTAATTTCATGTACACTTTTTCAGATGGGGACCATTATTTCATAGGAAATAGAGGCCATATAATACCCTAGGATTTAGTAAAAATCCATCCCATGTTGTCTAGTTGCCCAGACACAATTAACATGAAGTTGAAGCAGCTGAATTTGATGTTCTGCATATGTAGGAGATTCTCAAGTAACAGCAGGGACTGGAGTGTCTACCCAAACCCTACTTTCTACCAGTCTCTGGCACTTGCTCTTCAGTTTTTGGGATTGTGGGCTTGAATGTCAGCCTTATAAAGGATAATGGAACCTTAGAAGCTCCTTCCTCAAGTGCCCCATACCACAGAAAACCTAGGGATCCCACTGAAAATTAATTGCCTGTATCCCAGATTCACCAGAGCATTACATACCACACATTCAACTTTGACACAGAGACTCTAGACACTTAAAAATAATAATGCCAGACTTGGAAGTGCCTGATCAAATAGCTCTATCTATAGTGTAAATATTCACTTGTAATATTCTGATTCTGGCAACATTGTGATACTGACCTCCAGAGGAGGGAAAGAAAGGCCGCGGAACACCTGTGTGGCCAGATAACCACACGTTAAATAAACTGGATCTCATTTACTTAGCCTTCAGAGGGCTTGTCCTGTCCTCCCTTTATCTAGCTCAACCACTGCCAGGGCTCTCCATGGGAAGGAGGACATGTTTTCGTGAAGATCCCAAACTTCCCTGAGCAGAAAAATACTGTGATGACAGAGGTTGGTATTGCTTCACACCTTCCAGAACAACCATGTTGCCAAATTTGAGGGTCTAGCTCACCCAGACCTGGCAAGTAAAATTACAGTCAGCCCTCCACTGAGATGCATTATTTAACTTGTGCAAGCATACCTAACATTTATAGCATTAATTATTCAGTTGTCATGCTTTTTTATTTTTTTGCATCTATCTGTCTCCCAATCTGTGAAAGATTTAGCTATTTTTCTTATGAATACAGAGAATCTCAGAGAGTTTAAGTGACATGTCCAGGGACAAAGTTGGTAAGAAACGGAGCTCATTCTGGAGCCTCTATGTCTGTCCTTTACACACCGTGAGACCAGTGGTTCTAGAATGTAGACTGGTCATGACTTCCTAAAATCCAGTCCCCCTCCTCCTGGCCTTTGCTTTCTTGCTCAGTACTGATCAAAGGCAATATAATGCAAGCCTTATTAAAAATGTAATAAGGAATAAGTGAAATTAATTTTAATAATTTATGTAACTAATATATCCAAAATGTTTGTTTTTCACGTGTGACTCTTGCAATATTGAAATGACTAATGGTCCCATGTGGCTTGTTGCTCCTGTATCAGATAACAATTCAGGTGACATTTACTCTTCTTGATATCACAAACAAGACTTTGTAGTTCTAGTTGTCTTTTATTAGGTTTCTAACCTGATTGACCCAGTTATATACCTATTTGGCCAATTTTCAAGCTCCTGTGAACTCCTTTAGAAATATGAATTCTCAGGGGGTTTTGAATGGGAGCCATTTATAGGTACTTAAAAGAATAACAGGAGCTTCTGGATGAAATTGATGATGTAGAGAGAAACAGAACCTGAGATCCCAGTGTGGCTATTGGGAGATGTAATATAAAAGGAAAACAAAAGAGAAAGAACAAAGGAGAGAAGAAAGAAAATGTCTTAACCAATATGTTCCCCCAGTTCTTTCTTTTTATTCCTACTAATGAATAATTTTGTTGCCAACTTGACTTGGTTTGGGAATGCCTAGAAAATTGGCAAAGTACACTTCTGGGTCTCTTTAAGTATATTTCCAGAGAAAATAGGCTTTTGACTCAGCAAACTGAATTGGGAAGCACATCCCTGAATGTGGGCAGTGCCATCCAATAAACCCTTGGATGGAAGGAAAAAAGCAGAAGGGAATGCTAGCTCGTGCTTGCTTGACCTTTCTTGAGGGGGTATGTTTTTCTGTTGCTGTCATACATGGACATAGATTCCAGTTTTTTAGCCTTTGAATGTGGACTTATACCAGTGACTCTCCAGGGATTTTTCAGAACTTCCTCAGACTGGATCTATAACATTGGCTTCTCTCTCCTTTCAAGGTTTCTGGCTTCTTGGACTGAGCAGATAGCAGCTTCACTGCCTCTTCAGATTTTGCTTCTCTGGGAATCATACCCAGGTTCCCATTCATGCTGGGTGAGCACTGTATCACTGAACTACACCCCTGCCTCTTGATTCTATTTCTTTGGGGAACACTAACTAAAATTCTTACCTAAGATATCTTGAAACCAACATTTAGAAATGATTTCAGAATTCTCATAGAGAATAACACCTCAGCCTAAGCCAGAGGTGTTATATCATGTGCATTTCACAATCAACCTTGTAAGGCAAGTAGCAGAATCTATTTCAAAAACAATAAGCTAAGGATTTCCATTTCTAGCCTTGATGGAACAACTGATATCAGACTTTCCACTTTACCATAAATAATTAAAAGAATGGACAAAATATATGAAGCAGTGGTTTTTAGAAACAAACTAATAAATGAAACTAATTGAGTGAGATATTCAATCAAATTAGCTACATGCCTAGAGTAATTCCCTAGAGTCTAGTAGAGTTGGGGAATCCAAGCAGAGCAAGGTAGACTCACTGAGCTGAGGAGATAGGGAACTGGTATGGGATCCACTTGAATATTTGGGAAGATACTCTGTGCATTCAAAGAGTAATAGTCCATGAGGGTGGTAAAATAACACATATCAGGGAAAGAAAAATTACTGAGGGAATTTATAATCTGAATGATTTCTAGAGCTCACACATGATTAGGAGACATTAAGTCCGACAGAATAACTTTTACTAAATGAGCAGAACATTCAGTAGACATAAGGAGGAAATCAATAAATCTACTAAGAATGGATTTAATGAAATTAAATTAAAATGAAGAGAAGGTCAGAAACATGAAGAAACTATCCATACAGAAGTACTGAAAGAAAAAAAAAGTTGAAAAATTGAATGGAGTCTTGGTGACCTATAGAACAATAATAAGCAGCTATGAGCCCTGGGGCAAGTATTAAATACAATATTTAAAGGAATAATGGCTGAAAATGTCCAATATTGATTTTTAAGAATGAATCTGCATGTGCAGGAATTACTATAATCCCAAGCAGGACAAATTCAATGAAAACCACACAAAGACCTACAGCATAGTAAAATTGCTGAAACCCAATGATAAAGAAGAGTAAACCTTAATGGCAGAAATAGGAGGGGAAAAGATATATCACATTTAGGGAAAATAAAAGTAAGAATGACTGAAGACTTCTCAATGGAAACAAGCAAGTCAGAAGACAATGGAATGGCTTAAAGTGTTGAAAGTCATAGGGCAAAAGGTAAGCTAAAATTAAACATTCAAATAGAAAAGTAGGAGAAACTCTTCAATCTTAAAGTAGACAAAGATTTCATAAAAAGCATTCCATAAGAATAGATAAACTGGACTTCATGAAAATTAAAAACTCTACTTTTCAAAATGTATTTTTAAGAAAATAAAAAGGCAAAGCACAGACTGGGAAAATATATCTGTAATATGTTTCAACAATGGACTTGATTCCAGAATATGAGAAGTCTTATTATAACTTGATAATAACAAAAAACATGTAAATAAAATACCCAAGGAATTTTGTCAATCATTTCACAAGTAAGATATATGAATGTCTAATAAGCATGCAAAATGACACTCAACATCTGTAGGTATCAGAGAAATACAGAATAAAATCACAATGAAATACAATCATAATTCAGAAAAATTACAAAAATCTGAGCATACCAAAGATGTGGAACAATTAGATTTTCATATACTGCTGGTGAAAGTATGAAATTTACAAACACTTCAGAAGAAGTTTGTGAGTTTTTAATAAACATCACTTATGCATGAACCAGAAATTTCATATCTCAGTATTTGTCCAAAAGATATAAGCATATATCCACAAAAAGGACTTACACAAGTGTTCATGGCAGCTTTATTCACAGCCCCACAAGGGAAACAATGTGAATGTCCATCAACTGAATGGATAAGAAAAATCATGCTGTATTCATACAATGGAATGTTACTCAGTTAATAAAGAATGAAGTGCTGATATGTGCAGAAACATGGATAAATCACAAAGATCTTAAGCCAAATAAAAGAAACCCAAGGAAAAATGAACAACATTGCTAAATGATTATGCTTACATGAATTCTTACAGGCAAAAGCTAATCTTATGCTTACAGGCAAAGCTAATATTTTGTGACCTGTTTGTTTATATGGACATATACATTTGTAAAACTGTGTTCTTAAATTGAGTACTTTTTTTTTTGATTATCTAAAAGAGTTGACAACTTCATTTTCACATTTTACAATACAAATGAAAACATGCTCCTTCCCGCTTCTCCTTTCCAAAACAATTTTCTCTTTGAATGGGAAGCAAGTCTTCCTTGTCATGCTGTTAGAAAACACCCAGGGTCACAGCACCATGACCTCCTGGTAAAGTAGAACCATTGGTATAAAATGGAAATAAAGAGGCCTCTCTCTCTGGGCTGGGGTTGTGGTTCTGTGGCAGAGCGCTTGCCTGGCACATGTGAGTCACTGGGTTCGATCCTCGGCACCACATAAAAATAAATAAAATAAAGATATTGTGTCCATGTATAACTAAAAAAAATTTTAAAAAGAGGCCTCCCTCTGTCCTTTTGTGCCTGAGGACATTTGTGCTCATCTCTGGCTGAGTGGACATCATCATGAAACAGGGGGGAGATCTCATCACTGGAGGCTCAGGCGTCATTGGCAGGAGGCCTCATTCTGGGAGCAGGTCCCATTGGCATCATTCCTGGAGGAGAGGTTCCACCACTGGCCTCAAGGGAGGACTTCCCATATGTAGTGTTTGGCATTATAACAAGGTGAGGAGGACCTGGGAGGCTGGAGGAAAGTAGGATCATCACCCCTGCATGGAGGAGCGGAGGATGAAGCAGGAGGTATACTTCCTTGTTGAAATGCAAACTTTGGTACACTCATACATTGCTGATGGGACTGCAAATTAGTATAACCACTCTGAAAAGCAGTATGGAGATTCTTAAGAAAATTTGGAATGGAATGACCATTTGATCCAGTTATTCCACTCCTCAGTATATGCCTAAAGGACTTAAAATCAGCATACTAGAGTGATACAGCCACATCAATGTTTACTGCAGCTCAATTCACAATAGCTAAGCTATAGAACCAACCTGGGTGCCCTTAAACAGATGAATGGATAAAGAAAACGTGGTATATATACATAATGGAATATTAATCAGCCATAAAAAAGAATGACTATGACTTTTGCCAGTAAATGAATGAAGCTGGAGACTATCATGCTAAGTAAAATAAGCCAGTTCCAAAAAACCAAAGACTGAATGTTCTCTCTGATATGGGGTTGCTAACACACAATAAGGGGAAGGAGGAAAGAATAGAAGTTCATTGGATTCAAGGGGGAATGAAGGGAGGAAAGAAAGGATGGGAATGGGAAAGACAGTAGAATGAATTGGACATAACTTTCCTATGTTCATATATGAATACACTACTAGTGAAACTCCACATCATGTACAACCACAAGAAGGGGATCCTAATTAGAATAAATTACACTCCATGTATGTATAATATGTCAAAATACCTTCTACTATCATGTATGTCTAAAAAAGAACAAATAAAGTAAAAAATTTAAAAAGAAATGCAACCTTTGTTTTGTCAATTGGACTTTGAACTTGCTCTTCTATCCATTTCTGATAGTAGTCTTTGATATTCTTTTTGTGTTTCCTACCACTATACTAGATCTTTCTCACTGGTGGAGAGTCAAGAATGAGGAGCATGGATAGTAGTCACAATAAAACTTGGACATGTTGCTTTGCAGGCTATTGGCCACTCTGCTCTATGTTGCCTGGAAAAGATCTTGTGCCCTTTTTGTATGTAAATTATATTTCAATAATGTTGAAAAAATTATATGCCTAGTTCATAATAAAAGTTCAATAACTATTTGTTGATTTGAATCTTTTTTGGGGTGCTTGACAACTGGACAATTCTAACAATTATCTTACTCTTTATATTTTGATCTTAGTAATTCACTGATTCACTCACGCATTCTTCCAATTAGTCAGGTAGCTGTTTTCTGCATGCTCCCAAAGGGTGCATACCTCCTAGTTACTGTCGAATGTCCTTGGGCTGATTAAGACTCAGAATTTTCTCATGTTAGCAGCCAAAATGCTGAGGCTTATCTAGATTCTAGATACATTTTGAAGATAAGACGATAGGATTTGGATGGGAGTATGGGAATGGAGAAGACTCCATTCAGGATGACCCCCAAATTTTAGCTTGAGCAAATGGATATCTGGAGTTGCATCAACTAGGATGGGGGAGTTTGCATTCCAATGGAATAAGCTTAGAGGTAAAGGTTCAGAGGTCAGTTTGGGGCATGCTGAGAATAAATGTCTTAGTAGAGTCTAAGTAGTGGCAGTGAACAGGCAGTTACGCATGAATTCAGGGGTAAAATCCAGATTAGAAATATAAATTTGGTATTCATCAATTTTCCTGAAGCCATTAGTCTAGATGAGGCCACTTAGAGAACTATTCAAGTACTAAGACTTGAGGTACTACAATGTTAAAAGCTCAGCACAATGAGGAAGGGCAGGAGAGCAGGCAGTGAGGATGGAGGAGGACCAAGAGAAAGTGAAGTCAAGGGAGATGGAGAAGAAGATGTTACAGGATGTGATGTCATCAAAAGCCTTTTAGGTAAGCATGAGAACCAAGCATAAGAAGGAAGATCGTGGTGAAAACCATGCTTTTCTAGGTAGAGGCAGACTGAGAAAGATTTCCTTTGTAGTTATAAGTTTCACTTTGTCCTTCAACACTCCAGACATGAAGTTGACTACCAGCTGCTCTCTGAGCTCTAGAATTCTTTGCCACCTCTTATAGTTTGAGAACCACACCCTTCTGTTTTCTGTCCCTACTGATCTCAGTGCATAATTTTGGTCTGTACTTTGGCTCACTAATCATTAATTGAAAATTTAATTAGCAATTAGACAAAAATTGTTCTTCCTTGTGCCATGTGTGCTGGAAACAATTCCTGCTCCCACATGAATGGGGGCATCCTACTGTAATGTGAAGCATCTCCCTGGCACACTCCAGATAATAATTTAACACAGTATTCCAATGATACTATATCACATTCAACAATGTCATCTGATAAGGGAATTTGTCTGATAGTTCATTCTTTGTTTTCCTTCCAAAAATTACGTATATCATCATCGTGACTAACAATATAGGCTCCTCTATAAAGGTATGATTTGTAACAGTTTTCAATAAAAGATATGTAACTTTGAATAATGCCAATATGTAGTTGTGGGTTGATTTCCACCTCTAGTGGTGAAATTAATTGATTTCATCTCGTAAAGTATTTGTCACTTCTACTGGAAAAAAAAAAAAACCACTTTATTTTTCTGAGTAGACTGATGTATTATTTGGAAATATTTTGAAAACATCAACATCATCAACTCCATCTTGGACAAACATGCAAACTACTGCAGACTGAGGGCAGTGTGTAGGACACTGTACATGACCTAGAAATATGAATCTAGCATATCTAAGTTTAGATGCTCATCATATTTTCCACTTGTTCCAAGACATAAAGATTCATATGCAGGATTCTCACTGGAGTCCTGTCCACCATTTGGGTTCTTGAATTTATTCTGTGTTATGGTGTTTGTGTTACCACAATTATTTTCATTGCTGCTTTTTCACAACAATGAAAAATGTTAAGCCATTGATCCCTTCATTTATTTATTTATCTTCCCCAAATGAAAATGTAATCTAATAGAATATGATCAATATAAAATGCAAATTTAATAAATAAGTGAACAACTACACACAAACGATGTCAAAATACTTTAGCCCACAGAACTATTCCTTGGTCAGGAAGTGGGGTAGAGACAAAACATCGGGTACCATCTGTAGCACTTATGGCCACCCTTGTTAAGAATGGAAGGGGGTCTGTGGAAATCTCATAAATTTTGCATCTCAAATGTGTCAAATGTAGGTGAACAAAATTTTGCTCACATTTTGTACTAGAACTGACAAACCACCTTTCTACATATGCCTTTGGCAATACAACTCCCATCAAGTGGTAAAGTCCACCCTTGAATTTGGCCTTACCCTATGATTTGCTGTGTCTAATAGATTGTGGTGAAAATTATATGTTGCTGGTTCTGAACCCAGGAGTTAGTAGGTCTTTCTAAATACGTTTATTTATTTGGACCCTGGGAGCCCAAGGTCAACAGGTCAGGCCAGCCTGCTGATAAAGATTGCTTTAGGAGAGCCAAACCAGACAAGGTCACCCTAAGGTAGCCAGCCCTCTGGCCAAACTGCCAGCTTTCCAGAGCCACATGAATGGGATCAAGCAAGGTCAGCAACTTGGCCCAGATTAGCAGAATAGTCCATCTGACCCACAGGACAATCAAAAGTGCTTATTGTTTTAAGTCACTAAATTTTGGGATGATCTGTTATACAGCATTAACTGACTCATCACCTGATAGATCATACTTTGAGAAACATCAAATTAGAGAGAAAAACTCCATGATTGTCATATTTCCAATTTTAGTTTTCTAACATCTAGACTAAGGTTTGTCCCATCTTACCCCTCTCTAAGTACTTATTGAATCAATGGATTTATCAATTCCCCACCAACACTCCAAGAACATTTAGATTCATGTATTAGTGAACATGATAAGCATCTGTCATAAAACTTCCATGCAAATAGCAGGAGAAATGCATACCACTTTTACTGTTACCTGATCAACATAAACTCCATTAGATATGATAGTAACAACAATTATTAAACTCAAAGAAAGCAAATATGTTTTTCGAGCAAGGCTATTTTATTTATTTAAAGAAAGAGAGAAAGAGAACTTTAATATTTATTATTATTATTATTATTATTATTATTATTATTATTATTATTTTTAGTTTTCGGCGGACACAACATCTTTGTATGTGGTGCTGAGGATGAACCTGGGCCGCATGCATGCCAGGTGAGCGTGCTACCACTTGAGCCACATCCCCAGCCCCTTTTATTTATTTTTGCACTACTGGAGATTAAACCTAGAGTCTTGTACTTATTAGGCAAATACTCTACCACTGAGCTATAGCCTAAGCCCAGTAAAAATGTTTTAACTGGTATGTCCACTACTCTCATTTGGTAGCAACTTCCTGGATCCCTGGGATGAGGAAGACTCCAGGGTTATGTCTTTGGTTGCAGGGGAGAGAACTGAGATAAATGAGTAATGTGAGCTATGGGCTGGGATGAAGGAAAGGCAGCAAATCTGTTCTGCATTTCCCAATCCTACCTTAAGGTATTTGTGAAAATAAGAGACACACAAATCAGTGGTTTCTCATCCTGGAAACCTTACACAATTTTGGATTCTAGGATGTACCCTAGATCTAGAGTATTAGACTCATCAGGTTGACCTATAGGAACTGTGTGTCCAGGAAGCTTGCCTGGTGATTCTGATACATGCACACGGATACCAAAGTTCTGGGTTGGGGAGTTGATTGAAATCTTAGTCCATCAGGCACGATACCCAGGGAACTGTGGAGCTGCCACCAGGGACTTCACAAAGTAATGGCTGAGCTGCATTTTTCCCAAGGGACACTCACCCCTGCCTGCACAGACATCTGAACATTCTCAGGTATTTCAAAATCTGTTCCAAAAAGCAAGGCCTAGAACCTTATCAAACTCAAAATTTATCAAACTCACTTTTAACACAAAGGCATTCATTTTCTTATCATCTAGTAGTTTAGGGTAAATTCAAATCCCTAAATGGATTACACCACTTTGAAGGATACATCTATAGATAAAATCATGATACCAGAGAAGATATCTTTTATCTTTACATAGAACTTCATCATTAAAGGAAGTGCACTAGAACTTGTGAGCAAAATGACCAGTGTCTCTTGTGGTTTGGCACCAACCTGACCCACTTTAAGGCCCTCCCAGACAAAATGTCAGCACAGTCACCTACCTGGGCAGTCACACCCATGTGGGGAAGTTCTCAGTCTCATGAAAATAAATACATCTTTGTGATTTCACCTTTCAGGAATTGGAGTCACTTCCAGTAATCTCTACTTGGAAGGTAAATGATCTTAATAATAGTTTAAAAAACAATCCCTTGAAAGGCCATTTTCCAGGAAAGACATATAACAAACAGCTTTCAGCAAATATGGCCACTCTGTAACAAGGGCCCATGCGTTTGTTCCTCATCTGAGGCACAGAGGGGCTTCCCTGCCTTCCTTCCTTGGTGCCACCCAAGCTCATCTACAGATCCTCAGTCCCAGCCAGCCCTAACCTGGAAGACGCATGCTGCTCTCCAGTCCACAATCCCTTGCAGGCAGTGATGACAGCCTGTAGAAGAGATGAGACCCTCCTTCCTGATGTAGTAGCTCTGAATTTTACTAGATCAGTGGGGGAAATAGCAGGTATGTCCTCTGTCCAGAAGCTTAGGCATCATTCTGCTCTTATCCTTTCCTGTTGCTCAGAACCCCCTCCCAGACTCCATCCAGCATTTCCTCTAGGAAGAGCTAGCAAGGCACCATTTCTTTGATTGCTATTTACTTAACTGCCTGTGGCTTTTCTTATGGCTAGACACCCATTTCTCTGATTGCATGTGGTTTTTCTTATTATAGGAGAGGCCACATTGCCAGATAACCTTGCACGACTCACACTGAGGCCATTTTGATTGGACTCTCTGTTGTACTTTCTCAAATTCATACTGTTTTTCATTCCCTTCACTCCTGAGATCTATAGCAGGAGTTGGTAAATTGTTCCTATAATGGGCCAGGTAGTAAATCTCTTAGGCTTTGTGGGTTGTATGGTCTTGGTTGTTGTTACTCAGCCTGGCTAATATAACATGAATGTAGCCACAGGCAGTGTAAGACAAATGAGTGTGGCTGTATACTGATAAAACTTGATTCATGGGGCATTGAAATTTTAATTTCAGATAATTTTTATGTGTCACAAAAATGTAATTTTTCTTTCAATTAAAAAAATGCAAACACCATTCTTAGCTTGCAGACTTAAGGTGGCAAACCTGTGGATCATTGTTTGCAGACCCCTCCTCTAAAGAATGCAAAACTTTCTACAGTTCTGGGTGAAGTATGTAGGCTTAGAAACCAATTTCCTGGGTGTGAATCCCAACTCCATCATATGCTAATGTGATGTTAGACTTGTTGCTTATGCTTTTTATATCTCAGTTTCTCGTGTTAAATGAGAATATTATAGAACCAACTTTATTGGGTTCTTGTAAAGAACAAATAAGATAGGAAAAGCATGTAGTGCAAGGCCAGACACATAGTAGGCCCTTAATAAATATTACTATTATTGTTACTCTGGTTAACTTTTTCTGTTGTATTTGTATTTCTAAAGGCCTTGCATAATTTACTCACGTAACCTAATTTACTTCCTGTAGTTAAACTCAATGTCTTCCCCTCTTCTAAGTTAATGGATCTTACCTCTGATTAACACACACTTAATACATAATGTGATATTCTAATTGTAAAATGATGTACATCACCAAGTCTCAGTTAAATACATATTTCAAAATCATGATTATAAGGAATAACTGACAATTAACATAACTGCATAACAAAAATCACAATTAACACACCGTGAGATGATGAAGCCAATGACATTTTCCCTCTTACATAGTGATGACAACTTTCTCTAGAGAATATCCAATAAGTGGATGAAAAGTAAATATTTCAGATGAGGCAGTCATTTAGATAATTGAGGTTAAATTAAATTTAGTTTAAAGTTAAATTAGATTTTCTTTAAAATATCTTTTCTTGGGTAAGTAGTTAGGTAAAGTACTTCTTAAATGCATAATGTGCAGAAAATTGTATGAGTCATAAAAATTACTGGAAATAATATGATATTTCCTACTTTTCCCCTCTAAGATTTTATGGGTGATATTACTCCCTGGTCATTGCTAGGACATGCCAAATATTTAACCTGATTAAATATTACAGGAAAAGCCTGGAGACCCTGCAGAGCTATCTGTTGTAGGATACTACCAGAAAAACTATTTCTTAAGACTTGACACACTGTAAGTTCTCTTATGAAGTCAGACTTGATTACACATTAATAACAGTTGTTTTTGTTTAGTGAATATTCTGTTCAGTATATATCGATGCAGTAGATTATTATCAATTGAGTAAGAATTATACTGAGAAACATTACAACCATGAAGGATAATTTGGTCTTATGGCCCATTCTGTAGTTCCCAAGAACTATTTCAAATAGATTATAGATAAAAGTGCAAAACAAATTTAGAAAAAAACGAATGATTCATTTAGATGAGTCTAATTCATTAATGGATAACCTAGACTAGTTCAATGAAAAATTTATAATAAGCATACTTTCTCTAACAGTTTTCTTATTTTCCCTTGCCTGAGGAGAATCCTCACAGACCACTGGAAGTCTTTGAAGGAATGTTTCAGTTCCTTTTACATTAAAGCAAATAAGAACTAGATAATATCAAATATTTAGTGAGTTTGGCAAAACAATGTTTTCCTGGAGAAATCTTTCTATACACATAATAGTTTTACAGTTTCAGACTCAGACTCTGTCTACAGAGTGAAATAATTCTTTTTATATATGATGTTTCTCTTCTTCTACTTGGAAAAAAATCTAGATGACTGCTACTCAAAGTGTGGTCCGTGGACCAGCAGTCTCAGCATCACTTGGGAGCTAGCTAGTTAGGAATGTCAAAACCACTTGGATCTGCTGCTGAATTCAGCACCTGCATTTTGACAGAATCTCCAGGGGACTTTGCACATTGAAATTTGAGAGATGATTTGGATGCCATCAATTTTACTCATTCCAAACCTGATATATTTTAAGAGGGAGAAGGTAAGTTGATAAAATTGCTATCCAAAGAATAATGAAGAATAGCCCTTGAAAACTTGGGTGGAGGAGCCCATCCATCTGGGGATTATGGGAATAGCATCTGCATAACTTGCATTGACTACAAATATAGCTGCTATAGGATTCTCTAAAATGGAAAGATCCAATCCTAAAACAATATTTACACCACTGAGGAACCTGACAATGTGAGAGTACCCACCTTCTTTGAGTTTGCCCGTCAGTGCACTGAGTGTGGAACATTCCTCTATCATGTCGCTGGGTGCTGAGCTGTCACTTGGCCCCAGATACTTCTTACTAGAAGAAAACTTTCCCCATTCTGAGTATGCCGTGAACTTCCATGAATTGCTTAAATGTGTGTAACATTTGGCCTTTGACTGTTCCACCAGTGTATCATCCTTCTCTCTTCTACCAAGGGAATGGGAGTCTTTGCCAGCAGAACCATCACCCTGAGTGGGATATAGGGACAGACCTTCCAGCCATGGGAGACTTGGGCACACAGCACAGTGCTAATCATGCTGGTCTCTTCTTCTGTGAATAGTGTTGCTTCAACCAATTCTTTGCATAGTGAATCCTTCCTGGGGACTCCAAACCCATAGAAGAGGCTGCAGACCCAAGTCTGTAGGCTTCTACTAGTCATTTGGTCTTTGCTGTCCTCACACAGGATTGGTAGCTGGATCTCTCTTCCTGACACATGCTTCATATTGATAACATAGATGTAAATACAGAGGGGCATTGCCTTTGTAGTATGAATATCCCTACCACTCTAGCTATATGATTGGATCTATGTGTGGGACAAGACTCCCCTACCATTTTCTGAAGTAAAATCTCCTAGATTTCCACTTATGTTACAGAGGAAAATCCATACAAATTGCCCCAATTTTCCTACTCCTTTTTTCCTCTGTAAATGGGAACAATAATGATAACTTCATTGCATTATGTGGAGAATGTATGATATAATTCATATAAAGGCAAAGCATGGTCTCTGGCATGTAATAAGCACCCAGCAAATGGCAGTTGTTGCAAATAGAGAAGGATGTCTGATTCTGAAGACCAGCTGCTTCTCAGGGAATTACCAAAATGCTGCCAAGGTTAAGAGAAATGGCTGATTCCATAAAAGCAGCTCAACTGTGATGGGGAACTTCTCTCTAGTGAATAAACCTATTGGAAATTCCAAATGCCAAATTACTTATAGAATACCTGAGAACAATCTAATTTCCTAAAGAACTGGCAATTTTCAAGGAAGCCACAGTAGAAAGGAGAGACTCACATTAGCACAGAGAAGAAGTAATGAAGGGATGGTTTCTGGTTTTTAAAATGCCCTAATCCACTTGGGTATTATAAGAGTAGCATCCTTGTGACTTGAATCTACAATGCCAATGCTTTTAGCCAAGGTAATAGGTGACAGATAGTTTCTTGTAGCCTACAGATGGTCCATAGGTTCTGTACCCTACTACAGGTTTAACTTATTATCCAACAAATATGAATTAGAAGGTCTGACCTCCTTCTCTGCTACTCTTCAGTATTTGACACTCCCTGGAGAACAGCTCTGCATTAATGCGTGATTGAGATTGAAGCTGACTGTAATTAATTATGCATTTGGGGTTTTCCATATTTTACTGGTGTAATTATACATTTTGAGCTCTACAAGTTTAATTCCACTTAAATTACATCATGGAACTAGAACATTGGGAATGGCTGAGTGAATGGAAATATGAATGAGGTCTCCAAAGTACTTCTGAGTCTTGGGTAGTATTTATGTGTGAACCATGTGCTCTGCCAATACCTATACTGGTATCAATAAAAAACAAGCATGCTTAGCACCAAGCTTTCCACCCTGAATTTCTGATCATGTGGTCCATTACTGAAGATATTTGGAAACCACTGTCCTAGGCTAATGCATAACTACTGGAAGTTCCCTCTTTTATGTTCTGCCTGTCATATCTGGGCTGCAGGTTGGACAGATTGGTATTTACCTGATGGCCCCATCTGCTCTCTTTCCTGTCTCCCTAGGAGAACAAGAGCCCAGGGGTCCACAATGATTCAAATCTCAGAATACAAGTGCCCCTTTGTACCAGATTGAGCCAGCAATCAAATATTGTATGAATGAGGGTCCACTCAAGATTATGTATGAGAGCACTCCAAATATTTACTGCCCAGAAATTTTTTTCTCATATCTATATAAGAAAATAAAGAGTATATCTGACTATGAAGGGAGTTGCCATAAGTCATTATCTTGTACCTCTACTATGAAAAGAAAGTTAAATTTAATTGTGAGTCATTACAGGAACTTTCTTTCAAAAGAATTTCTTTAAAAAAACAATAATAAAAGTAATAACTTAATTCCGTGAAGTTCAAGCATTTCTCTTTCTGATAGGTAAGTTTAGCTTTTCATTTACTCCATTAGGTTTCCTATAACACAACCAATTTAATGTTTTGGATGAATTATGTCCATTTATTAAAACTGAAACTAATAATGCATGAAATTCAGATTAAAGGCCATATTAATTGCTTAATTAAATTGATATACATATTTTTTTTAAACAGAAAGGTCTGGAAAATGAGGTTAAAATAGCTTTGGGATGAAGCTGAAAAATAGCCATCGTTTCAGTGCTTTTCTGTTAAGAGAAAGTCAATGCTGAGGACAGGAAGGTCTTTATCAATGATCAGAACTACAGCATTGTGTTAGATCAAGCCACAAAGATCAGAGCCAGTGGGCTCCCAGATGGCCTGGAGATAGCTACTGACAAATGACCATAAGAAATTCCACATTGGTTCTCTTATACTTTGGAACTTGAATGTCCCCTAAAGGTCCCCAGAGTGGCATTATTGAGAGTTGGAAGAACTCTTGAGATATAAGGCCTATTGGAAGGCCTTGGGTGTTAGAGTCTGTAAACACATCTGGATGGCGCCTGGCATTTTGCCAGAGGGAGTGGTTTGTGAAGTAACACCAGCGAGCCATTAAGTGTGGAGATTCCTTATTGGTTGACTGATGTATCTAGTTTATGCTAATTAAGATAAGCTGTGTGGAATGTATAAATACCTCTGTTGTCCTACAATAAACGGCTCCCACTCCTGCTGTATCAATCTACACAAGTTCCTTGTCACACCCCCCCCCCCCCCAGTTATTTTGCTGCAGCCGGACTGCGACACTTGGGTAACTGGGGACATGCTCCTGAAAGGGATCGTGGGACCTGGACCATTCATCCTCCTTCTTGCTTCCTGGCACGAGGTGAGTGGTTTTGTCCCACCACACACACCTGCCATGATGTGCTACCTCACCAGAGGCCCAAAGCAATAGGACCAACTGACCATGGACTGGAATCTGCAAAACTGTGAGCCAAAACAAACCTTTTGCTTTATAAGTTGATTATTCTAGGTATTTTGCTATAGCATTGGAAAGCTGACAAGCACAATTTTCTCACCACTCATTTCTCCAGTCCACACAGGTATGTGTATTTCAGACACCTGAAAAATAGAGGAACCATCTATCTGTGAAAGAGATAAATCATTCAGGATTCAAGTGTCTTCCATTTTAATATATTTAAGGGAGATAGAATAAAGTTGAGTGTATTTTAGACATTCTCATCCACATGGTTAATCTAACAGCAATAAACAATAATTGGGATAGAAAAATGTAAATGCTATAATCCTACATTAATAGTCTCTTATAATTTTAATATTGAATTCAAAATAGAAATTTAAGTTGAGTGAGATATTTAATCTTGAATACTTTACTGTATATGGACATTATATTTTTTTATGAATGAAATGCAGTATCACAGGCTTTTAAATCCGGAAGCAGCTGTTGTCATGCTGTATGCAGATTTTTCCACTAGAGGGCCCCTCAACTAAATATATTGAACAAGCAAAAGTTATCCAATGATGAAAATATCAGTATCTTTTTATCAAAAGTTTTTGAATCTCCATAATTATTGTATAACAGTAAAAAGTAATTTCAAACAAAATGCATATTTCAATTATGGCTTTTTAAAGATATTTATTTATTTATTTGGTCCTGGGGATTAAACCCAGGGGTGCTTAACCACCGAGCCATGTCCCCAGCCTTTTTTATTT
This sequence comes from Marmota flaviventris, assembly GCF_047511675.1. NCBI lineage: Eukaryota > Metazoa > Chordata > Mammalia > Rodentia > Sciuridae > Marmota > Marmota flaviventris. Next base: position 13,815,997 of record NC_092501.1, read on the forward strand.
TTTATTTTGAAACAGGCTGCTTAGCGCCTCACCAAACTGAGGCTGAAGAAGGTGAAATAGTTTACCCAGGGCAAGAGTACCAGTTACCACAGTCAGGGCTCATAATCCCAGTTCCATGTATTTTTTTTTACTGACATAACCATATTCTTTCTTACTAGGTCTGTCTATCTATCTATCCATCCATCCATCTAAGTTGTCTGCCTATCATATATAATTATGCCTCAGATTCTCTAGTCCTGGGAAAGTCCCCACACTACCTGACACTTGGGTTGAGCATAAGGTAATGCTTTCTACTGTTAGGTGGAAGTGTGCTTCTGTTGCCACTCACCTCTGACCTCCAATTATGTCCCAGACTTCTCCAAATGTTCATCAGCAGAAGAACAGATTAATGAAATGTGGCATATCTACACCTGGAATAATACTGCTCTAAAAGAGCAGTCCACTGATGAACGCGAAAGTGTAGATAAGTCTCAGAATCATCATGCTGAATGAAAGAAGTCTGGCACACAGGAATACATTCTGCCTGAGTCCACTTATCTAAAATTCTAAAATGTAAACTAAACTTTTTACACAAAAAGACAATCTGTAGTTGTCTAGGACCAAGGCAGAAGGGCAAGAGGAAAGTTCCAGGGGTATGCCTTGATTATGGTGGTGGATTCATAAGCTTATACCACTGTCAGAACTCATCAGATCATTCAGTGTTGATGTGTGCAATTTATTTTAAATAATACAGTTGGTAACAAAGTGAATTTTAAAAATAACCCAATGAGGCACATATTATCTAAATTCCCATTTCATAGAAAAAAATCAATTAATAATGGACTATATTTATTAAATAGAAGAACAAGAATACTTGACAATATGTATCAATTAAAATTAGATTACATGATATTTGAGTTTCTTGAATTTAATGGTCTCCAAATATACATATTTCACTATCCAAAGCTATGTTCAGTAAAGCAAATAAATATTAAGTGCACACACACATATATGTATATATATGTGTGTGTTTCTGCTTCCACACACCTCTGACCTCCAATTATGTCCCAGACTTCTCCAAATGTTCAGCAGATGTGTATATATATACCCAAAGTAGGGCCATACCGTTCATGTATATAAATATACATATATGTGTGTGTGTATGTGTGTGTACTCACACCCATACAGACATCACTCAGATCAAGTTATAGACTATTTCAGCAGCCACATGGCTTCCCAAGGACCACTCCTAGTCAGTAAGAACTTCCAGGACTGTTCTGTCCTATATCATTTTTGATTATTAGTTCTGTTTTTGAACTTCCTATTAGTAGAATCATCTGATGTACTCTTTTGTGTCTAACAGTTTTATTCAATATGATGCCTGTGAGAATTATTTATATTGTTGCCTGTATCAATAGTTTCTTCTCAGTGCTGTGCAGTATTTAATTTATTTAACCATCCTGCTGCTGATAATTGGGTTGTTCCTGGCTTGGGGCTATTATAATAAAGCTACTATGAGCAATTTTGAACACATCCTTTGGTGAGAACAGGCTATAATTTCTGGTGACTCCATATAAAGAGTAGAACTTCAGGGTCATAAATTAAAAACAAATATTGTATTAGTTTTCTTTGGGTTAGATAAAAATACAAGCAATAATAATAAGTAGGCTTTTGTGAAAGTTGCCTTTGTTATCATTACAAATTTCATACAGATTCTTCTAGAATTGCTGCCTATGGAAAATATATGGAAGCCTTCCAAAATTGGTTTCAAGGATAGCAGTTTATCTGAAATATGAATTGAGAATCTCTGTCTGTCCAATGGTTCATGATAAGCTAAAATAAAGTTCGTAGCAGGTATTTCTTCTCCACCTTTTCTCCCAGCAACTCACATATGAACCTCCAAACAAATGCTTCAACAATTGTCTTCCTTATCAGTGGCAGGAGTCCTTTATTCCTAAGGAAGTAAGCTGTCTTCCTGCTATTTCTCAGGTCAGTCATACTTTCAAACTTATCTCCCCTGCTCAAGGCAGGAGGCTGTGACCATTTTTCAATCAGTGCTGTTTTTTTTATCATTATACATTTTATACATCTGTGAATACACAGTACCCCATAAATATGAACAATTAATATTCATCGATTAAAAATAGAAAGCACATGTGATTAGTTCTGTTTTAGTCAGTTTTTTGTTGCTGTAACCAAAAGACCTGACCAGAGCAACTTAGAGGAGGAAGAGTTCATTTTGGCTCATGGTTTCAGATATTCAGTACATGCTGCCTGACTCTGGGCCTGACCTGGGGCAGAACATTATAGTGGAAGGGCTTGGTGGAGGAGAACTGCTCAGTTCAAAAGAGCCAGGAAGCAGCGAGAACATGAGTGCAAGGAGCCAGGGATAACATAAATCCCCAAGGGGGCATGTCCCCAGAGACTGACTTCTTCCCGCCACACCCTGCCTGCCTACAGCTACCACACATTAATCCATTCAAACTATTAACCCACCAAATGATGAACCCACTGATTAGGTTACAGCTCTCATAATCTAGTCATCTCACCTGTTCATTCCTGCTTTGTCTTACCTGTGAGCTTTCAGGGGACACCTCACATCCAAATCATCACGAGTTCATTAATTTACAGGCTTTACATGGAGAGTTTAAGGTTCCCGTTGTGACACAATATTTTTCTTCCCAACATGCCTGAGCTTTTCTATTTGTGACCTGACTCTGAGGCAGTTCCAGGAGTTTCCATATATCATGCCAGAATATAAATGCCTTTTTTATAGCAAATGATTCCTTTTTCCTGTAATACCATTGAATACAAACAAGAAAAGAAGGAAGGTTCCAAGAATATGTCCCCAATTTTAACCACTGAAAAAGCTTATATCAATAACAATAGAGGGAAGTTCATAAATGCACACATAAAGCTTATCTTTGAATCTGGGTAATAAATGCTTAAATAAGGTAACTTTTCAGTGTGATTCTCTTTTATTCCACAGTTCTTGGTGTGCACATGCTTATGGTTGAAAGCTTTGTTACCACGGAGCCTATTAGGGGAACCTGACAAAGAAACACAAGAAATATTACCTGCCCACGTACTTTTTCTATGAACAGCTTGTCTAACCCACAGGAGAGTAAGAGACAGATAATTAACCATAAGTCTTTACTGCTAATCCAACAAGGCCATTCAGTCATTCTAGAAAAATGGGTGTTATTTGGGCTTAGAATAAAGTCTGTCTGACTTTATTTACCTCTTAGCAGTAATACAGCACAAAAGTGAGCTAACAGAGGAGATGTGGATAAAGCATCAAGGAGGATGAAGTTATAGGCCACCAGAGAAAACGATGGGAAGGAGAGGAAGCTCAGAATCACCTTAGAAAATTCCAACTAGGGGAAAGTCAGAAAAAATCAACTTGAGGGAACTAGGGCTTGCTTGTATGGTGTTTGTCTGGTCCACTAACTTGTCAGCCCCATGAGGACAGGAGCAGGGCCCTGTGGTGCATTATCAAGAAAGGGTCAGTATCATTAGGGCCCACCTGTGTGTCCCTAGAGGAGATACTCAGTGCCTGGATAAGATAGCAGGTACACAAGCAAGCAAGCAAGCAAGACAAGCGAAGGGGCAGAGACCTTTGTGCGTAATGATGGATCAAGTGGTTTGCTGAGTGATGTGCCTGTAATGCCACAGCATGGAGAAAAGAACTTGTCCCACCGTAAATCAGATTAGTTATGGATACAGTAAATTATCTTGTCCAGTAGGCCTTGTCACATCAGCTGCCTGTAAAACCTTACACTAGGATTTTAATGAGCTCTCATTAACTCAAAACTGGGCAAAAACATCAGAGGACAGAAAACTCTAAGAACCAGGGTCCTTATTTTTCAAGGTATTTGGTCCAGTAAGTGTCAAGTCAACCCTTTGGTCACAGCCAGAGGCTAATTCTGTTTGACAGCCCCTGGCCTCCATGTAGGAGAGACAACACTGAAGCCCTAATTACTGCAGTCTTTGCTATTTATAGCTGTGTTCCCAGCTTGTTTATTAATCAAAACATTCAAGTTGTATGTTCACTCACTCCCTCTTCTATAAACACATGGGAATGAAGCAGAGGGTGGTGGGTTTAAGGAGGAAACTCACTTTAGTCTTTAAATAGAGTTTTTTAAAAATACTAGGTTGCCAGAAAAGAATGCCTGTTTTAGTCTGTTTAGGCTGGCATAACAAAATATCATAAACTGTGTGGCTTAGAAAAAAACAGATATTTATCATTCACAGTCTGAGAAGTTCAAGATCAAGATGCCAGCAGATTTTGGTTCCATACATGGCATCTTCTCCAGGTGTCCTCACATTGTAGAGACCAGGGGTCTATCTGGGGCCTCTTTTACAAGAGACTAATCCCATTGATGAGGGTTCTGCCAAAGGCCCCTCTCCCAGTGCCAATACCTTAGGTGTTGGGGTTTCAACATATGGGTTTTTCAGGGACAGAAATGCACAGACCACAGCAAATACTTACAAAATAAGTGTAAAGTGAATGGATGGTATGAGATTCACAGAGCAGTGACTGTCTCTCTTTTGCTCAAAACCTCCCAGAGGTAATATAACTTCCTTAGAGTAGACACCATCATTGTCTGCTCCCCCACCCAGTACCTCTGACCTGGCCCCTGCTCCCCGCTCCCCAGGTTCTACCCCTTTCCTCTCCCCTTTGCTAGAGCAGAACCTGCCCTTGCCTGTGCCCTTCCTCTATCTGACAAGTTCTGCCCCACACCCCCGGGGCAAAGTCTTGCTTCCTCCAGGGCTTCCCCAAATGCCATCTCCACAGTGAGCCCTCCCCTGGTCACTTACAATTTCAACACCGATCCCAGCCTACACTTCTCCATTTATACTCCATTGAAACAATCATCAGCATTTATCACGTAGAATGCACACCACTTATGAGTTAGACCTGTCCATCTCTCAGCATCAGGAGTTAGCTCCAGCAGGCAGAGTATCTGCTATCCTTCTGGATGTGGGGGCCTCTGAATCCATGTGCTGAATGCAGGTCTCAACAGGCACCCACACATCGACACCCAGTTGAAGGATGGGGACAGATACCCTGTGTGACCCTCTTCCTTTCCATCCTCTTCCCTCCCAACTAGAGGTGGCCATGAATCTCAGCATGTTCCCTCTACCCTGTTTTCTTTATACTTTGTATGTCTGATACATAATATGTATTTGTATCCCTAAAAAAACACTGTTGGGTTTTGTACATTTTTGACTATCAGTGGAGCATACTCTGTGCTTTCTCTAGCGATTTGGCTTTTGTCACTCACTGTTGCTTCTGAAATTTATCCATGTCTTGTGTAGCTTTGATTTGGTGTTCACTGCACTACAGTTCCTGTATAAATACTATATTCTCCTTGTTTCTAGTTTTCAGTATTACAAAATTTGTTGCCATGAACATTCTTGTACATGACCCTGTGCAACTGTGTACATTTTTTTCAGATGATCTGTTCAGAGTAGTTGTCATAGAGTATAGGGTCTCCATAATTGACCTTCGTCTTTACTTAATAATGTCGAATTATTTCCAAAGACTCTTACAGTTTAAATTCCTTTCAGCACTACACAACCTCAGTTGTTCTACATCTTCACAGTAACGTTATCAGACTTTTAAATTGTTTTGCTAATCTGTTGACAGTGAAACAGCTGGTCATTTCAATCAGAACTTCCCTAGTTGCCAAAGACATTGGGCTTCTTTTATTTAGCTATTTGGGTCTCTTCTTCTGTAAAGTGCCCCATTTTTCTGTTGGGTTGTTTTTTCTCTTTCTTGTTAGTTTGCAAGCATCCCTTACAAATTCTAGTTATAATTTTCCAGTTATACATGTTGCAGGATATTCTCCCAAGTTGTGGGATCAACTTTTCACCCTTAAGTTTTCTTTTCTTGCACAGAAGTTCTTATTATTAATGTAACCAAATATATTATTTTTGCCATTTATGGTGTCATGTGTGTGTGTGTGTGTGTGTTTGTGTGTATTTAAATCCTTCTCAAGTCAGAAATTTTAAAGATATTTGATGCTGTCTTCTAATTGTTTTATAGGTCTTTCTTTTACACTTAAGTCCTAATCTACCTAGAATTTTTTTTTAGTATGTGGCATTATGTTGAGGGCCCAACTTCATATGTATAACTGGTTTTCTAAACAGTATTTGTTGAAAAGTCCACTCTATTCCCACCTATCTGCATTTGCCAGTTCCGGGATGCATCATTTCTGTATTTGTATGGGTCATGCTTGCCTCTGCTTTGTTTCATTGGTCTATTTGCCCTTTTACATAATATTTTAAAATTATTTTACTGTGGTAAGAACACTTAGCATGAGATCCTCCCTCTTACAAACTTGGAAGAATACAACACAGTGTTGTTATCCACATGCACAATGCGGTGCTGCAGACCTCTAGAACATGCATAGCTGACCCTTCGTGCCCAGTGATGAGCAACTGCCATTTTTCCCTCCCCCAGTCCCTGGAAACTGCTGTCTGTCAATATTTATTCTTGATTAAAAGCCAGACAAACAAAATTTTGTGAAGTAGGACTAGAAAGCTACCTCTTCAACACAACAGTAATACTTCTCAGGAACCAGCGCTCAATGGTGAAAGGCTAGACACATTTTCATTCACACCAGGAGAAACAAGAATGCTCGTTATTTATGGTAATTCAAATTGTTCTTAAATACTGTACTGCAACAATACAGTTGTAAGTGGTATGTCATCTGGGAAGAAGGAGGCAATGTTACCTATTTCCAGATGTTCTTGCTATATTTATAAAGAAACATTGAAAACAGTAAGAAAATTCTGTAAGGTGGTTAGTTTTAAAATCTTTGTGCAAAAATCAAGATTTCTTTCTATGGAAACACTTAATATCATGAATTAAAAGCCTTTACTCAAAAAAATTACAAAGTTTATAAGAATTTATGTAATAGCCAACAACAAACACAGCACAGTCAGGATCTGAACCTATGTGCAAGGTCTTGATCCAAGAAAACCACCGGATTCCATCACTCGACTCCATGGAGATCATGTGGAAACAGTGGCTGTGTGTCATATTGGTTCTTCCCCAACTATGTGTGAATTAAAATCAAATCCAATAAAATTCTGATGAAATATATATATATATATATATATCAATTTTATTGATGTATAGCTCACATCAGATTCTTTCTTCTTATTTCCCTAGATGATCCTAAATTCTGGAAGTATAAATATGAAAATTCTGAAAAAAGAAATTACCCTGCCTGATATTAAAATATACTAGAAAGCCACAGACATTAAAATAATGATGGATTGGAATGGAAATAGACCAACATTCTCACCTAGGACATTTTGCCCCTCAGAGACACTAGGCAATATCCAGAGACACTTTGTTATCACCAGGGACTGTGTGTCACTGGCATCTAATGGGTAGAGGCCAGGCATGCTGCCGAACAGGAGACTCCCTGCTCCTACCTTGACAACAGAAAGCTATCTGGCCCCAAAAATCAAAAGTGCCAAAGACAAGAAGCTAAAGTAGACAAATGAACAGAATAAAGAATCTAGCATTAGATCTAAGTATCTACAGAAATATAATCAAAGGTATCAATGAATCAATGGAAAAATTATGAATTAGACTAATGAAGAAGGAAGTAAAGTTAATCCTAACCTCATCTCTTACACCAGTGCATAAAAATTAAAAACATCTTCACAGCATAAAAACAAAGACAAATTATAAACTACAACCTGGGGGAAATATTTGCAATATATATATGTTATAGAAAAATTAATATCCCTGATATACAAAGAGTTTTTACAAATCAATAAGGAAAAGACAAGCCATCCATATGAAGTAGGTAAATAACATGAATAGGAAATTCAGGCATTTAATATATGTATATATAATAATGAAAAATCAAAATTATATATAAAATGTAATTAGATTTAGTAACTAAATGCAAATTAAAATGAGATATCATTTTGGTGAGAAACAAAACCAAAGGCCTTCAATGACTGGAGACATAGACTTCAGATACAAATGGCCCTGAACAAATCCTGTAATGCTCTCTTACCAGCAGTAATAAGTATTACTAGCAACCTCACATAAGCCTTTCATTCTTCGGTCTCACAGGAAAACTGCAAAGGGCATGCACAGCAGGTGTGGTTACATAAGGAAGAGTCTAAATTTATGTTGCCCAAATGCTGGATAAACAGCTTTCCCATATATAGACTGACCTTGTTTGACTGTATAAATCTGTACAAATTCAATCTTCCTGGTGCAAATTCACTAGAGGCAATATCAGGAAATTTTATTAGCTGTAATGATTTATTCAGGTCTCTAGAGTGCCATTTATTTCCCAGTAGAAAAATAGTTTAGAGTATTTCAGTATTTCATTATTCACTGATTTCCCCCTAAAGTCCATTAAAAGTTCAAGTAAAAAAACATCTCCTACTGGGTTGCAAACATCCATAATGGCTTGGGCAGCACTTACGAATATTTCTGAAGAAACAGTATTTATGCATAATCCTAATATACTGAAAGCAGATTTCCTATACTGGGAAAAAAGTCCCTTTTTATTTGTTACCCCTGAACTGCCCAAAATTATGACTCAGCATAGGACTAAAATATTAGAGTTGTTATTTATCACACTTAAGGGAATTGTGATTCCCAGCCTAAGGTCCAGTGAAGCCCAGAGTCCCAGGGTAGACCTCCCGCCATTGCTGCCTGGGTCCCAGACCATCTACTAAGGTCAAAGTTGACCCATGGGCCAGTACACAGAGGTTGCTAGTTCACTACAGGTGGGCTGCTTGGCCTTGCCACCAAAACACACTCTCCTCCAGTCTCTGTTGCACATCACATCTCAGGTTAGTCTGATAGGTCACCCTTGCCCACTCAAGTCCCTGCCAGTCACAGGTGCCAAGAGGAGGGAAGATAGGTCTCAGGACCATCTTTTCTGAGCCACTGGAATCTTGCTGAGCTAGTGGCTGTCTAAAACCATGACTGAGAAACAAAATCCAGGAAAGAAAAGAAGATATTTCCTTACTAAAAGTTACAAGGAAGTCATTCCTTAGAAGAAATGGCTTGTTAAATAATAAAACACCCAACAGCTATTTCCAAGAACCATGCAATATCACCAAAGCCATCTGGTTCATGTTAATCTTTGAATGGTGACCATATTTACAAAAATGGGACAATCCCCTCTCCTCTTTTTTTTTTTTTTTTTGATAGTACTGGGGATTGAACCCTGAGCCTCATACATGCTAGGCAAGCACTCTACGACTGAGCTACATCCCCAGCCCTACAAAGACTGGGACACATCTTTAGTTAAAAACTCTGAAAAAGTTAAGGGTGAGGTTGTTTATCGTGGGGAACTGACTTACAGGAAATGCTTCAAATCTTCCAGTTTCTCATCTTCCTTGGAACAGGGTAAATCCTTAGAACTGTGGTTTCTCCATGCGTCTTACAAGGCTGGTCTCTTTGCTCCCTGACGTCATTTCCTCTCACTTTCTGCCTTGTGCTGTGGCTCCAACCACACTGACTGTTCTTCAAACAAGCCTACCACAGGTAAATATTTTTTTTTTGAGTGAATAAATGAGCATGCATTTGAAATTCTGCAAATTAAGAATTCCAGAGAAGCAGTTCCTGTGTGTTCCCATTTGCACCGCAGTGGCAGCAGTGAGATTCTAAGATATTGTTCAGTTTAGAAGTCCCCAAGGACCCTAGGTCTCAGGGCTGTCAGTCCTTCTGCTCTCCTCTCACCTCTTTTTTATTCAAGGGAAGGATTATTTTCTGTCCCCCTGCACAGTGGGCAGCAGAGGGGTAAGTGGGTGTCTATCTGTATAGTAAGACTCTCCTGGGCATGGAATCATGCCCACTGGTACTGCCCTCAAGCCAGCTCCCTGTGCTAATTGTCCCCTGTCAGCCTTCTCTTCAATAGTCTCTGTGTTTACTGGGCCATGAGGATATCTGACTTTGCCTGTATACTTAGGACACCATTGGTACAGGGGGTGACAAAGGGAAGGAGCTTCCCTTCTCATATCTAAAACAAATCAGCTGCAGTTATGTAAATGTAGGCTACATCAAGAGCCCTAGATGGAAATAACAAGACTTCTTTAATGCCACTATTTGGAAAAAAGGATCAAAAGGGAAAAGAAGTAAAATTTCTCAGACCCAGTAAAGACAGCTTGGTTGTTGTGAGCTTTGATATAAAAGAAGAAAAAGTCTGAGCTAATGATTTGTGCCAAATAGTAGTTTCTTTGTTCCATACTGGAGAGAGCTTTGCAATCAATCTTTATTTCTCAACCTTGGCTGCACATTGGAATCACTTGGGGGAAAAAATTTAAATTCTGATGCCAGGGGCCATTCGCAGGGATGCTGATGGAATTCTGCTAGGGGATGACCTGGTTGTCAGGATTTTTAAAGCTTCCTAGGAGAATCTAGTGCATTTCTTTATACCATGAGCTAACGTGATGAAATTACACACCTATATTAACAAGTACAACTGGCAAATATGATTAGGAAAGGACAGACACTCTGAGTCATTGCTGAATCATTGTGCTGTGGGCATCAGCTGGTATGTTTTATAGAGCAAATGAAGAATATCTGAGAATCCAGTCATTCTTAACATCCCAAATTGAGGATGTTAAGGAGGATATTTCTTTATTCTTAAAAATCTATTTGGTTATGGAGGGGCAGGAGGTAAAGGGGAGAATTATGATGTGATGGGAAAGAATAAAATCTTGGGGATGGAACAGTTTTCTATCACAGTTTGCTCTTCCTAGAATTTAAAAAATGTAATCATCAGCATTAAAAATGGTGATATTTCTTCCAGGAAGTGAAAAGTTCAGGCTCTTCAAGAAATGGAATATATTGATGAGGCACCTCACTTGAAATCCTGGCATAGATGTCAACAAGGGTACTGAGAATGGACATGGAAATGGCTTCTGTCTCCTTCACCACGGACACACTGCCCTCCAAATGGGAGCATTTTCCTTCATTCAGCATGCTGGACACACCATACTGTCACATTCAAAATGTCACCGTTTTTCTTAGCACAGTGTCAGGATCAGAAGGCATTTTGTGGACCAACTGTTCTTTGCGAATTCAGCCATGCATTAAGTGGCATTCTGGCGCCACATTGTTCAGTGTGTCCTCGCAGGCTCTTTGCTGCAAACACAGCTGGTGTTGTCTGTACTGATCCCAGTACACCTTTTCCACTTTATCTAATGACTCACAGACTCATCATTTAGCTGGATGCAAATCTTTGCTCCTGCATCAGGGGCTTTCAGTGATAAAGAGGACAAAATGTCATCAGGCCCTTCTCCCTCACACAGCTTGTGTATCCGAGGTTTGACACAGCTGGATGAGCTTGCTGGCACATATAAGTGTGGGACTCCACGTGGTATGTGGCTACACCACCACATCCAGCAGTTTTATCTGTAAAGGAACTTAACTGAGAACTTATTTTATGTTTTCTTAAAACAACTTGTCACTGGCTTCAAAGCTAACTGTCCATGCTCCTCTGTGGCACTGTGCTTGCACCTGTTTCTGCCAGGGACACAGGGTGATGCCTATGTGCTCTTGGGCTCACCTCCCATTCACAAACCCCATACTGGAAAGTATTACTTTTGCTTGTTTGAAAAAATATTCAATATACTTAACCAAGTCACTACATTTTTCTTTAAAATGTCATGAGAATGTCAAGAATTTTGTGCCACTTCTGGAAAATGATGTTTATGCACTAGGGACCTGAAGGGAGATGGAAAAAGTCTTGCAGTTCAATTTCTCTCTTAACTTCCAGATCCATTCGACTCAGGGCTGGCTTACTCTGTGCTATGGTATTTATGCTGCTATTGTCATCTCTGATTTCCCAGCTCAGTGAACAACTTTGGAATCATTGATCTCTTTGGGTGACACTGGGGATATGACAATCACAGGAGTAACAATAAAATTATGCAAATTAACAAAGCTCAATTGAAGAATAAATGCACAAATGGTGTGAAAATGCTTCAGCAGAGAAGAATCGCTCCTGTTCACTGCAATGGTCACTGAGGACAAAGGATCAGTTCCCTTCTCACTGCACGTGCTGCTGTTGTTTAAGAAGGGAACAAGCATCCTGGAAATTGTTCCCATTACATTTCATATTTGTCAAGTGCATGTGAATAACATTGTTTCATCCCTGAAACTGCCAACTACATGCTCACTTCTTGACAGAAGCTCCTCCAAGAACAGAAAATTCCAGAAGGACAAGGGTCATCTTACTGTCTCCTTTTGAGCCCTGCTGCCTGACCTGGAGCCTGGACTTGGGTGACTCTAGAAACACATGGAAGGAATGAGCACATCCACCGGGTGGCCTGGGATACAGGAAGGTTCCTGGCTTCACCCACCTCATCACCCTCCTCCACCCCGTGCTTGTTAAGAAGAAGATGCACACACATCATATTTTCCTACCTACCCAAAGTTTACAAGGGCTAGCAGTCATGCCAGAGCCAAGGAAGACAAATTGTTTTTGATTTGTGTGTCAACAATAATTAACTGGTAGTGACTGCCTGGAGCACTGGAGTGAGAAGGATTCTGAGGTCACATCTGATTTCAGTGGGTAAGAGGATGGTGATCAATTAGCAGTGGGGCAGCGGTCTGGGAGTGAAAAATGGCATCGCATTGGCTTTGTGCTTTCCATTCCCATCTTAGTTAGTTATTTTGACAGTAAAAAGCTAAATGCTTTAAGTGCAGATGGTGAAATTGTAGGTGCCAGCGACGAGGTGGAGGAGTGATTGAGGCTATCAACCTTTTGATAGATTCTCCAAAAAATCCCAAGGCTTCACCTGCCGGTAGCCTGCTCTGCCTGGCTGAGCATCATGAATGTCTCTGGGATTTTATAAAATCAGTTCCTCAACTGAGACCTACTGGATCATATGCTCAGGGATAGTATTTTGGGTTCAGTATTTTAAAAAATTATGCATCCTTTTATGACTTGGATGCACATATAAATTTGAGAGACAGTGATAAAGTCTACGAGGGCACTGAAATTTGAATGTTTCCCTGCAGAATGACCAGGCAGCCGTCTGTCAAAGCTGATCCTTGGGGATTCTACACAGCGGTGCTCTGTAGTATTTCTAGAGTCTCATGACCAGATAAATATCTGATTGTCTCTGTTTTGTGATGCTATCAGTCATTGATATCATTGCCTAGATCCTTTTATTCTTGAGGGTTTGAAAATAATGGCATTCTAATCATATCATTCCTCTTTCATACATTAGCTACACTATTTCTATAAAGAAAATTTGCCTCTCTAATTAATATTACATGCCTCTGTAATAACAAATTACCTTTAGTTACAATTCATATTAGAAACCCAGGATCAATGATTGATCTCCCATCTATTTGTCAAGTTTCAAAGTACTGAGTTTGGCATCCTTCAAACGTGATCGATGAGGTTTTTGCTTTGAATTAGTATCATTTTGAACTCACGGATAAACATATAACTACTTCAATCCATTGCTGTACAACTACCGTTCATTGATGCTCAGAGAGTCCCACATGCAAACAGTAGGTGCCCTTTCAAGTCAGCGCCTTAGTCCTTTGGATATGCCCCTAGTAATCCTTGGTAGTTTCCTTGCTTTCAGGTGTGACAAGATGTGCCAGCCCCATCTTTACCTGGAATCCTCGGCTACTTCTCCAAGGAGCTTTGGTTCTTTTTTAAGGGAAAATGGCATTTGGAGGTCACATTCTGGGTGCTAGGTTGCTCATCACTACTGACTTGGTCATTATTTCTAGGCCTTTTAGAAAATGTCCTTGAAAGTCTTAAAAAGAAACAAAGAAGGATTAAAAAATGATAATGTAAAACACACATCACCAAATTCAAATCTATAGAACCAAGTGCATTCAGGAAAGTCAAGGTTTGTCTCTATCATTGCCACTCTATTTTCTTTCTCACCATTGTTCATCATTAATAAATAAATAACGTATCCTTCTACATACGTCTGCATGTAGTACCTACCTCATAGAGATGTTTTAGGAATATTAACCCACAAATTGAAAATATGAAAGGCATTCTTTTAGCTAAACACACACACACACACATACACACACACACATTGATTTCTTTTTTCCTCAGCAAATACCACTGTTTGTCAGCAGGAGCCCTTAGTGCCAGTGCGGGGGAAGCCACCGGAGCAGCAGGCTCATTGCCCCAGTCCCAAGCCAGTCTGTTCAGGCACCTAGAGAAGGAGTTCTGCAATCATCCCTTTCAGATCTAAGTGATGACAAGTAGAAACATATGAGACTCACTGAGTTTCTATTTCTGAATTACTGACTCTGTGTTGACCAAATTGTGAGGGAAAGCAGAGGGTGATGATTTGGAACATGGAGTTGGTTTCAGCCTCAGTCTTTGGAACCAGATGCTTCTCTATATGCTGCTGTGCATGCCCCTGGCACTCCTTCCCAAATGGCTCCAGGTACCTCCCCCAGGTGGAGTTGTACTCCCCCAGTTCCTCAGCCTCATTACTATTACTTCATTTGCATACCACCCTGCCTCCATTTTGCCTTCATTGTCATTAAAGTGGCTCATTGCCAAGGCAACTGTAAATAGCCTTCATTTCAGGTTCAGTGTGACTCTGGGCTCTATTTAGTCAAGTGCCAAATGTTTTCTTGGTTCCAATAACTCCATGGTCCAAAATGGGTAAAGTATTTACCTTTCTGTGGGGCTGCTGACTCTGGGGCCAGATTGTGTAGATCTGAACCCCATTTCTCCATCATGACCAACTGAGTGTTGTTGGCCAATTACAGAATCTCTCTGTGCCTCATCTGTACCTAGTACCTACTTCATAGGGTTGTTGTGAAAACTGAATTAGGAAGTGTGTGGCTCTCTTAGAATTTACCTGACATACATTGTGCATCCAGTAGAATTTAGTTTTTCTTATTATTTGTTGGATTTCTGATTTAAAAGGTTTCTGTATGAGATAATGTCAACCTGTTTAGTCTTCCTTAAATTTCCTAAAAGGATTTATTTTACTTCTATTAACCAAGCCTAATAATTTTTCTTCCTTCAAAGTAACTTATCTAACCAATATTACCCACTCAACAAATAACCCAGTGAGTTGTTTGTTAAATGGACATATTGCCAAGCTTGAGCTTAAAAATATTTAAAAATGAGTGACACATAATTAATGTTTCATTTGATATTATTATAGTTAATGATCCTAAATTAAACAAAAATCAATTACATTTATTATTTATGTAGATAATGCAATTCTATCTCCAGCCTCGAAGATTCATACATAGAATTTAAGATAAAGCAGTTTTCAAGTTAATTACATTTAAAAGAGGAGTTTGCCTACGATAGGCTAATTCTAGTTAGTTATACAAGACATTTTCAGTGCATTGGGTGATTAGTGAATAAGTAATTATGGAATTAAGGTAATTACATAATTAGTAATTAAAGTAATGTTAAAATGCTCAGCAAGGTAAATAAAGAAATGAAATATTTCATGAGAAAACTGACATTTATGAAGAGGAATTAAACAGAAAAACCAAGAACAGAAATGTAGTAACCCAAATTAAGAATTCAATAGATAGATTTAATAGATCAGAAACAGTAAAAGAGAAGATTAATACACTGGAAGATAGGTGAAAAATGTGCCCAGGTGAAAGGACTGAGAGAATATAGGCTGGAAAATATGGAAAAGAACATAAGCAACTTATGAGACACAAAGATCAAGTCTAATATATGTGTGCTTGATCCTGGACGGATGAAAAGAAAGAACGAAGCAAATGCAATGCTTGAAGAGGCACTGAGAAGGTTTCAAAACTGATGAAAAACTTTAAGACACAGGTCAAAAACTCTATGGAAATCTTGAAAGGAATTTTAAAAAAGACTAACTCACCAGGTGAGGTGACACATGCCTGTAATCTCAGTGGCTCAGGAGGACAAGACAGGAGGATTACAGTTCAAAGCCAGCCTCAGCAACTTAGTTAGGTCCTGAAGCAACCTAGCAAGACCCTGTCTCAAAAAATTTAAAAAGGGCTAAGGATATGGCTCAGTGGTTAAGTGCCCCTGGGTCCAATCCCTGGTACCCCTTCCCCCGAAAGAAGAGACTAACTCAATGGAGGGATGTACCATGATCATGGATTTAAAGGATCAATATTATAAACGTTTAAGTTGCCCCAAACAAGCTGTATGGAAATAAGAAAGGGAGATAAGAGTAACAACAAACTCAAACCATGTTTTTCAAAACTGAGAGGACTTGATGCTAACTCACATCAAAGGGAGTGGGGTAGGAAAAAATAGAAATACTTTGGATTGGACAAAGAGGAATGAAGGGAAGGGAGGGTGAATGGGAATAGGAAAGACAGAAGTTGTACTCCATGTATGTATAATATGTTAAAATACATTTTACTGTCATGTATAATGAAAAAGAACAAATTTTTTAAAAATTAAAAAAAGTTGAAAGAATTTGAACTGCCAGATCTCAGTGTTGATTATAATGTTATAATACTTAGAACAGTATGGCACTGGCATAAGATAGACAAAAAAAAAAAAAAAAAAAAAGAATGAAACAGAAGACACCAACAGAAACAGACCAACATAAAAATCATTTTATTTATGATAACGGTATTAATGCAATCCAGTGGGGGAAAGGATGATTTTTTCCAGTAAGTGTATGTACTAGACATCCTTATAGAAATGGGTCTTTACTATACCTTATACCATATACAAAAATTATTCTTGGGCTGGGGTTGTAGCTCAGTGGTAGAGCACTTGCCTAGCATGTGTGAGACACTGGGTTCAATTCTCAGCACTGCATATAAATAAATAAAAATAAAGGTCCATCAACAACAACAAATTTTAATTCATAATTCCTCCGTTCAAGAACTGAAACAAATGTTGGTGGGAATATAAATTAGTATAGCCATTATGGAAACAGTACAGAGGTTTCTCAATAAAACTAGAAATAGAACTACCCTATGATCTAGCAATCCTACTACAGGGTAAATATCCAAAAGAAATGAATTCAGGATACACAAGAGACATCTGTACTTCCATGTTTAGTGCAATACTGTTTACAATGGCCAAAATATGGAATCAATCTATGTGTCCAGAGATGGATGAATGGATAAAGAAAATGTCACACACACACACACACACACACACACACACACGAATATTATTCAGCCATAAAGAATGAAATTCTGTCATTTGTGTCAATGTGGATAAGCCTGGAGGAAATTTTAAGTAAAATAAGTCAGGCACATGTTCTCACTTGTAAAAAGTAGATTTCATAGACTTATGGAATAAAATAGAATAGTGGTCACCAGGGTCTGGGAAGGTAAGAGGGTGCAGGGTGCAGCTGGATAGGAGGAATGACTTTGGAGTTCCGTAGTGCAGCAGGGTAACTATGATTGACACAGCTATTTCAAAATAGCTATCAGAGAGGATTTTGAATATTCCCAACACAAAGAAATGCTGTCTGCAAACATTTGAGGTAATGTATAATGCCAATTACCTTGATGCAATCATTGCATGTTATAAACATGGATTGAAATATCACACTGTATCCCATAAAGAGGAACAACTCTGTGTCAATAAGAAATAAAAGTTACAACTTAGACATGGAAGTGCATCTTATTTTTATAAGGGTTGGCATAGAATTCTCTATTATCCTTTGCTGTGAGGAATGACCTAAATTTAATATGAAGAGTTGTCATAGAAACTTACCAAGGCAAATGTGTCCTATATATTACTAATAAAAGTAATTATTTAACTCTATAACATTCAAGTTGCCACATTCCTTTCTGTCCCTCTGTTTATTCCATAACAGGCTCTGTACACACAACCAATGTGATATTTTTTATGCACTGGTATATTGATATATCAAAATTGAAATCAATATGCAGTCAGATTCTGTTCCAAAAAAAAATCAGCTCTAGTCTTTGACTAAAATACCTTTGTCACTTTAAAACAACAATACTGATCAGTTAATCATGTGATATTGGTTTGCAGACAGCACTTAAATGTTGCCCTCACATGCTTTCAGTTGCTGTTCAACCAAGGGGAAAGTTCAATCTCTAGAGAGAAACGTCTTTATCGATTGCCACAGCAGCAGCAATTATGTTGATTCAGAAGCCAGTGAGCAAGAGACACTGGATGGCGAGTTCTCCTGCAACCCCATGCCAGGTACCTGGGAAACAACCACAGCTGGGAAACAACCACAGCATGTGCCCCTTCTGCTGCCATGCCCCGGATACCCTGGGAGGCCAGTGCACCTCAGAGTTAATGCTCCCCTTCTCTGTTATCCAGCGCTGTCTCTGTCCCAAACACATGCTGGGAAAATTTACAGAAAACTAGTAAAGATTCAGGACCCCAGGGTCTTCTCTTTCTTTACGGAGCATAATTCAGGAATGTTGTGAGCTCAATAAGCTGTCATCCTTGTTTTACGAAGCCAAATGCACATCGTCACTCCATCAGTCAGGAGAGGTTGGTTTGTTGGTTTGTTGAATGATGTTCTATTTTTATATTATTCTTACACTTCAAGATTGGTTATAAGCCAGAATTTTAACCAGAGGGATAACTTGATAATGGAAAAATTTGCTGCATGAAGCATAAAGTTTGAATACATTAAAAATATAATCAATGTACAGTGACTTGATTATCAATCACTAGAGAACACAATACATTCATTTTCCACTAGAGGGCACCTTCATATATTAAATTCAAGCAAAGCAAAAGACAAATCACACTTTGGAAAACACGAATTTATCTAGTTCAGTCAGTCAGTGAATGTCACAAAAACATAGAAATACTAATTAATGGTGTATGGTTGGGAGCCACAAAAGAAAACACAAAGCTTACTTTTGTATTAATTGATTGATTCATTCATCTATTTATCCCATTGTACACATACCCTCATCTCATTTGGAATAAGCAAGTAACCCCAGAAATTAGGAATAATACCTTGATTTTACAGACAAACATTGAGGCTCAAAGAGGAAATTAGATTTGCCTGAGTTCACCTCAATAATTGATGCTGGAGTCAGAATTGGACACCAGAGCCTCAAATTCCCAGTTCCAAGCTCCAATCCCTGAATTAAATTTGAAGATATATTAAGTTCAAATAAAATACTTTTCTGTTTCTGAGATTTCATAAAACATTATCAGCATTGGTACAAAATCATATATGCCCCACATTGTATTTGTCTTCTACATTTTTCTTTTTCCAAGTTTAGCATTCTGGACTCCTTGAGCCTGGCTCTTCCTCTCTGTGCTATCTGATGGAAGTTTAGTTTTGGGTCTTGAAAATCCACAGATCTTTGTAAGTGCTGGTGAAACTAAGTTTTATAAATAAGGCAGAAAATGTTGCATTCTTCCCCAGCAGCTTTAAGGAAAAAGAAAATATCAGTGTGCATAATACAACAATGTTGCAAATGCTATTTGTAAACCCTAAAGGGAAAACTTGGACTTTAGATATCGATGACTTTCTACATTTTCATTTTTAAGCCAGAAGAGATCCCTTAGTACCTCCCTCTTCTCACCCTGTTACACAGCATAGTGATCTGGACAGAGTTCTTAAACTGGGAGTGTCAGAGTTTTGTCTTCCACAAAGAATCAAATCCAGAAGCCTGGCCCAGTGCACTCTCTGAGCTGAGTCAGGGAATAATGGGGCGTTTTCTTTACATTTAAGAGTCATTCCTGTTTTCCACACACTCACGTCTATAGCCTTGTTGATTTATATGTTAGGTTTGCTGTGGTTATTCCTAAATGATGGATTGAAGGTTGGTAATTGCATCTGACTTCCTGCTCAATGGTCATTGTTCTGCCATTGACTTGGTTAAAACTACTGGCTTGTCAGAGGAGCTGAGGATGAGTGGATTAGTCATGCTCTGCTTGGCTTCATCCTGAATCTATTGGGTATGGTCTTTGCTCCTTGGTCCAGGACTCTCAAGGAAATTACTGCTACTCCAGGTACAAATGATAGTCAATGCATCCTTGATAGATCCATGTGTGTCTGTATGGATAAGGGAAATGTCAGCCCTATTCTTCTAGGACTGTGGTTCCTACAAAAATAAAGTATATCAAATTCCAAAATGGGATTTCATTTGACAACAAATATGTGGCAACCACAGAATTCAGAAATAAAAACGTACTGGTTTTTCTGTAGTTAGTTAGGAGATCAATGAGTTGGGGGCAAAGGTCTTAAAAGTAGTCAAGAAGGTTGGTTCTTTTCTCTGTTCTTCTTGCCCTGTACCTGTTTCTGTTACAATTCTTGTCGTGCTATATGTAACCAATGATTTCCTCTATTTTTCCACCTTAGCACCATGCACACACCTCAAGAGTCAGTACAGTATCTTATTCTTCATGTAACCTATTTACTTAGCACAATGCCTGGCACATAAAGAAAAGTCAATGTTTGTTAAATGAATTTTTAAAAGCCTACAAAAGAAAAGAAAATATATGACTAGATGAAATTCTAAGTATCTGTAAAATTTTAATTGTATAAGGAAGAAAACATTTGCCAAAACTGTTTGGCCAGTCAATAAAGATGCTGAGCGTCCTTCATTAGAACGAAGTCTAGAAGACTCCACTCTCCCAAGTCTAATGCTTTAATCCTTCAGGGAAGAACTAGAAAGCCATGCATGAAATAAAGAACTCATCTGGTGTTAAAACATAAGCATGTATTTTTTTTGGGGGGGGGAGAAGCAACATAAAACCACAAAACCAAACCTATCATTTTTATTACACAATCTACAGAAAGTAAAGATTTACAAAATCTTCTTGGCCAGAGAGAGGGTCTCTGAAAAAAAAAAAAAAAAAAAGACTGATTTCCCAGGCACAGGAGTGAAGACCCCAGGGGGGACATGGGATTTTTATGTCAGTTGAACATGAGCTTAGGCTTTAAAAGACTGTAAAACAATAACTTGGTAAATTACTCTTCGATTCCATCCCTGAGGCCCTGGCTTGCTCTGGAGAGTTGCAGAGTCAACCAAACCGGGGGCTCCATTAGGCAGGGGAATTTCCATGATTCACTCCAACCTGAGGAGCTCCAGGAGGCATGCGGCTCAAGCAGTGTCTAAATCCTCCTTTACCTTTCACAAGGGAGATGTTCTTTACCCCTCCTGCCAGAGGCAGTGCGCAAAGGCCATGCTTCTTAAACAAATGCGCCTTCACCCAACTTTCTCCCAACTCCTGCACAGGCCCTGGTGAACCGCCTTCCAGGCTTCTCTTTTCTCCTGGTCGGCCAGTTATCAGCCAGATTCTAAGCCATCCAGTACTGTCTTTACCTATGGCTGTGGTTGGGTCAGCTCTTTCAAATTTATAAAATGCTATTACATCCATGATCTTTTAAGGGAAAGGTTAACTTGAGAGCTCTAAATTGGAATTGTTCATGTCCTAGGCTGCCACCTACGTGAAGAACCTGAATCTCAGGTCTCCCCACTTAACTGCTAGTTACAGTGAGACAGAGAGATGGTAAATGAAACCAAGGGCATGTCAGAAGCTGAACGCGAGCACTTTTATAGGACAAGTGACCTGATATATTTACCGATTGGTATGGAAGAAAAGGAAGGGCTAACTAGTATAGATTAAAAGAGATTTAGGGTCCTGGCAATCAAATACCAGATGTGAACTTTGCTTGGTTCTAATTCAAAAGAACTCCCAAAAGACATTTTTTTTTGAGGAAATCTGAGCACTTTAAATATAATTTAAATATAATAAGATATTAAGAAATGATTGTTAATTTTAAGTTATATTTTATTTTAAAGAGAGAGATCATTTTATAAAATTGATTTTGTAGTTATGTGAATTAAACACGTTTATTGTTCAGATACATATTAAAGTATAAAAATGGAAAATGTGATTATTTGTCTAGAATTTGGTTTAAAATACTTTAGCAAGAACAAACAACAAACAAAAAACATAGGGAGCGTGTGTATGTGTGTACATGAATAAAATAGAATTAGCAAAATTTAAAAGTTATTAAGCTGGCTGATAGGTACCCAAGGGTACTCTTTTACTATTTTCTCTACTGTTATGAATATCTGAAAATTTCTACAAATAAAAACTAAAATGAGAACTTTTTAAAATTTTAAAAGAGGGAGTGGGTGGGAATTGTCCATGTGGACCTCTGCTGAGGGGTGGAGTGAGTGAATTTCCCACTGAACCCAGGGCCGGTGGTCATTAGGAATCTTGGTGAGCACTGTTCTGAGGACAGATGGAAGTAGAGGGGAATTTAAGATTGAGACATAGAACTTTCAATTTCAGATGCAATGAGAGGTTGAATATACAAAAGAAAGAAAAAGTAACTGGTAGAGTAGGACTCTCAAGAAAAAAGAAGAGAGTGAGACCCAAGAAACACGCAGGGATTGGCCTGGGGGGAAGGAGCAGCTTTTGTTCTAAAAAAAAAAAAAAAAAAAAAAGGAAGGCAATGATGTAGATTTAGGTAGTTGAGGAGAGATTTACTATCTGATGGTTTCTGTTTTCTATAAAAAGGAGAGAGCATGGGCTAGGTTGTGGAAAAAAGGAAAAGAAAGGTAGTATTTCAGGATGGTGTTGATCGCAATTTACAGTTCCGTCAACCCTCACTGCTGTGTGAATGCCCCAGTAGCACTTGATTATTCAGGTGCTGGCCCAATCCCAGGGAAAGAGGAAATACAGTACACTCAAGGTTGGATTTTTGTCTAACAGGGTATAAAAAGGGAAAAAAGGGGGAATTTAGGAGGTTGATGCAAGTGTTACTGAACTCAGTTATTGCTCATCCTCAGCTGAGTAAGAAAGGAAATGGGTTGGTAGGTTGGGGCATTTCAGGATATTAGAAGGGAAACAGATCAGAAATCATAGAACGTCTGAGCACGTCACTCAGCAAGCCAGAAGGGAAAGCAGCTGTGGTCAGAGAGGGGGATGCCACTCCAGTTGCTATTGTGGAGGTGGGCACTTGTGGGTGCTATGGTAAAGTCTGAATTGAGTTAGTGGCAATGGGTGTGGAGGAAGTAGAGGGACAGTTGGATTGAAGTCACCTTTCACCATTAATGACAGTCCATTTACAAAGCAGAAGAATTTCCTAACAGTCCTTTCCCCAGCAGCTGCAGGCCCAAAATATCATGCTACAATAATGCAGAGCACTCTCAGGGAATAACACACACAGAAAATAATTGTGTCATCTTGAACTTTTGGAATTCCTTTCCCTAAATAGCTCATGCACCATTTTTCATCCTTACTACATTCTTATAATGCAAAAGGAGGACAGATATTAAGAACTATGGGACAGCAAGTCTATACTTTATTAAAACAGGGTTCTTAGTTAATCTCCTCCCACTTGTCATGTCAAGTCTAGGAATAGCCGGGCTCAAGACCTCTTGGACAAGAAGGTAGGCCAGGACTCAGAAGCCAAATGCCACCACCCCCTCCATAACTCTTCCACCTAGCTAGCTGTGCAGGCTCAGGACAGTACTCCTCATGGAAGACTTCCCTACCCCAAGTCATGGGCTGGCTCCATCAATGGCTTCTGGTAAGCGCTGGGGCTGTGACAGTTCCTCAGTACAGTTCAATTTCCCTCTCCTGAGCTTGCTCACAGCCACAGTGCTCTAGGCTGGCCTAGGTGCACGTCTAAGTTTTTCCAGCCCACTGGGGAGAGCAGGATGCTCAGCTGGATCATGCCAAGTGTGCCTGCATCTCTCTTCCTTCTTCCACCTAGCTTCCTGCTCCAATCAACCTCCCACCTCAATGTGCACGATGAAAGAGTCACCCAACTGGCTCTCTGCTTTCTGCCACAGATCAGGTTTATTCGTGTTCAGTCAGGGGTCTCTTCTTAAGGTCCAGTGGGCAGCAAGTTACCAAGAAGAATCAAGAAACTCTCTGCAGAGTATCTATCATCATCTCTTTTCAGCAATATCTATAGCATAGTGCCATAGGCTAAATACTGAGCCTAGTGACAGAAAACAGAGCAAACAAAAACAATCACCCTTCCTTTTCACTGGATAAGGATGAATGAATTGAAGCAAAATAAAAGAAAAAAACATAATTGACATATTTTAATATCATAATGCCATAATTGCAAAAACAAAGAGTTATTCAAGGGCTTTACAAATGATATGTTCTCTTTAGGCTAAATACAAATTAGCAATGGAGCCTTACAGACCCCAGGATATGAGTAATTCTCCTGTGTGGGGACCATTGGAGAAAGGGGGCTACACTGTGGGCTGATGATTCTCAGGGCCCATGGCCAACTGATGTAAACAAAACAGATAAGACCCAGAATCTCTCTTACTTCACACATACCCTGAAGACCTTGGAACACTAGCGTGCTCTCATTAGTTCTCATTATTAATAGGTAGACACATCCTATGAGGTCGTCATCTACTATAGCCATGAATTGTCTCTATGGAATACTTAACAACATAATAAACACCCTTTAGATCATTTTAAAATAATGATTTTTCCATCTGGAAATACTCTAAATGAACTTCAAAGTCTCAGCCAGACACAGGCTTGCTTTTGTGCAGTGATTTTAAACAACCAATTTTTCACTACCACCTTCTCTTATCCAGAAAAATTTCAACACAGCTCTATTTTGTCACTGATGTCCAGATTTCTGTAGATCACAGGTCTTTACTCAGTCTGTCTTAGAGGCACATATGAAAGTTAATCAATGAGAAAAGCATTTTATACAGATACAACAACAACAAACCTGTACTTTTTCTTTCTCATTTTATAAGGGTCATGTTTAGTTTGGATACTAGGTAGAAAGAGACTCTTCTTCATTGCTCCTACTAAATAAATCCATCAGGATTGCATCTGGGATTAGAATGGTTTCAGAATCTAAGCAGTATTAGGTCCTATAATGTCCTAGTTACAGAAGGTAGATCTAAACATTTTAAAGGGGAAAAAGTATTTGAATATGATTCTGAGGTGGGGAGGGTTGGTAGATCTTCTGATTCAATGAGGAGTTATTTTCTAAACACAAAGTTATTTTGCAAATATAGTACTGACTTCTTGAATAATTTTCCTTTAACTGCAAAATTTCAAGTCATATACATTTTTATGCTAGTTGCAAATTTCAAATTATATAAGTGTTTAAATATTTACAAAATTAAAAATTTGTTTGGAAATAAAAAGAAAAAGTAGTGCTTACTTATATTCATATTTTCAAGATATATCGCCATTTTTGCTCCCAAATTTATTCTAAGAATGTCCAAATGTTTCTCCCAAATTCAACTCGTATTGTGTTTCCAATGTTAATGTTTACATCAATTGATTTTGCCTAAGTCATGCTTAAGTTTTCCACTGAAAACCAAAAAGAAAAAAGGAAAAAAAAAAGACTCATAGCAGATCCTGGGTATCCACAATGGTGTATGAAAGAAAACACATCTATGTGAGTACTATGGAAAAAACTTTTGTTTGGTGGAATTCGCTTTTAGGAGATTTATTCTTTCCATGCACATTGCTCAGCACCTCAGAATAGCACTGTTCTGAACTTTGCAAGAAGAGCAACGTAAATGGGAAACTTGGCTAGCTGATTTTTAGGGGATGCTCAAAAAGACATTATCTTGATGAACTCTCCAGAGTGAAAGATGTGGTCTTGGCTTTGTGGTATCAGAAACCAGATTTTACTGACACAGGGAAATGAAGAAATCAGATGGACTAAATTCACACACAACTGATCTATAAACCAGAAGCCTGTTTACCAATTCACACTGGAGAAATGCTTCCTTTTTATTAACCAGAGTGCTCTCCTACATATAGATGTTTTGTTGAGCAGACCATAAAGAAGAGAGAGGTGGATTATCTTCAGGTACAGGTGTAGTCCACCCAAACCAAAATGAAACTGGTTGAAACATTTTTCCCTCCCACAGTGCAAAACTCTTTTCTCTGGCCCAGTTTGCTTGAGGCAATCAAACTAATATTCCTTACCTCCAAGAGGGGCTCCCGACTTCCACTTTCTATGATCATTGATAATCATCCTCCTTTATTGGTTGTGTCTGTAACATATATTAAGCTATAATTAGTAATTGTTTGGGCTACGGTTCAATCTAAACCTTACCCTTCTTGTTCCCTCCCGCAACCCCATGCCTTATTTTCTTCATAATATATCACTTTCCTTTGTTAATTTATTATTTGTCTCCTCAAACTGGAATATAAGCTTCCTATGAGAAGGACTGTGTTTGTGTCCCCATCAATTAGAATAGTTCCTGGCCTAGTGGAGGCATTCAAATGTTTGATGAATATTGCTATTACTAAGGCCTGTCTTATTCCATGAAAAATAGAATTAATTGATTTAATTACCAGAGGGCAACTTTTCTTCTAAGTTCTTAAGGGTAATCTTCTGTTCATTTCATGAACTCTCTCCACTCAGAACTGGTATAATGCAGCCCTTTATGAACGTATAATTGGAGCCCAATTAACTAACATACAGCCTATAGTAAAGCTTGGATGAAGAATAGGAAGAGGTTACCATACAAATTCATTCAGTTGACTTCATTTCAAGATAAAAAATCTGCTCTGAACCTTAAATGCTTAATTATTCTTCAAAGAAGATTGGGTAACTATACAACATTACAAACTGCTTCTTTAGACATTACCAAGGGAAGGACAGAGATATGGAAACATTCCCACAAATCTTAAAAGGGATAGAAACTGAATATTCATGACCACCTGTCCTAGAACAGGTGCCTTTGTTTAGAACCCAAACCACACAGCTTTACCCAGTGTCCCTTTGAGACTCAGAGCCATGGGCAAGCCATTGCATTGAACTTCACTGAGATGTTTACTGCAGCCCTAAAGAACAGCTAGAAATGACATATGCTCAGGGGGAAGAATATTTGAGAAAAAGGAAGAGCATGGGTAAAGACAGGAAGAGAGGGAAGAGTAGGATCTCTTCCACATCATGGGGTGCAAGCAGTGTAACCCCACAGAACTGAAGATGAAAAAGATGGTGGAGACAAGGCTAGAAAGGTGGGCCGGAGTCTGTGCACCACCCAGGATCCCGAGGATCGCTGACTGAATTGATATTTACAGGGAGTTGCACTAAGGCACGGCTGTGTACAGGAACTCCGCCAGAGTGATTATACTGATGCAGGCTTCAACTGACAAAATAACCACAAAACAAAATCTCTGCTTTTCGTGCCTGTACTCACTATTTGAAGATGATGGAAATCACAGAGATAAAACATATAATCCATTCATCTGTTTACAAAAGGTAGCATCTAATTAGTGCATATAAGGTTAATTCTGAAATGAATTACAGAGTTAAACAATGGAAGTAAAATACGTAATACAAAAATGACAAGGCTGATCAAATAAAAGACTAAGGAAATTCAAGTTAAAAAGGAGACTTTATCAAAAGATACACAGTGAACATCTGTACTGATTTATTCCTATCTTCAATTTCATAAGAATTAGTGACTTACACAAATGAAAATACATGCTCATATTTGTATAATGTTCTATGGCCTGGATTAGAAATAGCCCTGTGTACTCTACTTCCAATTTTTTTAACCTATTTTATTATCTAGATCTATATTTTCACGTCATCATTTTCTGGTATTTACTATTTCTAGTTGGAACAATGGAGAAAACAGAGATTATGGTTTCTCCTTTACATCTAGGAAACATGACCTCAAAGAAAAGTGAAAACAAAACATAGTGTCATAGGAAGAGAAAAGTCTGAACAGAGCAATAAGCCAGTCCAACAGAGCATGACGGAGCCCCCTGCGCTGTGCCACGGGGCTGTGCTTGGCTCTGCAACCAGGTGACTGTAGACTATCCTGTTTCCCCAATTGTCCCATCTACATGGAGAAATCTACTTCCTTGAGTGACTTTGTTTCCACTGAATGTGTCAGATCATTTGTGTCTTCTGGATCAAAAGGAAGCAAGAAAAGAAGAGAAAAGGGTAAAGACATACAAGAAGTGCAGCATCCTGGGTACGTCAATGTCGATACAATGTTCAGAGCTGTATTTGGACAGTGCTGTCTATGTTCATGAAAAACACAACTTTAGTTCCAGTGAATTTGGTTAAAAAAAAAAAAAACGGCAGCAGCAACAACAAAACACTATATTACTACATTTAAAATTATGTGTAAACAATGTGTATAAATGCTCACCTTTTAACCTTCCAAAAGTAAATGGTTGAGTGATATCTTACAAAGAAAATTCTTTTATCTTCTGGGCCTTCTTAATTAACTTTTTCAGTGGTATTTGAGTGTCTTCCTTCGCTCATACCGTTGTATTTGGAGGTATGCTTACTTTCTTTAACCAGGTTTTTATTTGCCATAGTTTGATGACTAATTCAGAAAAAAATTCTAGAAAATGAACTGAATGAGAAGGTGTTTGCTTTTTAAAATCACTTAGAAGCAAAGTGAGCTGTCCCTTCTTCTCCTGCAAGGGTACTTGCTAAGAATGACCAGTCCATACAGATACAGGTCAATACAATGTCTGTCAATGGGGTAATTCCTTTGCAAATGATCCCATTTAAACAAACAAACAATAGAAAGAAACAGATATTTCATTCTGAATTTCAATAAATTTTTAAAAAGTTTTTCTCTATAACATTATTAAAAAAAAAAGACAACCTATCAGAGAATATTTTTTAATTAAAGGATTAATTGCCAAAGACCTCCCCTTCCCTCCTCAGCCTATTCCAATGGAAAATGGCTCCTCACCAGCCCACCAGAGCTTGAATGGTTTCTTCATCCAATGAGCAGCTTTGGCCGAGTCTCACTTGACCTCTCCGTGTATTTGATGCAGTACAGGCATTCTCCCTCCCCTCCTCATTGTCTTTCTCTTGGATCTTTTAAATGCCCAGCTAATTTTTCTTTTTATTCTCTCTCTGCCCATTCCTATCTCCTTCACAGTGGCTTCTTTCTCTGCTCTTTTCTTCTCATCTGACAAATTCTCTGAGGATGATCACATCATCACTTTCAAGCTCTGATTACAGTCTGAGTGACTCCCAGTCTGTGTGTAGTCCACACCTATTCCTAGAGCTGAGACCCAATCTCTACCTTCCTGGGGGAGGGTGTGCAGTCTCTCAAGCCCTAAGGCAACCTAAAGCTGGAAACCTGTCCCATCATCTTACTCCCAGATACTTTACCAAGCTCAGCCAACTGCATGTCATCCCCAATCAGAATCGTCCTTGATTCCTTGTTTTTCTGCATCCTTCAAATTCACTGAGTTCTGTTTTGTTCCTACTCTAACTATCTGTGCAATCTCTCTCTACTTTTCTGCCTGGGTTATTACAACAATAGTCTAACATGCACTCTGCCTCCATTTTACCATGCTCTAATCCATGCAGCTAGGGTGATTTTTCCATAAAAAGCAATTGATATACTTACAACTCTTCAATGACTTCGCATTCTGTGGAAGAGAGCCCCAACTCTCCACGAGGCACACAAGGTTCTTTCTTCACCCTGGGACCCAGTGTATCTCCCTCAGCTCAGCTCATATTTATTCCTCTCCTCCGGGTCTCTACAAACCTGACCTCTTTCAGTGTCTGCTCTCTCTTGCTTCCAGCCATTTGAACATGTGGTTCCTTCTGCCTAGAACACCTCCTTTCCTTCTTCTTCTTAACTCAGATTACAGGATTCAGCTTAGAAATCACTTTCCCTGAAAAGACTCCTAGTCTGGCTATGGAAGTTCTTCCTTTATGTACTGCATGCACCTTGAAAGTCTAACTAAAGTTTATTAATGAGGATCGAAGCTGAGATCTTATTTGCTGTCTTCCCTGCTGGCCTGAATTCAACGGAGGACCTCACTGTATTGTTCTTCACTGTGTCCCCAATCTGGCCCAGTGCTCAGTTATTCAGTAGACACTCAATAAAAACTGCTGAATTTTTAAAGATAAGTACTTAACTTAGCTATAGTACTTATGGGCAAACTAGGAAAGAGACCCTGTATTTAAAAAATAATATACTCCTTTAGTCCTCATTTTTTTTAGATGAAATCTATTTGCAAAATGACCCATTGTTGGGAAATCTTTTTAGGAAAAATAGAAGCAATTTCCCTGGTGACAGAAAATAAGAGACAGTTTCTTACATAATTAGAAATACTCTCCTTTACTAAGTTCATGATAAATTACTAAATTATAGTCAAACTTCATAATTTAAATAGTGTATATACATTAAAAATGAAAAAGTTGCCTTACAGGTTGCCATGCCTGTTTTCAAAATGAAACAGAAAAACTAAAGCAACTCAGGGGAAAAAGCAAAACTTCCTATTAGAAACATGAGTGGAGGATATGAATAGACAACTCACAGAAAAGGAAATCAAGCAGTGATCAACTATGGGAAAAGATGCTCAATCTTCCTAATTAGGGATATGCTAATTAAAACAGAATACAACTTCCTACTCAGAAGATTTGCAAAATTTAAAAAAATTGGCAATACCTTGTATTGGTGAATTCTCATTGGCTTCTGATGAGAACATAATTGTAACAAAACTAAAATCGGATCCAATTTTACAATTTAAAAAAGTTTATTGAGCATATAAAAGTTCAGGAACCAGGATAACTCCAACCAAGGTGGCAAGAAACCCCACTTAGGGCAGTTACAGAAGTTTGTAAAGCATGAAAGAGGAAGCATTTAGTTTAATTTTGCTAAATCAGATTAATAAAGAGGTAAAGCTCATGTTTGTGTGCTTTGTTTGTGAATGTTTGGGCTATAGGATTATGGTGGTTGGCCTTGGTTACATCTAAATGTGACTTTCACTTTTAATTTTTGTTAGAATTTGTAGACATTTTAGACTGTGATTTGGTAATGTCTGGTAAAAGTGGAAATGTCACATTCTTTGATAATATCTTTTCTCTTATGTGCCATGGAGAAACTTCCACAGAATTGCTAATAACCAAACTGGAAACAACCAAAACTCATGTCTATGGGGGAATGAATAAATAAATTTTGGCTGACTTCTACAAAATAAATACATTTGACTTATATATACATCAATGCAGATCTCAAAGTTATAATATTTAATGAAAATAGAAAAAACAGAAACATAGTTACCACATGATATCTTTATTTGATATATATTAAATTTATTTAATATTGCTTTAGGGGAGGAAATGAAATGACTATGAGGTACTTCAATTCTTTAATTGAAACTATATTTTAAAGTCTAAGGTAGACCTTAAAAATGTTAACTTTGGGGGCTGGGGTTGTGGCTCAGTGGTAGAGCGCTTGCCTAGCATGTGTGAGGCACTGGGTTTGATCTCATCACTGCATATAAATAAATAAAATAAAGGTCTACTGACAACTAAACAATATATTTTAAAAAATATTAACTTAAAAAAATCCAGTAGCAATGCTTGAGTATTTGCTATTTTTATTTATTTGTTTTTGTTTTTGGTACTACAGATTGCACTTTACCACTGAGCCACATCCCCAGGTCTTTTTATTTTTTATTTTGAAACAGTGTCTTGCTAATTACTTAGGGCCTTGCTAAATTGCTGAGGCTGGGCTCAAACTTTTGATCCTCCTGCCTCAGCCTCCTGAGTTGCTAGGATTACAGACATATGTCACCGAACCCTGTTTAAAAATTTTAAAGAAGGGAAATCCAATAAAAAGATAAAAGCTCATATCTATTGAGTGCTTACCCTGTGCTAGGCCCTGTTCTAAGCACTTTATGTGCAACTAATTCCTCACAAACTCTCTCATGACTATGCTTTTATTCTCCCATTTTCAGACAAAGGAACTGAACTACAGACAAGTCAAACACTTGTTCAGTATTGTTCACCTAGTAAGTGACAGAACAACAATGTGAACACAAGTGGCCTGGCACTAGAACCTCTCCTAATTTAATTCTATTCAATTTAACAATGATTCAAGCAATAAACGTGTACAATAAAACATGTCAAGGAAATTGACTTGTTCTCTAGTTTGTACCCAAAGTTAGCACCCATGTGGCCCAGGAGCCAGCTCCCACGGGTCTTCCAATCTGGCAGATTAACCCCCTTGTCACTTAATATACAATAACTTTGAGGGCCTGCCACCTGCCTTCATCATAGTAAATGCCAGGATCCTCTCGCCACTCAGAGCAGCATCTGTGGCAGGCAGAAGGGAGAGGCGGGAGAGAAGGAGGATGCACAGGAAACGCCAGGTTTGGGTTGTCAAGCTCTCTGAGATCCGTAGTTCACCAAGGCATGTAATGAGCAATGACAGCTGGGTCAGGAAACTGAGAGGACAGTCTGAGTGCACCCACCTGCCCTACTCTGGGGCACGAGGAGACTGGTTATTGCTGCTCTACCGCTGCTATATCCACAAAGTGCTGCTACAGTAAACTTCAGCTGGCAGGCCACGCCTCCTATCCTGATCAAACAGGGAACTAGCTCTCAAAGGCACAAGGATGGAAATCTTTGCCACTTCCCACTATAAAATGGATTTTCTTTTTCTTTTTATAGTGATAACCAAATGAGAAGTGCATTTAGCTCAGTATTGGCACCGCATGCTTTATGACTGAAAAACAATCAGATTTAGTATTTTGTTCACATATTGATCTGTGTGGAACTCCAGTGAGCTATCCATGCCTTAATTCAGCTCTGTATAAATAATTAGGTTTTTTAAAAATATGTATTTTTTAGTTATAGGTGGACACAATATCTTTATTTTACATTTATGTGGTGCTGAGGTGTCTCCCATGTTAGGTGAGTGCTCTACCTCTGAGCCACAACCCCAGCCCCAAATAATTAAGTTTTAATAAAATAATTTTCATGTTCCAAGTAAATAATAACATGTTTGGCTATAGCTATTGATTAGTTCAACCTTCTCAGGGCATCTTTGAAGATGACATTTAAAATATGTAAACAGAAACATTTTTTTCCTGGACTTATGCTTGTTTCATGGCAGTATCTGATTACTGCATAATAAATGCCCAAGAAAGCAAAATTGGATGTAATCTTCAAAAGAGCTGAAACAACCAGAATACAGAGAGCTGTTTCAGTTACGTGGCCCTTCAGCAATCCTAGCTACTGCTTGGTGCTCAGCACAGAAGCAATCCATTATTTCCCCAAATAGAAGCTGCATTTTTTTGCTACATATTCAAATCCCCATTTTTTAGCTGGCTGATCATGACTCAAAAAAGTTACTTTCTAATTAAATTTCACTGCAAAATACTTTGCTTACTGCTTTAGAAGATTTGTAGAATCTATAATAATAAGCAATAAAGGCAACAGGACTGAGAACGCTTTCAGCATAAAAGCAATGATCTCCAGCACAGTTACGTGCAAAGATGGAAGCCACATCTGTGAAAAGAATTGCCAATTAATTGGTAGCAATTAACTGATAACTGGCAGCATGAACCATCTCTTAGAGCCACTTCAAATGACAGATCCTTGACTTGGACATCCAGATCTCATGTTAAGGCTTGGATGTTGCACAACATTTATCAATGTTTCATGTCATTTCCTTTGTGTCAAATAATTCTTTGTGTATATCTAAAAGGACATTCGAGCAGGGTTAAATAAGCAAAAGCAAGTGTAGATGACTTTGTGCCTTAATACTAACATCTCCAAATGCTTCCTGGGATCTCTGATGTAAATATTTCTGTGCACACAGCATCTCCGCCTTAGACCAATTAATGCTCTGCTCCTCTGTTTCTGCAGGAAAGACTTGAAGTCTCTTGAAGTCACAAAACAGCCAGCAAATGTGAACCAGTGCTGAGCTTAAAGGTGTGACAGCTGGGGAGTATTACAAAGTATACTAAAGACAAATTAGTTTTGTCATTTTTCAGCATGACATTATTGCCACCAAGTTGGAATTATTGCAATAATAAATAAGATAGATCAAAAGACATTTGTGCATTCTGAAGTTTTCATAGCTTTCTAATAATTTATACTTACTTTATCTTATGTAGCAGCATCATTACTGAATGGCATGGACTATTCTTCCAATGACCTGCACAGCTTAGGTTGATCCTTGAGAAATTATATTTTGGTTTAGTATATATGGTAGATTATATTTTATAATTATGCCCACCAATGAATCACTCCTTCCTAGGTCTCTACTTCTTTGCAACATCATGTTACCATTTCTCCTATCAAGAGCCTATGGGGCTAGGGATATAGCTCATGGTAGAGTGTTTGCTGAGAGAGAGAGACAGAGAGACAGAGACAGAGAGATATTGAGAGAGAGGCTGTCTCTGACTGCTTTTTCACCTCTCCTGGAGGACAGTCTGATCTTGTGACTTTCTTTGACCAATGAGGAGGAACTGACACTGTGCAAATTCTAAGGCCTCAGTCCTAAGAGGCCTTTCCACATCCATCCATTCTTGCTATCTTGGAACCAACTGCCATGTTAAGAAATCCAGGCTAACTGGCTGAGCAGAAAGGCCCTGTAAGCTTATAGGTCATTCAATGGGGATCACTAGTCCCAAGGCTCTGGGCATGGAAACTCTTGGAAGCTTAGCCAGTCCAGAATCCAGCTAGATGCAAACGCATGAGTGACCTTAACTGACACCAAATAGAGTTTCAATAGAGCTCTGCCTGAATCCAGAACCTCAAAACCATGGGTAATAAGATGATTGTTAGACCTCTAAGTCATGTCGCTTATTATGCAATTATAGCATCATTTTAGAAATGTAAATAGCAGAGATCAATAATTGGATTGTTCTTTTTCCTTAAACAAGGACTACTCTTATATTAGGTCACTGTAGATATGTAGATTTATACTCACAATTAATTGTAATTTAGATAAGATAGTTTTTGGAATATAGTGAACTATTAATTTTAAAAGTAATGCCTTCTTAGTAATAAATGTAATATAAAGTAGAATATATTTTGAAGTCTTAAAATGTACAAAAGGTTGTGGGTCCCATCTAAGGAGGGAGCATTTGTTAGAGTATTTCATATTTTAGCAGTATTTATCTTCCTTATAAGCATTGAAGTCATACTTCCCATTCCTGGTGTGTACTTCCCTCATGCCCAGGATGTGAAGAATGAGTTTATTTTAAAAGATGAGGATGTTTCAATTTGCAGAAATCAAAATGACCACAACCTTTGGAGTTCTAGCATCTGAAATAGATAGGATAACTGCTTCCAAAAATCTCCTCTGTGCTTTAGTGAAATTCATTTCTGTTAAAAACTTACCAAACTCTAAGATGCATGTGGCATTTGTGTGAATAACATCAATTAAGTTGGCATGGAGGATTCTAGCCTGACTGCATTTGGAGTGTTGTAAAAAATGGCCCATCTGGGTCCAACCCTGGAGAAAGCTTGATGTCTATGAAACCAGGACATGTTCTCTAGAAGAGCAACACGTTGATTGTGCTGCTATTTTGGAGCACAGATGGTGAAGGCAGAGTATCCTCGCCTATACTGGTCAAATATCAATTGGGACAAAATACAGTCATACAAACTGAGTCTATAAACGTGAGGTATGTATATATTGCAATGTCAGATTCCTGCAAATAAGCAAAGCTGTGTTGAGACCATCTCAAAGCAGCTAACAAAGTCATAAAAATTACACTAGCTATTTTAGGGTCTGTATGGAATATCACATAGATAATAAGAATGTGGATTAAAGAGGATTTTGAAAAGCCACGTCTGAATGCAGGAAAAATTAATTAAAAAGATAAGGGATTTTCAAAATGTAAAGATGAATCTATAAAGCAACACAGTTAAAATAATAGAATCAGTCTTCAGTTTTAAGGCTCACATAGTTCCACTTTATTATAATAAAGAAGAAAAGCCTGGATCCCAGAGAAGTTACTGACCTGAGAGGGTCACTACATGTTAATGGTACCTGACTTAGAGGCCAGGTGTCTAGACTCTCAGCCCATTGTCTCATGTTCAAATGTTTAGTAAAATAAAGGATAAAGTATCTAGCAATCTCTAAAATGGTACAGCCATTCACAAAGTCACTCATTTCTACATTCAACAATTATTTATTAAATCAGGAACCAGGTTCAGCTCTAGGATACAAAGAATTAGACTTATCCTTGTGTTCAAGGAGCTTTCCTTTGAGTGGGAAGGTACCTCAATCCAGTGTTTCAGTGCAGAGACAGAAGTAAACATAGGAGTGTACAAGCACAGATAAGTGACATGCAACCCACATTGGGGTTTGGATATGAGGTGCACTACCCCCCAAAGCTCCTATATTAATGAAGAGATATCAACTGATTGGATTGTGATCTATAGCCTAATTGGTCCATCTTAGTTTGAATAGACTGAGTGCACCGTAACTGTGGACAGGTGGGGTGTGGCTGGAGGAGATGGATCACTGGGAATGTGCCCTGGAAGGGTGTATCTTCCCTGTGGCCTCTTCCCCTCTCCCTCAGTCTGCTTCCTGAGCCTGCCATGAGCTGAGAAGCTTTCCTAAACTGGGCGCTTCCCGCATGATATACTGCTTCATCTTGAGCCCAGAGCAATGGAGTTGGCCTTCTATGGACTGAGACTTCTGAAACCATGAGCCACAAATAAACTTTTCCTCCTTCAATTGGTCTTGTCAGGTATTTTGGTAACAGTGATGAAAAAGATAATGAAAACATACAGTCTTGGAGAATCAGGAGATGCTTCTTGACCTAATGGGAGATGACAAGTGGAGAACTTAGGGACCAAAAGAGTCATCCAGGGTCAAGATGGGGTAGTAAGCATCCCAGAGGACAACTGAGAATGGATGTGGATTCCAGACGAGAAAGTGAAGCACATTTGGGAAATTTGAGAAACTGTGTGGTCATCCCTCAGTATCCATGCGGGGCCAACTGGTTCCAGGAGCCCATGTGGATATCAAAATCAGAGACTGCTCAAGTCTCTTACATAAATTGATGTAATATTTGTATATTACCTATGTACATCCTCCCAGATACTTTAATCTCTAGATTATTTGTAATACCTGATACAATGTAAATGCTATGTAATTAGTTGCCATACTGCATTGTTTAGGAAATAACAAGGAAAAATAGTTTGTTCATGTTCAGTAGAAATACAACCACCATAGTCCTAACTACATACTACTTAAATGAGATATAATATGAATAATACTCAAACGGGTGCGAGAGACTGAGGGTCTATGAAGCAGCAGGAGGCCCTGACAGGGTATACCCACACATTACTTCATTTCTGTCCTGGATTCTGCATAGTGCTTGGCATGCAGCAAATTCAAGCTTTGCTTTTTGGAACTTTATGGAATCTTTTCTCAGTCTGCAGTTGGTTGAATCTGTGTATGTAAAACCGGCAGATTCAGAGGGCTGACTGTAACTAGTTTGCTAAGGTGGTGTGTCGAGTTCCAGAACTGGTGAGCATGAAGACAGCATGAGTCAGATGTCATCAGAGCTACGTCAAGGAGTTTGAACACGATCTGGCTATCAATGAGAAGCTATTTCAAGTTTGCAAAGGGGAGAGCTACATGATCAGATTTATATTTTAGCAAAATCTTTTGCTGTGATGTGAAGATCGGTCCCAGAGTAAAGAGGACCCAGAGCAATGCTGCCATTGACCCCTCTGGAAATGTGGCACAAAATTATATTTGTACCACAGCTATGGGGTGTTTATTGCCTCACACACTTGCTGTAGGATTTGTTTTATTTTTCTAATATAAAAGAGAAATTATAGATTGAGGAAAATAGAGGGGGCCTAGGATTAGAAACTTAAAGAATACCAACATGTAAAAGAAGGCAGAAGAAAAGAAATTGCTGAAGAAGCCTGGAGAGATACAGTCTGATAAACAAGGACAACCAGGAGGGGTAGGAACAAGGGGAGGGATTCGGATCTGAAGGAATGAGGCAGGCGAGGGCATCTGTTAGAAGGGAAGGTGAGGCTGGGTGGGGTGGGGTGGTGGGGAGATGGACTTGAGCCAGTGCCAACAGGCAGAGCTGGCGAGACAGAGCTTGATGGGGCCAGAGAAAAATAAACAGATGACAAATGAACAGCCCAAAGAGGGGAGGAGAATTAAATAACATACATCTGATCAAAGCATTCGTGCTTAAAAAAGAAAGAGGAAAAAGCATTTATCTCATAACTACTCTTCAACTCAAGGAAGGATTTTGTTGTGTTGTTAAAATTCAGCCACTGACTCATCCAACTTTTTGATGCAGACAGGATCCCCGAAAGACATATCCAAACACTGGCACATCTCAGACTATTTTTATTGGGTACAAGGCAATCAGATACCCTATGGGCTGGTGACTGGGATCAGCTCTCAGCCCTCCTTGCCCTCATTCTCCTTCTCCATCAGCCTGGTAACCCATTCCCAGACACCAGCTTGCACCAGAACCAGTCCAGGTGGGAAATGTGGTGGCCTGGTTCCCTAGGATGAGATGTCAGAAAGGCAGAGAGGAGATAATTGTTTCTCTGGTTGCTCCTTCCTCAGCTTGTCCCCTGAATTATTTCTAGTCGGCACCAGGATATCCTTACTCTAAACCCTCTCCCTCTTCACCTTGGGCCTCCAAAACAGCCTGTTCAGTTTAATGAGCATTCCATTGAACAAACAAGCTTCCCTTCAGTTCCCCGAACTTCTGCCAGCTTCTTATAAGCCACTACTGTTTATTTACTAGTAGAAGAGCCCACTGCTCAGGCTCCAGGACCCAGACAAGGGGTCTGTAAGTCTGTCCCATAGCAAGTGCAGACTGTAATGTTTTTTGAATGGATGAATAAATCCTCCCTAAAAATCTAAAAAGGTCATGCATCTTTATATTTCACTTCACTGCACTTTAGGGTAGGAAATTACTTTCTACAGTGGTGGAGCATTTGGAAATCATGAATGTCTTGTAATGTACTCCTCACAAATAGCAAGGTCTAATTTATTCTTTTAGGAAATGTGTAGGTTAAACAGTGTCTCAACAGACATATAGACCTGACTAATTCACTGTCATGGACCCTCTTTCTGTGGGAAAATGCACTTCACTTTGTAAACAAACAGCATTTGTAAGATGGAAATGGCTCACAATCATTGAGGACAGATTTATAATGTGTTTAAAACTAATGGAGGTGGTCCACAAACTGACCAAGGCAGTGAGTGACCTTGGGAGCTTTTGGTGATGAGCCCACGTAGACACACTGCCACCAAGTGGTGCTTCGTATAACCACAGGCTCTCTTGTAAGAAGAAACTGCTCTTCAGGCTACCATGCACATCTTCAGTACCTGTCTAGACTAATAAGGACAAAATTATCAGAAACTCTGTGTGTTTTATTAAAAAAAACAGATTATATATACTTTTTAAAAAATCAATTCATCCTACCATGAGAACATCAGTAAGATAAGCCACTTCAGCACCATCAATGGGGAGACTGATTCTAACATGAATGCATTCCAGTAGACCCTTAGTCCAGTCAAAATTATTGCAGTTTATATCTTCCACTTGAAGAAAAACCTGGCACAAAGATTCATTATAACCATTAAAGAAATAAGTGTTAAATAAAACCAAAGTGTTTCAACTTTTCACTTCATAATAAGAAATAATACTAGTCAGTAGTAATTGAGAACCCACTGAATGCTAGGCTCAGCCCTAATCCTTTATTTATGTATGTATGTATGTATATATATATATATATCTGCATATATAAATTATATATATATATATATATTTACTTCTGTATCTAGTAAATAAACATATATACATACATATGTTATTTAATTCTTAATCTGAGATAGGTACTAATGTTATCTTTACTATATGGCTTTATAAATCATTAATTGCTATATTAGCAGTCTATTAATCTTGAATATGAGAAAAATTAATTTCATGAAGTTAATATAGAAACTTTTTTCTTACATCAAATAAGTAGTTGACCATACCATACCATTCAGTAGTTTGTCTAAGGTGAAAATTTACCCAAGATTGATTATAAAAATATGCTACCATGATCTCTGTAGTTCATAATAAATAAAAATAAATGGGAAATGGATAAGTCATTTGAGTCCATAGAATACGGATAATGTGGATAACCAGATGGAGGATTCCATGAATATGCATTAATACCCTGCAAAGTACATTCCCATTAGATAGAAAGTATTCATCTCAGTGTAAAGAGTTTATTTACATCATACATCACATGACTCTGCCAATTGCCATTTGTTTTTCATCCCAGAATGTAGATATGGGTGATCTTGTCTGTTCTGAAATATGAGACTTGGATAATTACACAATTAATTGAACTGAACTCGTCTTTCAAGTAGAAGATTTTTATGTAAAATATTCCATATTATTCCAAAGCTGCTCAAAATTCTTTTGTTAAATTTCATATTTAACAACCTTCTCTAATACATTTTTGCTAAAGAAGTAGTTACTGCTACATATTGTAAAAGTACCAAAAACTTATGAATGCATTATAAAACATAACATATAAATTTAATCATAAAAAGGAAATAAAAATCTTTGGTTTTCAAAACAAATTTACAAGTCTATGTCGGGAAGTTTATATCAGAATTTCCATAACTTTACTTTTATATACCATTTTTTGGTTGTAATATAATTCATGAAAATTGTCTTATTTGGATTTAGAAGTATGTTACAAGAGTGGCAGAAATAGAGATTGTCCTTCTCACTTTATGAGGAATAGAGAGA
Source organism: Marmota flaviventris (assembly GCF_047511675.1). Classification (NCBI taxonomy): domain Eukaryota; kingdom Metazoa; phylum Chordata; class Mammalia; order Rodentia; family Sciuridae; genus Marmota; species Marmota flaviventris. The sequence goes on from NC_092501.1 coordinate 13,856,424, forward strand.
AGATAGAGCCTCATTACATGAAATATAACAGCATAATATAAATAATTTTATATGATTGTGCCAAATATTATTTTGTATTTCTTGAATTTTTATGGGTTGTTTTTATAATCAAACTCTCAGAGACTTTAGGATGCTATGATTTTAAGTGATTTTTGTCATTAAAACAACAATTAAAAGGCAGAAGTATTAGCAATTTTAGAATCCAGCTGTGTTCTTTTCTCAAGATTACTTTGGCTATTCTGATTCTTTTTTTTTTTTTTTTAGTTCCTTATGAATTTTAGGATTGTTTTCTCTATTTCTGTGGGGTAAAAAAAAAAAGGAATTTATACAACTCAATAGCAAAGAAGAAAATAATTCAATTTAAAATATAGGTAAGCTACACTGAACAGACATTTTTCCAAATAGGATATGCAAATGGCCAACAAGATGTTCAACATCTCTGATAATCATGGAAATGTAAATCAAAACCACAGTGAGGTCAGAATGGTATTGGCCACCTCCCAGACCCAGCAAAACTCAGCCAAGAAGGGCAGGCTTGAAGCCAGGAGACGACAGCTCAGTAACCTACATGTCCCAAACTTCACTTTGTCTCACCTTCTCCTCCAAAATAGTTAACAGCACGATTTTTAGCTCACTCATTGGCATCCATTATAAATTTAAACAGTCATCTTCTATTTTGGATCCATATCGCATAGCCCTTATAACTTGACTCCCATTTCTGTATGAGGAAGTCTCCAGCAATGCCACCCCCTGTGTTTCCTTCCCTCTGCCTCCCAGGTCTGGCAGCTGCACTTCACTTTTGTAAGGTCCTTGCTTAGCATCTGGGTGGCCATCTTTAGTAACAGCGGCCATTTTTAGGCTTTCCCACGCAAGGGCATTTCCAGGAAAGGCTCACCACTCCCTCATACCAACCCCACCCTTAATCACCCACATTAGGACCTGCCTGGCTCTAATCCCTGAGCCTGCCCCATAAAAGTCCTGAACCCCAAGCCTGTTTTGGAGAGATGGCTTTTATTTGTCAGCTCTGACAAACTCTCCTGTGTATCTCTGCCTGGTCTCCATCTTTCATTTCTCACTCACCCCAGTTCCTCACTTTCCTTTCAACTTTCACACTGTCAAGACAGATAACATTCAGATTTGTTCTATAATCATAATGAAGTCTCCCATGTTTTGTCTGTAGGCTGACCCTGAAGAGTTAAAAATCAATAAACAAAAATTATATTATTATAACTAAATGTTTCCCCCTTCAAAGCCAACTAGTGTGCTAAAATTATGTTTCCTTCTCTGCACTTTTATTGTTCAGACATCAATTCCCTTCAGAGAATATTCAAATGAATCACTTTTCTAATACTTGAAATGCTTGAGCTCAATGGCATGTTAGTTTGATACCTCTTTGGATCATGCCCCTCTTGTGCTATTTTTATCTCATAGGACTCTCCAGTTGCTTTTCTTTTCCTCTGTTGATGTCAACATGTGCCTTCTTCGATGGGTCTCTAGTCTATTGAGGCCTCTTAATATTCCCCCTGCTTGACTCCAGTCTGCTTTTCCTCTGCTGTGCACTTTATCTCCAGTTCTAATTTGGACTGGGGATTTCATATTTGGATCATGGCTTTTGAATACAGCCTTCTGTTTTTCCTAGAATGTCCCACTGTCTTTAGTTTTTGCATTTGGTGGCTTCTTTTGATCTTGGTTCTGGACTATATTATTCAGAGTTTGGATTTTGAAAAGAAGATTTTCTAGATTTTCTCTTTCTAGTCCTCTATGTTTATAACTGACAAGAGTTATTTGCCATTTTGTGCTTTTCCATAAGGAAATACTCATAAAAGAGCATAAATATAGAGGAAACTAAATGTAATAAAGCAAACTGGGCAACATCATAAGGTATTAAAACCATTTCAGAGAAAATGGGAAGATTAAGAATCCTCTAAAAGCAATGTGCTTGCTATAAAATTAATAAATTGAAACTGGGTCAACAATTTAAATAGCCCATAATAAAATATATGGTTTTTCAATTATAAAATTGAAGAATATTATGCAGCCATTGAAAATGTCCATAGAGGATTTGTGATGATATTTGTACAGAGAAAAAAAAATAAAATTCAAAGGAAGTATACCAAAATATTAACAATGGTGAAATTTCAAGCATTATTATTTTCTTCTTTTATGTTCATCCAGGGTCTCAGATTTTCAATAATGAATATGAGTAACAAAAAAGTCACAAAAGGAAGAGACAGTGTACTTCAATCTGTCTTATTAATCATAATTAAAAAGGCAAAAATTGATCATGTGTCATTCATATATATATATATATATATATATATATATATATATATATATATAAATGAAGACTTAGAAAAAGCTACTATTAAAGTGAAATATTACTCTGCTATTAAGTGGCAGGAACAAATGCAGGTCACTCTATCACTAAATGGAATTGGTTCATTAGTTTTGCTAGGTTATGTTGTGGTAAGAAATACCTTCAGATCTCATTGGGTTATAAAACTTAAGGTCTATTTCTTGTTCACTTTATAATTCGGCTGCAATGATTTAGGTTGACTCTGGCTCTGATCTGCCCCTCTTTTTCATTTGGGATCCAACTAAAGGAATAGCCCCAGTTCTGAAGGTGATGTTCTTGGGACAGATGAACAGGAAACAACTGATGAACCATGGATAGGCTCTTCAAGGTGTCCAGGCTTGGCATCCTCTCTTCCATGCAATGTGGCCAAAGGTGAGTCTTAGAGGGAAGGACAGTAAATGACAGGGACAATGCTACAATCAACCATGGAAGGGTTTGCAAATATACATTTTTATATGTACCATTAAAAGAAAACTTTTTGTGTGTTTTAAGTTTCATTTCTTTAATTTTCAGAAAGTTTGAATACATTTTTGTACATTTCCAGTCATTTGTACATTTTCTGTGAGTGAGAGTTTTGTGTCCTCTGAGCATCTTTCTCAAGTTTTTTTTGTTTTATTTTTAATTGTAAAAATTTTTTGAATAGTGGAGAAATTTGTTTCCTTTTACTCAAATATATCTGGTAAATATGTTTGGTTTTTTGTTTTATTTATATTTGTTTTGTTTATTTCACTTTGTCATATAAAAGTTTTGCATTTTTAAAAAATCTTTATTTTTTAAGGTGTGGATGGACAAACACAATGCCTTCATTTTTATGTGGTGCTGAGGATCGAACCTGGTCTCGCCTGTGCTAGGCAAGCACACTTACTGCTGAGCCACAATCCCAGCCCTGCATTTTTTTAAAATTGATTTTTAAAAAATGACAGCAGAATGCATTACAATTCTTATTACACATATATATCATAATTTTTCAACTGTTTGTATATAAAGTATGCTGACACCCAATTTGTGTCTTCATACATGTACTTTGGATAATGATGTCTATCAGATTCCACCATCCTTGCTAATCCCCTGCCCCCTCATTTTCCCTCCCACCTTTCTGCCCTATCTAGAGTTCATCTATTCCTCCCATGCTCCCCCTCCCTACCCCACTATGAATCATCCTCCTTATATCAGAGAAAACATTTGGCATTTGTTTTTTTGGGATTGGTTAACTTCACTTACCATTATCTTCTCCAATGCCATCCATTTACCTGCAAATGCCGTAATTTTATTTTCTTTTATAATCAAAATTGTCTGTCTTATTCTTACTGGTTTTGGGGTTTTGTCTTATAAATAATCACTCCAAGATTATTAATAATTTCACTTTCTATTCTTTCCATACTTCTGTTGTTTCATTTTTTACTTTTGAATGTTCACCCATCTGGGATTTATTTTGGCACAAGGAATAGGTTTTTCATCTGGAATTTCAAGGCTTTTATCATGAATTCATGCAAAGTATAATTTTCTTCACATCTGAGGTTATTCCCCTTGTTTATTTAAATTTGCCATCATGGTTTTCTATTTTATTGTTTTATTAAGCAACTGCCACATAGATTTATTCTCTTTTCATAATGTTCTAACCTCTACTTTTATTTTTATTAAATTCTTCAAGTTTATTTGTTCTTTTCCTAGTTTCTTCAATTCTTGAGTCATTATCTTTTAATATATTCTGCAACTGAAATGTTTTGTTTCCTCTTTGACCTAAGTGTCCTTTAGGAAACATTTGAAATACAGCACATTACATGATGCTAGTTTTGATTTGGTAAGAACTCATAAATTGGCCTGTCATTTCATATTTTCCTAATTTCTAAATTAGTCATTCCTCTATGTAACTGTGAGCCTTTTCCAATGACATAGAAAAATGGGGAAACAGATTCAATACTTTATTCAAAAAATATTTATTTGAGTACCTATAATTTGCCACACACTGTTAGCACTGAGATTCAGCAGTGAAAAACATAATCCTAGCCCTCATGAAGCATATCATCTAGCAGTGGGAACAGGGCCAGACAGTAGAAGAACCAATCAACAGCATGTGGTGTATGGTAAGTAGTGACAGGTGCTAGGAGAAACACACAGCCTAGAAGGGATGAAGGTGTCCATGTGTTTAGGGGAAAAGGGGTTTGCAATTCAAACTGGTGGCCAGGGCCAGGGCAGGCCTCGCTATAAAGGTGGCACTTGAATTAAGGCCTGAGAGGGAGAGGAGCAAATCACATGAACATCTTGGGGGACCAAAGTTCCAGGCAGAGGGAAGAGAAAGTAAAAGATGTTGCAAGGAAGCAGGGAACCATTGTGGTTTCAGCAGATACATTCAGTATAAGAAAATGAGGCATTTTCCTCAGATGATCTTATGACAAATAAATAAAAATAAAAACAGACCCAATATTTCCAACATATTCATAAACTAGGATACTTTTATGAGTCTTACCTCTTGATGTGCCAAAGAACAAGAGGGTAGCAATCCACATTCCAAGCATCTAAGGTGATTTAAAAAGTCACATAAAAAACCTTCTGAAATCTTTACTTGTAAAGTCACCTCCCTAAAAAATATTAAGTGGTTTTCTTCAAAATGACATCACCTAATATTTAAAATCTAGGTCCAGAAGAACATGTAGCTCACCCTAGATTGCATTCTACGCCCTGCAAACTAAATAACATCACTAGGGCGTGCCTTACATCTTGTGATTAGAGATGAAGAATCCCAAGGCTTTGTTATATCACTATGAGTTTATATTTTGATTAAATACAAACTGAATCACTCTTGAAAATTAAATTAAGGCTTTGAGATATTAGGTAATAAACAATTAAAAGGTCTCATTTTTCCAAACAATTTCTGAGTGTAAGCATGCACTTAAAATAAATAGACTCTGATCAAAGATGTTCTGAGTTCAATAGCTTCTCTTTCCTGTGTGACAATCTGACATTGTAATTATCAGCACTGACTCTATAGCCTAATCCTAGGGTCCAAATTCTTGCTTGCTGCTTCTTAGCAATGTGTCCTTGGGCTAGAAAGTCTCACTGTTCTTTTGTTCACCTGAAAAATGGGGATAATTGTGATTCCTAACCCATGGGGTCATTTAGGTACTTAAATTACTTATTACATGATTAGCACTTAATACAAAGTATTATATTCAATGCCAACTTTTATTCTTTTTCAATTTTGTTAATAATTAAATGATTATTTTAGTCAGCTTTTTTATTGCTGTGACCAAAAGACCTGAGAAGAACAATTTTAGAGCAGGAAAAGCTTATTTTGGGTTGCACTGCAGTATGTAGATGGCCAGCTCTATTGCTCTGGGCCGAAGAAGAGGCAGGACATCATGGTAGAAGAGTGTGATAGAGGAAAGCAGGCCAGGACATGGCCAGTAAAAAGCAGAGAGAGACTGCTCTCCTCACCGTGGGCAAAATATAAACCCCAAGGGCACACCCCGAGACCCACCTCCTCCATCCACACTCCACCTGCCTATAGTCACCACCCAGTTAATCCCTATCAGGAGATTAATGCACCGACTAGGTTAAGACTCTCATAACCCAATCACTTCACCTCTAAACTTTCTTGCATTGCCTCACACATGAGGTTTTGGGAGACACCTCATATCTTAACCATAACAGTGGGCAAATTTATGCTCACATAGAGCTAACTATACCCTTATTGATTATCCATAGCCTTCATGATATACTTTAATGTAATGCAAACTTGCCTTTTTGACTACTACATTAAAGTAAGGAGCAATTGGATCCACAGATAGTCTTAGTTTCTCAAGTTTTAAATGCATAGAAGATGACTGAAATCTTTCTTGTTTTTTTTCCTCTTACCACAATAGCATTAAAATTTTAATGATTTTATGGGCACTCTGCCTTTTCATACAAACCTTGTTATGTTTGGCAAGAATTAGAATAAGAATAATTCCAAGTCCTCAGTGTTTTATTTGGTTGAAACATTTCCTGGCTCTTGGCAGCCAGAGCACATTGGCTTGCAGACTTGCAGTCAGTTGAGAAGTGGTCAGTCGGCAGCATCAACCTTGGTGCCTGGTATGTCATGGGTTCCCAGGCCACGGAAAAGGCACACTCTAAAACCTTCACCAGTGACTACCACATATTATCTCCAAGGGCACTTGAGGAATCAGTGCTGTCAGTCACACCTACAGAGTAAGAATGAACAATGTAGGGGCTGGGATTGTGGCTCAGCGGTAGAGCACTTGCCTAGCACATGCATAGGTCCTGGGTTCGATCCTCAGCACCACATAAAAAATACAAATAAAATAAAAGTGTTGTGTTCATCTACAACTTAAAAATAAGTATTTAAAAGAAAGAATGAACAATATATTCATGAACAGCATCAAGAGATGGCATCCTGTTCATGCCTGCACCTAAGTGACAAGCATAAAGTCTGCAATATACTAGGTACTTAAAACATATTTTTTTTAAGTGAAAAAATAGAAAGATCTACAATGATAATATAGGGCTCTTTTAAAAATCACCCTCTCCTCCATGTTTTCAGGCACTTTATAGTGAATCTGCTATAGCACTTACAATGTTATAGAATCATTAGGCATGTACCTGTTAGTCTCCTATCCTTGACTAAACTGCTCTGGGGCAAGGACTGGTGTTTATTTATGTCTGGACCACCAGGACCTAGTAAGAGGTTTATAATAGCAGGCCCTTGGTCAATATTTGTTGAAAGAAAAAAACCGGCATTCGATTTTATTGATCTCACATCATTCAAGGAAATTCTTACTCTAGAGAGATTTTCATTCTTAAGAGTTGAAGACTTATACTTTAACAATTGCACTCAGTAAGGATCAGACACTGGTGAAGCCGTGGATACTTGCTGAAATCATGGCACTTCTCCTTGAAAACTGTCACATAAAGGAGTTAACAATGGCTTTTAAAAGTCCATCACAAAATCCATACTTTCCAAAGCTTCAGTTCAACATCACTGTCTTTTGAGCTTCTTTAACTGGGTGTTTTATCCAAATATAAAACCATCATGTCCAAGTCCTTAGAAACTGTTTCTCCAGAGTTCTCCTCATGCCTTCCCCATTCCTCATTGGAACTGCTGTTCTGTTAATCACGACCTGGAAGGGTTCACATCATCTTTGACAGTCTTAAGGTCCCTGCCTCTCACCTTCAGTGAGTTGGGCAGGCACTGTTGGTTCTGCCTCAATGTGGCCCTCATCCATTTCCTCCTGGCAGACTGTCATGATCCTTACTTGGAACTTCATCTCTTGCATGAAGTATTGCTGCGGAGCCAGGCTTCTGTCTCCTGGTCATGCATCCTGGGTATTATTTACAGATAAACTGTTTTGAATCACATATCTGATCATTCCCCTCAAATATCTCTATTGAATGAAGCTCAGATCATTTAACTTGGATCAAGGACTTCCTCATCCTCTCCTCAGCCTACCTTCTGGGCCGTCAAGTTCATGTCCCTTCCCTCTAGTTGCTCCATCCACCTCTTGAGTTGAGCACGCAGGTTATTTCTTCCAATTTGACAGTCCTTCTCTACTCCTCCCCACGCAGAACACCCAAATCCTCATCATAACTGAAAGCCCAGTCCAATGTAACAATCTCATTCATAAATATTTTTTTTGGATTCCCCTCAGTTGTATTTCTCTAGTTTCTGAATATACACTTTGTTTTGTATTATTTTAAATCCTTTTTAAAACTTAAAAAATCTTGTATCATTAGTTTTTATATGCTTGTACTTATATGCTTGTTATGGTGTCTACTCATGATCAAGCATATAAGTACAAGTACAGATCTGATCATTTGTCTATGATACCAAATCCAGACTCCTCAGCATTCATGCAAAGTGTCTCTACTCGCCTCTCCCACCACTCCCCACTCTAAGCAACTTTCAGGCTTAACCACTTAGAACACCACTAACAAGCCAGCTGTGTCCATGCATCTGTCTTCATTGGTGCTATTTCTGAATCTTTTCCTTCCCTTCTACTAGGAAAGATCCAGCTCAAGTCTTACCTACTCTTTGAAATCATCTTCCATACCTAAATGAGAAGATATCACCTCCTCTGGGCTCCTGCACACATTGGACCTATCTCTAACTCTGATCACAGTTAGTCACCTGTTGGACTGTGCCACCCGGCCACCTCCTTGAGGTTAAGGAAACCAAAGCCTAATGTCTTACACTCATCTTTATGTTTCTCAGAACCACATAAGGTGCCTATCACTTGGTAGACACTCAGTACTGCTTGAATATATATTTTATCAAGTAAATGAATGCACGAGAGAGAAAATAAATAATAAACAGAAATTAATAAATTCAATAAATTGATCCATTTTGACTTGGTTACATATATTAAAACATGAAAATTCTAGGGCAAGGGATGGAGCTCAAGGATAGAGACATTGTGTAGTATGCACAAGGCTCTGGGTTTGATTTCCCAGCACAGAAAAGAAAGAGAAGAAAAAGCAAAATAAAAATTTTGTCTCTGAGCCAAAATTTCTATAATTATAATCTTTATTGACTTACAATCCCATAATTCATTCATTCCATTCTTCCATGTTTTCTAGCACATCTTTGAAATCCAAGGATTGCTAAGTATTTTTCTTTTTGATATACTAAGATATCCAGGTGCACTCTAATATATATATAAAACAAATATATATTACCAACACAAATAAGGGCCAAGGCTCCAGTATATCTTTCTTTCTCTATAGTGGGGCTTGAATCCAGGGGTGCTCTACCACTGAGCTATATCCACAACCCTTTTTATTTTTTATTTTCAGACAGGGTCTTGCTAAGTTGCCCAGGCAGGCCTCAAACTTGCAATCCTCCTGCCTCAGCCTCAGGAGTCACCATCACACATGTGTACTACCACATTAGGTTCAAGGATTGAACACTGACATTAATGAGCATTTATCTCCAACAATACCAAATACAGGATTATTTCATGTACCAAATCAATACTATTTATTTATGCTTCCATATTTCCAAAATGGCTATGTCAATTTTAATGGACTTCATATACTTAGAAAAAGATGCCTTGGGGGTAACTTGAAAACAAATGAGTTTTCTCTTTTCACAAGAGAACAAGTACTTGGGCTGTCATAGCTATTGACCTATGGAGGTTTATTGAATATATATCCTTAATGTCTTTATATGATAAATAACAAAACTCATTTTAACAAAAGCACATATTTCTTCTGGAATAATATATTTAAATCTTATATGACATCATGTGATGTAGAAAAGACAACCTAATTTGACATCTGAAGAGGGTGGTATGAGAAAGAACCATCTGGAAATACAGATAAACGGAAATAAAGGGCCTTGGTCTCTCCTTCTCATACTTCCACTAGCTAGCTACGATCTAAACCAATACACTCTTTCTGGGTCTTAACTCCCTTGTCTATAAAATGAAGATATTGAACTTTGTGACATAAGGTCCTTTGCAGTTCTTAAACAGTTTCTGCTCTGAATTTTAAGGATCACTTTCAGAGATATGTGAGTAGATTCTTCCAAGGAATAAAAAATGACCAATTTTTCTTCTTTTCACAAAATGGTGAGTTATAAAGGCCCAACTGTGGCAGGCCCCAACAAATCAAATGTGGCCACTTGCCCCAAAAACCAAACAGAAAAAGTAATGGCAAAGAGCAGGAAAAGAATTTTAATCAAGATGTTCATACTGGGAAGCCAAAGTGAGATTGAATGTCACAGTCCTGTCTTGGAGGTTTTGACATGAACTTTAGGTTTAAGTAGAGGAAAAACTGGGACCGGGGAGAGGTCTGCATAATCAAGCACTCTTAGTCACACTGTGATCTGGTTGATCCTTCTCCTGAGGTGGCTCACGTGGAGTCCTTATTGCTTGAGGAGACCGTTTCCATTTGTTTCACAGATATTCATCTATAGGACTTGTGATCCGGGAAGACTGCAACTTGTTCCCATGAGATGATTGCTGCTGCTTAGGTGGGCAATCTCATCCTGGGTGATTTGCCTGCAGGGTTCCAGTTTCCAGAAAGTGCAGGGCAATGACTGGAGACTTTTAAGTGCTGCTCCAGGAAGTCTGGAACAAGATACTATAAAAACTAGCAGTTGAATGTCCCTGTGTTATCCAAAGCTCCGTCCTTGCCAATTCAGTAATGAAAACACAATTTTAAGAAATAGGAAAAAGAAGTTTTATTGTTTTGCTAGCAAAGGAGAAACACAGGGACTCCTGTCCCAGAGGCTGTGATCAAGGGGGAACAGAGGGTTTTTAAAGAGGTGATTCAAAGGCTACATTCCAGGTGTTCCGTGTGTGTGTGTGTGTGTGTGATGGGTGATTCGTAATTCACTTGTTAATTTGTGAAATAGTTATTTCTTAGATATTCTGGCTTCATACTTTATGTTGCTCTGTGGTGGGTATGTGCTCAAGAACAGATAACTCTGCCTAGGATGGGGAAGAAAGGTAATCCTCTTTCCCCAGAGTAGGGAGGGATCAGAGAGAGGAAGAGAAAGAAACAAATCCTTTTCAAAAATAAGTTGCAGTAGCAGAGAAGCAAGGGCTATATTCAAAACACGAAGTAGACCACTGTTTTATACCTAGAAATTTGAAAATACCTTAGTGATTGGTGTCTTCAGCCTTAAAGGGGGGCAGATTACCAGTTTTGGATGAATACTCCTTAAATGATCAACATACCTATGTGTTGATCATAGTTGAGTAGGAAGGAATCTGACTCAGAGTTTAAGGTAATAAAGGAGACAGAAAATGAGATGCCAAGCTCTTACCCACTGGGTATTTGCAGATCCAAGTGAAGAGCCAATGCTTTTAGCAAAAACACCTGCTAATTCTATTATATAATCATAAAAAGTATCCTAAAGCATGATTATTTCTTGGCACCTGCACTGTCTCAGTATTGATCATGTTCAGGCAGTGACTCTTGGTACTATTCAAAAAAGAGTGCTTCTCTTTGAGCAGGGTATCATTAAGAAACTTTAAGAATGGAGAATGACTTTAACTACAGTGAAAATAAACAAAGACCCATGCATCTTGATGAGTAAACAAACTAACTTATGTCCAGTCAAATCTGAGACCTTGCAGTGGTACGAATACAACTGTTATTTTGAAATAACAGAACCTGAAATCATCTTTATCCCATCGTGGAAGAGGATAATGAAAACAGTAACAAGAAGCTAAATATCTTTAAGCTTCATCTTAAAGTATAAAGTCCCACCCTTGGGCTGGGAAACTCCTAAGAAAAGAAGACAGTTGACAGAAGATAAAGGGCTCAGTTTAAGAATGAATCTTCCAATGTCACTCAGTCAGAAATCATTAATTGATTATTTCAGTAATATATTTGAGAATATCATTACAGATAAGATGCTAATTATAAACAGGATTTTAGGCATTTAAATATTGATTCCACCCTCAAGGAAACTACAGTCTCATTGAAGTTGTATGGCATATACATAAAGAATTCTAAAACCAGATAGAAGGTAAAATTTATGAACTGAGTAAAAAAGTAATAAATCCAATGTCATTGGCAATGTTCAAGGAGAGGCTGCCTGACTGTTTGAGGTGACGTAAGACAGATTTATACATCTCATAGGAAGTTCAATACATGACCTTCAAGATCCTATCCAAAAAATGTTTTGTGGTTTATTAAGTCCATCAAATCCCACAATAGAGATTAAACACACACAAACACACCAGGATGGTCTGATCTTCTGCTTCTGACATCTCAGTTAGAGGTGTTTTTTTTTTCCTTCCAGAAATGTGTATCTATTTCATACTATCAATTTCCAACACTTGTTCTTAGAATAGGCATTCTTAATTAATTCACTTAAAATTTATCTGAGAATTCAATCAGCAAGGAAAAGCCAATAGAGCACATTTAAAACTTTCTAAAAGGCAGATTTGAATACTTTTTTTCAATATAATTATGATGGACTTTTAAAAAGGACATATTAATTATTCAATATAAGACAAACTATTAAAATGGGACTAATATAGTAAACTTACATATATCTATACTTTCCATTTATTCTTCATACTATTTTTGCTTTGAGATTAATTGTTGAGAATCTTATTTCACAGTCATTCAACTTTTATTGACTTCAATATTGACAGACTTGGTACAAGTTATAAAGCCTTATGTGGCATGATATATAATTAAATACTTTGTCTCATAATTTATATTAATGCATGCATGTCAGAGAATACCTATTTGCCTCTGAGAAGAATGTAAATGCACACTAATTAATTTATTGTGGAGAAGCCTACGAGGACCATTAACCACCCGCCTTTGCTTCCATGGTCAAGCGCTGGCAGCCACTCAAGGCGGTTGAGAGCAATGTAGGCTCAGCCTATTCTACTTTGAAGTGACTTCTGTTCACATAAACCTATATTCAACTAGCCTACTGGGTAAAATTTCAAGATGTAAAGCCAATGAATATGATTAAATTTTTTAAAAAAATAAAGCATCCATAGAAACATCTCTCCGTGGAACTACCCACTAGTAACTTTGATTAGTCCCAAAATATCACCAAATATATTTACCAGTGGCTAAGTTCACCCTTTTTATGTGGGCTTTCAAAGTAAAAGTAACAGCAGTTTTGTTTCTAAGTGATCACAGTAAAGGTGCCTCTCACTGTTATGCTCATATGTAAGTTCAGCTGAATGGTACTGGATATGCTCTAACCAGTTTTAGAGCACTGAGTTATAAATAAGCAGGCAGCAGGTCCTTGTTCACAGGTCAAGATGTCTAAGAGTGATAAGGCTCTAGTAACTGATTTAGCTACCCAAACTGGCAAGAGGCTGCTATATACACTGGAAAGCAAATGTATCGATGTATAAGGAAAAGGATCACCTCTGAGGAGACAAGAGGCTCTGGTGTCCAGTAATTATGTTCTCTCCCCTTGCCAGATCAATAACATTCCTATTGCTTGGTAAGCATTGCATCTCATCAAGCATGGCCAGTTGAATGAAAATCATGGCCACTGCTATCAATCTAGAAAAAGACAACGCCTCTGTCTCCACAGGAACAAAATCCTTGAGGCTGCCAGTCAGGGTACATTTTCCCCCTTGACAGTGCTGGAGACACTCTGACAAATAACTGCTCTTTGGGATATTTGCTTGGGAGACTCACATAGATTATTCTCTTTAATATAGTCTTTAATCACCATATGATCTGAGCATCATCTAGAGGCTTAGATCAGGGCCAAGGCCAGTTATTCAAGGGGCAACCGGGACCATCTAGTCATGTAAATGAGTAAAGCAGATCAGATGCCAATCTAGTCAAGTACCAGAAAATCAACCAAAATTACTTTCTGTTTTCTGAACAATAACATGAGCTTGTAATGTAATACAAACAGACATGCATGACTTTAGTGATATTTGAAAATTTAAAACACAAAATAACATTGAAAAAAATAAAAGTATTTAATTGCTGGAATTTTCTTCATAATTTGTTGCTCTTGGACTTGTTACTGTAGTCTACCTAACATAAGATATAACTATCAGGCCATAAAACCTTAACCACAAGTCCCTCAACTGTGAGCAGTAAATTGATTGGCTCAGTTTCATATGCAAAAATGGAATTTATAACATCAATGCTACTTAAAGTGTTCAGACTCTCTTTATGGAACAGTGAATGTCTACCGACTGTGTGATCACTTCTGCTATTCCAACATCACTACACATTAGGTTTTGGTAATTCATTGCTTTGCAGCTTACAAACTTGAATTTGTAGCTCTCTGTTCATAATATCAATATCAAACTGGGAAGGCAAACTTAAGCAATATTAGTTTATGTTTATAAGGTTTAAAATCATAGAACCGTTCTGGATTCTGTTTTCAACCTGTAGCTTTGATTATAATTTGCACTAAAGGGCCCACTTATTTCTTGCCAAATTATTTCTCAAAGGCACAATTTCACTTAAAAAGTGAGCAAGTCAAACCACACATTAGTGTAGCTATGAATCCTTCAGAGTCTAAACTGCATCATATATGCAAAGTTTATAGGTTCTAACGTAAACCAAAAAGTCCAAGACTTTGACCTACTTTTCATGGTTAGGGAGTGAGAGAGATTTTTCTCTTGAATGACATTAAAATGTCCAGAAATAACTCTAAGCACTCAGCCACAAAGTTCATGTACTCTAACAGGCCACCAGACATCTAATTCATAAGGAGAAGTGCTGAAGTTTTTGAATTTCAGTCATAGGATTTTATCTGGTTCACAATGTCCATTTTAAATTATTTGGCACAAAGCAATTCCTGGCAAATCACCTCATCAGAAAACCTAAATTCAAAGTCTCTTGGAAAACATTCCCTTCCTGAATTTCAGTTTTTCAAATTAATGCTGTAGGAGTTTAGTCACACACTGACTTTTTTTTTTTTTGACCAAGTATGTTACTTTTTGCAAAATAACTCTTTAAATCATTTGCTGAGTTCCAATTAGAGCATCTCATACTCTGATACATAAAAATTTTATCAATATGGCCAATTAAATACAGCTAACTAGGTGGTGTTATTTATATCTGTGCTCTCAACATCTGCAATAGAACACTACAACTAACTTACTGTTTTCATACAACTATTCTGTATGTGCTCAGAAATAATGTCAATACACTGGTCGACAGATTTCCAGTAAAATTTACCTTTTGCTTGTTTCAGTGTGGGACACATAATTTCTGCAGCACTTTACCATGCTCTTTTATAAACTTGCATCCGTAAAAGCTTTTAGTGCCTGGACAATTTTTTCACTTAATATGTAACCTCATTTATAGTAGCATCAGCTGTTTTATTCATATTCAAAAATAATTGCTTACTGAAAGTTCAGTCCTTTTTTCAGTTCCATTCTTCATCCCTCATCTTCTCCATATAACAGTCAGAGGTCTTATAATGATTCATTTCATAATGACCTCTAAAATTGTGGTTCTTTCAATATAGTCATCTTTTATTTGCATATTACACATGGAGGAATTTTCTTCACTTCATAAAAGATGATCTCTTCCATTGTGCCCAAATCAAGCTTCATTTTACCACAGTCAGTGGATATATGAGCCTACAGAAGCAATTATCTATTCTAGGAGGAACAAGTGCAAGCAGCAACTAAAATCAGCCTCAGTGTTAAACAATAGGGTGAAATGGTGCTTGAGGCTAGGGAGAGCAAATGTCCCATCCTAAGGGATAGCTGCTACTGCTCCATGTGAAAGAGGTGCCTGATTGTTTCCATGCAGGAATGCAGGCCAGTATTATCAGTACCCACATTTTTAAGAGAAGCTGAAAAATGATTGGTTCAATTAAACAAAACAAAACAAAACAGCAGAACAGGCCAATAGGCCAGAAAGAACAAGTCAGCAAGCCAGATTAACTCCACAGCAATCCATATGCAATGTCTGTATTAAAGTATTTGATGTTTTCATAGCATTTTTCTTTTCTAAAATATACCAGTCACCTCAAATGGAATGTTATATATCCACCAACACCTAAATATTTGCAAAAATGTTTATAAAACAAAAAAGGAGGTTAACAGATCTGTTTGTTTACTTTCACCTTTCCTTTTCATTATATTTAATAATTCTCTTAAAGACAATGTAAATTGTTAAGAAAATTGTTTTCTTTTAGTGCCTTCTGGAATGTTACATAATTTTTTCTTTAGCCATTATTGCCAGAATTCCTATCTTCATCCCAGTGCTGGTGAAGTCAAAGATAAAACCAATCTACAGCTTCTGCAATAGCCATCACTGAACTGCTTGCAGAACTTGCCTGGACACATTGTGAACTCACCTGTATGCATTGTGAACTATCTGTTGGTGCAGCGACTTGTGGTAGTGTTGGGGTATTTTTGCTGATGATGTCATCGGTGGTACAATTTTTCCAAAAGGAGCCGTCAATTGGCTTGGTGTATCTTCCTTCCTTCTGCCTGTCATGATTGTCCAGCTAAAATTTGGGGGCCAACAGAGGTAAGGCAAAGAACCTCACCACCCCCCCACCCCCCGCTGGTACAAAGACCTCTCCACAGGTGTGGCTGTATACTGGACCGGTAGTCAGTGACGGGTAAGATCCAATTGCAATGGTACCAACCTAACGGGTAAGGACCATATGTACTATTGGACAACCTAAGGCAGGCACGGTCCCTAAGCCACATGCTTTTTGTTTAAACAGAGAGGGGGAGATGTTGAGAGCCACAGCCGAAGGGGCCCCAGCAAACTTCCGGCTGCCAGCAAACTTCCAGCTGCCGGCTGATGATTGGCTCATAGCGGCCCCAGCAACATCTAGCTGATTGGCTCCTCTGCGGTGATGCTCATTGGGCTGTTTCCCTGCCCTTTCAGACCACGGAGCTGCTCATTGGGGGACTTTTTTAGCTCCGCCCATGTGACCCAGCCAATCGGCCTCAAGAGCAGGAGGATTGTGGGAGGGGGAGAGAGGCTTGTGTTGTTGGAGAGAGAGGCTTGTGGAAAGCCGGTGGTGGCAGTTGGGGCTCTGAGGGTTTTTCCTGAGAAGCTGTTTTGTTTGGCGTGTGTGGTTCTAAAACATAAAGTTAGTTTCTTTTGACAAGTGGCTCCTGATTGTGCCCAGCCAGACTGCAGCAAGATGGCATAGTCTGAATCTCCTATTGTTGTTATTCTGATAGGTTTTCCCTACTGGCAGAGATGCAGTTGCTCTGCCTCAAATCCACTACAAAGATGTCAGCTAATGCAACTCAGCCACAATTCTGGAATTTATGAAATGGCACATGACCCAAGCCAGACCAGGTTCATGTTTAAGCAACTGAGAGATACCTTCCTATCTTGGGGGTCACTACCTGAAAGAATAATGAAATCTAGAATTGTATGTAGTCATTTTTGCCTCCATATAGGAAGATTCTACCTCAAATTGATACCAACATGGAGGAAAACATTAGAGTAAAAATCTGGAGAAGAGACAAATTGGTCATGAGGTCATTTCAACCACTAAATCCAGTCATTTCTGAAGTCAGGATTTTCCTGGTCTTCCTACATAAGCCTGGTGTTTCCTACATAAATATATTTTGACTTAGGCTGATGTAGGGGGGCGTTCTGTGATATACAAAGAGTCCTCCAGTATTATCATGTCTACCTTGCTTAACAAGTTAAATAATCTCATATAATCCTGAACTTCTGCTCTGTAATCCTCTTTGGCTTTTCCAAACCTCTTTCCTGAATTGTGCCAGGAACTACAGCTTTTGCTCCTTATGTTATGCACATCACTCCTCTCTCTTTATAACCTCTGCCCCCAAACTTGCATGAAGAAACCAACCAAGTATTCCCAAGAAGCCCTATGAGTCAGGTGACCCTTTTTTTTTTTTTTTCCTTTTTTCGGTGCTGGGGACCAGACCCAGGGCCTCACACTAGGCAATTGCTCCACTACTGAACTACATCCCAATTCTATTGTTGACATTCTAAAAAGGTATCTAGTTTTAGGCAACTCAATTGTTGTTGTTGTTGTTTTTTCACACATAAAATAGAGCAAATATCACCTATTAAACCAACTTCATATTTTTTTAAAAAGTATCTCACAAAATAGGGTACATACACTTTTAAAATTCTTTAAACATTTTCATCTTTAAAAGATTTTAGCAGTTTTCACCATGATCAATGTGAATAAGGAATGTGATCAGCCTGCTTGACAAAATAGACTAGATTTGTTTTAAGCATAACCACTATAACAAAGTTTGTCATCTTAAATTAAAATAAAATAACTCAAAGAATTTCTGGGGGGGGGGGTAAAAATCAACTGTGACTAGGATAGTTTTCATATTATATTTTTTAAATTGTTAATCTCACATTCAACTAATTTCAAACTATTAGTGAAGGAAAAATGAACAATACTACCTATATTTTAATTGTGTAAAGACAAAAGAACACAGCCAATCTAAATTCAAAAAGTATGAAAATTCACACTCTTAGGATGTTCCACTCTAGAAAACATGGATATTTTTTTAATATCTTTTAAAATGATATTTTATTCTAATGCAATTCTTTTTTCTTCATTAACCTGGAGGATAAACACAGACTTTCAGTTAAAGTGAGTACCAAATGAATAAAACTGCAATGTATCATCAATACATAATACACCAATCTTAAATAATAGTATTCTAAAAAATTTAAGTCTTTCATACAACAATGAACAATTCTCTTTCCACAAAAATCAATGTGCACTTTAATATGTTGCTTAGCTACTGTTGCTAAGCTTTTTTAAATTTTATTTTTCCTGAAAGTGAATACTGTGCCACATCATCTGTGGGCTCCTCTTCCCCTGCTTTACCTTCTGTTATAACTACATAAAATTAAAAATCTACAGACATATTTTTGTTTTAAAAAATGACACATGGAAGTGGCTAGAATTTAAGTTGTATTAAATGTTTACATCATGCTTCAAACTACAAATTCTCACAAATGAGAAGTTTGGGAGTTATTGCGTATACCATCTACTCTATCCATTTTTGCATTTATGTCCATATATCAAATGCTTATGTAGAAAATAAAATGTCTAATACTAAGCAAACCTGACTCCATCATTTAAGAAATACACAGTGGTAATAATCCCCATTAGCTCCATAAAAAATCTCCCTCTGGCTTCATAAAATCAAGTGTCCATCTCCCTCTGGCTCCATGAAATCAAGTGTGGACCTAAAATTAGAACATATTTTCCCCAGTTTTATTATTCTTGTTGAGGCTTAGGAAATGATGCCCTACAGTGTGGCACTTTGACATGTGCAGCTGAAGAAAGCAAGAGCTGCTATTAATTATCTTAGACCCTCTTTCCATAGGGTGGGGAGAGGCTTTTTCTGATGCTCCCTTCTCTAAGGGAAGTTCCCTTCCCAGAGATGCAAGTGTCATGAAATCACATTCACCAGAAAGGATTGATCACTGGAGAACAGGCTGAAAAGCAAACGCCTCACCTAGAGCCAGAGGAACTTTGCCATAGACCATTATTTGGTCTTAATTCCCCTGAAAATCTTTTACCACCTTTCAGAAGTACCAATAACCCCCTAACTTCCCTTTCCTCTGTGGAAAGAGTCTTTAAGCTTCAGCCATCTGGTTTCAAATATTTGAGTTTCATGTTTAACATGGCTCCTGCACACATGTGCTTGTCAACAAATCTGTATGCTTTCTCTCCTATTGATTGGTCTCCGTCTACTTCAAAAGACTTTATTAGAGAGTTAAAGCTTCAGAGGGAGAGGGAGAAATTTCCATGGATCCTTCACTCTGAAAAATAACATTATTTTCCACAGCTGTTTTCAAAAGAACAACATGTGCTTGTCACCTCTCAGCTGTAATTTCATCGCTGTATGAACCAAGGCTGTGCACAGGTCTAACTCCTCCAGTACACTGTGAGTTATTCAGGGGCAGGGCCTTGTTTTACTCATCTTTTTACCTTCAGCATCTAGCAGAGTGTAAGACAATGAGGAGAAGGAGGCCAATAAGAGTGCCTCAGGAATTAGTGATGGATAAAAGGCCAATGGTTAAGATTCTATTTGTAGATATGACCAGGAGTTCCCTTAGAAAAGAAGACAACATCTCATCAGGTAGGACTAAAGGGTTTTTAAAGAAAAAAATTAGCAATCATTATTATTATCTTAAGTATAGAAGAAATTAATGAAAGTCACCCTAAAATATGCATTTTTCTATTGAGACCTCAAATGTTGGGTTGGTGTGTGACCAACTACAGGATAGTGATACCACCGGTTACTAGTTACCTTGACAAGTCCTGCTTCCCCAATGCTGAAGTACAACACCAGAGAAGCACACTAAGGCAAGTGTAGAGTAGGAAGAAAAAGGCTTTATTTAAAGGCTAGTAGAACAGTCTTCTCCCCCCAGAGGAAGAAGGGGACCCAAGGAAGTCCCATCCCTTTGATATCTGAAGTTTTCTTTGTCCCTCTACATTCCTCTCCTTTACCTTATTTCCCTTTATCCTGCATATATAATGGGGGATGCAGGTGGGAAGGACAAAAGGTGGGAGACATGTGGACTGATGGGGGGGAGTGATCCCGGCAGGAAGGGGGCCCAGGACAAATTAATTAGCAATCCCTCATTTGCCAGAAGTTGCTTCATTAACAGTTCTTTAGGATGGGCAGCATAGGCCAGGCTTGGGGGACATTAACATTTCAATCTCCCAGGTGCAGTTTCTGATTTCTCTCAGGCCCAATTTACCTAGCTACACTAACTATCTATCCTTAAATCTGGCTTCAATAGAATGAAATTAGGAACTCTGTTAGTCATCTTTGCATCACTGAGACCAAAATACCCAACAAGAACAACTTAGACGGGAAAATTATTTTGGCTTTTGATTCCAGAGATTCAGTCCATGGTGGGCCAAATTCATTGCTCTGGGTGCAGGTGGAACAGCACATCTGAGTGGAAGGGTGTGGCAAAGAAGTGCTGCTCCAATCATGTCAATCAGGAAGGCAAAAGGAGGCAGGTGAAGGGCCACAAGGAAGATGAACCCTTTCTGGGAAACCCCCAGTTACCCACCTCCTCCTGCCCTCCCTTACCAGCCCATTCAAACTAGGTTGTCTCATTAGGTCACAACTTTAACAATTCAATCATTTCACCTCAGAATATTACATTAACACAGGAGCTTTTACTGGGCATTTCATATCCAAACTGTAACAGGAACAAACAGAAAGCTCTACATGTCAAGGATATTCAATCTTGAAATTTCTGTTCTTTTTCAATTTCTATGTTGTGTATATGAATGTTCAATGTATTAGAACAGGAAGGGCTGAAATTGTTTCTTCCCCATAAAGGTGTATATGGAAGAATAGGCTTACTTTTTATTTTCTAGAGACAAACATGGGTTCCTATTGAAGAAGAAACTAGACAAAAAGGGGCAGATAAACTCAATATGCCTGACCTCCATCTTGGTACTTAAATAGATCCTTTGTTTTATCTTATGAGATGGGGTCTCACTATGTTGCCTAGACTGGCCTCAAACTCCTGAGCTCAAGTGATCCTCCTGCCTCAGCCTCCACACAGAGCTGGGACTACACACAGCAATGCACCTGGAGATCGTTTGTTTTAAAATAAGGACATTGGGACACATAGATGAGATTACCATTAATCAGTGTGGGTCCTTGATTTTTTTTGGGGGGGGGCATGCTGGAGCATTCCTGAATTCTTAAAATGACTACTTTGTGCAAAAGAAGTAGAAGTCCCTGAGCAGTTTATTGAACCTGCTTATGTATTTCAAGATCTTCCATCTACTGCTTTACTTAGAATAGCACCTTTGATTATTAAAAACCAGAGACTGTCCCTTCAAAAATGAAGACAAAAACTAATTTGCTTAGGTGAAAGACTTACATTTGATTTTACATTTCAATGTCTGCATTTCTTAGATAATGTAGGACAAAATCTAATATGAAGTTACCAACTATGTTAGTCAGCTATTACTATAACAACTCCCTGAGATAACAGTCTTATAAAGAGAAAAGGTTTACAGCTCATAGTTTTAGAGGTTTTCATCCATGATCAGTTGGCTCCATTGCTTTGGACCTATTGTGGCACATCATGGGAGGGTGTCTGGCAAAGCAAAACTTCTCACCTCATGGAGGAGAACACAAAAAGATAGAAGAAGAAGAAAGGACTGGTGTTCCAAAATGCCCCCAGAGGGAATGCCCCTAGTGACCCAAAGGCCTTCCACTAGACCCTACTGCATAAAGGCCCCATCGCCTCTCTTAAAAGTGTCTCCCTGAGGAGCAAGTCTTTATTTACCACATGGACCTTTGGAGGACACTTGGGATCAAAACTGTAGCACTAATGAAATCTCTCTAACTGAACTCGGTCCAAATGAGCTCAGTCAGTGAGATCATACAACCTAGCCTCACAAATTACTAAAGAAACATTTCTAATACTAATGTCCATAGTACACTGGCTGTAGGCTGCTGCCCATAGTCGGCAGAACACAGGAAATGCATGCATCAGAGTACAGGAGATGAGACATTATGACTCTGGCTCTGTATTACCTGAAGTTTTTTTTTCTAAATTCAAAGGGCATTTCTCAGGAAGTATTACCTTGAATGAACTTGTGATTAGGGTGAAGACTAGTAATTATAAAAAGTTTATGACTGGATGTGAATAATCATGTAATCTTGACGTTAAAAGTGTCTTGCTCAGAAAGTCTAAAAAAGACACAGGCCTCAGGAAGGGGAACATTAGGAGGAAGAAATGGCTCAGAAATGGCTGTGACCCAGCTACGTCCACTGCAGTTCTTGGGAGTCAATCAACAGTGAATTCCTCCTCACTTATATGCTGCAGTGATCAACATCAGAGCTGAGGCAACTAGAAATGGTACAAAGAAGAACAGCAACTCAGACAGGGTGACCATTTGAAAAAGTATCTTGAGAAAGAAGTGATTTATTCCATTAAGGATCCAGGCTCAATAAACTGACAATATGGCCTAGGCAAGTTGTTGGCAAATTTCCTAAAATGTCATCTGAGGAGCACCTGGTATAATAGAAGCTGAAATTATACATAGAAAGCAATCTAATTCCATCAGGATTCAGACATTACAGCAATTTATTTGAAAGGTAAAAAATGTATGTCTTGTTATAAAGAGGACAAAAACCTGAAAACCAACTAAGTTAATGAAGAGGTTCTCAGACTAGTAAGATAACCCCAGTAGGCTTCAAAAAACATCCTGAACTTCAAACCACAAGAGCATTTTGAGAGGCCACCAAAGGCCCATCAAATAAGAACCTAACCACCCAATATTTAGTGCTTACAAGCTGCTCAGTTTTAACCACATTCTTGTTCAATAAATGTGAACTACTGCAGAATTATTTTATGGCCCACTAGAAAAATGTTGTTCCATGATATTAAATTCACCAGCACAGCAATGCCTTCTGGAATATCAAGCAGGTACTCAATTCTGAATTTGTGCCAGAACATTACAAACACAAACCACAATTTCTTCTGCTTCACATTTGGAAATCAGATGGTACTGAGAAAGTAAATGTTCGCTCTTAAAGGACAATGACATCCATGATATGGAACTAAGTCAAGTAAGCCCTGACTCTATCTCAGAGTAGGGAAGTGCTAGAATTATGCTACAATTACACCTATGTAATTTACACTGATTACAGATTGGTTTCTGTACTGCAGGGATCTATGTTGGGGATTGTAGACAGAGAGAAACCAGAGTGAAGGGTTTTGTGGAAATGGATGAGTAGGTAAAGGGCGACTGGATAAACAGGACTTGAAATTCCTGATAGGAATGGCAAAGAGAACCTAGGTCTTATTCACATAGTCAGATCTCAGGACCTTAGGAAAGGAAGGATCTAGGGGAAGCATCCAGGTTACTAAACAGGATGCCAGGACCATGTCCAGTGATTTCTTCATCCCCTCCTATGGAAAAGGGACAAGAAAGAGGCAAGAGAATAAGGCACCAGTGATTTATAGGAAGAAAAAGAGATCAAGAAACAGCTGACAGAGATATGCCAGTAAAACCCATACCATATGTCACCAATTGCTTAAAAAAGTGCAATCCAAAGGTGTAGAGAATAATCATTTTAGGCTCTGAGCTACCAGCAAGGAAAAAAGAAAAGAACTTTCATGGCACAATCATAATTGTATTGTAGTTACTTGCAACTGACAGTTCATTAGATAAGATAGCTTCTCAGGCTGCATCTGAGTGAATGAATTGCTCATCTTGGTTGATCACAGGCAGTCTCTGAGGTGAAACACTTTTCAAACTGCCCTCACCAATGTGTCCACAAATGGTGGGGTTGAAAGCATGATGCAGATAACAAGGTCATCACACTGAAGAAGGCTGTCACCACGAATGACTTACCTACTCATCATACCTCAGACTCATACATTCACAAAATGGGGTGGCACCCATTCTTGCTTCCACTTCTCCAAACCTGGAGAATTCCCAAGACAATTTTACAGGCTGCTCTGCCTCCACCTACCCTTTACCCATTTTAACAGGCTGGCTTTTGGAAAGAACCCTGGACCAGGGTGTTCCTATCACAAATACTGAGGAATATAACTCTGGAATACAAGTACAATGTAGAGATGAGGCAGAGCTTGGAACTGGCCAACTAAAAATTGTTGATCCCTCCCATGAGGATGGCTGTACATATATATATATATATATATATATATATATATATATATATATATATATATAACTGTATGCTAATATTTAGCAAACTAGGAAGACACAGGAGCATCCTCAATTTGACAAAGGGTGTTACAAAAAAAGCTATTATAACGTCATTCTTAATAGTGAAACATTAGGTCCTTTCCCCCTAAGACTGGAAACAGGGCAAAGACCTGTGCTCTCTCCATTTGTGTTCAACAGCATGCCAGAAGTTCTTGCAGGTGCATCAAGGCAAGAAGAAACAAAAAGATACCTAAATTGTAAAAGCAGATGGAAAACTTCTGTCATTATTTACAGATGATGTCAGTCAGTATGTGAAAAGTCCTGCAGACTCTGGAAATCACATAGAACTGAAGTAGATTCAAGATCCCAAGACACACAAGCAACTACACATCAAATACTGTGGAAAATAGCTCACGAATTTCCTTTGTAAGGAAAATACATTACAAAAGATGTACAAGAATTTTACATTGAAAAGTCTGAAATGTTTTCTCAAATTATAGAACACCTGAATAAACGGAGAGATATATTATGTTCATGGATTGAAATAGATAGCATTGTTTGGGTATCAGCTCCTTCCAACTTAGTCTACATATTCAATGAAATCTCCATTAAAATAGTTACAAGTTGGCTGGGGATGTGGCTTAAGCGGTAGAACGCTCGCCTGGCATGCGTGGAGCGCTGCGTTTGATCCTCAGCACCACATAAAAATAAAATAAAGATGTTGTGTCAGCCAAGAACTAAAAAATAAATATTGAAAAATTCTCTCTCTTTAAAAAAAAATAGTTACAGGTTTCTGTAAAGAAACACATATACTGATTTTAAATTTACATGGAAATGCAAAGTAATCTGAAGAGCCAAAACAATCCTGAAACACAGAC
Organism: Marmota flaviventris; assembly: GCF_047511675.1. Lineage (NCBI taxonomy): Eukaryota > Metazoa > Chordata > Mammalia > Rodentia > Sciuridae > Marmota > Marmota flaviventris. The sequence goes on from NC_092501.1 coordinate 13,881,769, forward strand.
AGAATTTCACAACCTGATTTCATGACTTATTTAGTCAAACCACTGTGGTATTGACATAAAGACATGTCAATCAATGGAACAAAATAGAGAGACAACAGACTTAATCTTTGGTGTTAAAAGTAGGAAGTTAGGAAGTGATTTCTGGGCAGAAAGGAAACTTTACTACTGTGAAGTTTCTATCTTGTTCTGGGTGATATTAGACAAATGTTTATATTTATTGATCACTCCCATGAGGATGGCTATACATATATGAAGAACACAGAAGAAAACAAGTGTTGATTGTAGGAAGCCACCTGTGAATTACTTGATGATCTTCTCTTGGTATGGAGCCATGGAATTTAGGTTTAACCTTGGGAACTATCCAGGCTTCCCAAAACATCTTGCTCATTAGGTTGCCCAAGGCACATGACCTCTATCTCTGCTCTACTAGGAAGACACCCCCGCAGAGCTCCAAGTTGGGCCAAACACCGCTGGGAACTGGACAGCCCACTTCCCTATTTGGCAAAAGAACATTCCATGGAAAACTTTTGATGTTCCCCATATAAAGCAAGTGCGGCCTCCATTTTGCTCTTTTCTGTGTGGAAACTTGATCCCTAAGATCAGCTAGCCTGATTGCCCCCGTGTGCTGCTTCACTGTGTGGGAGTATGACAAGTCAGGACGGCTAAAGGCTATCTTGTTAGGAATTTCCAGCAATAGTGGGGTGCTCCGGAACCTGGAGGAAGGATTTCCATCGCACGAGGATCGGCTACGGGGACTCAAAGGCGAGAGGTTTATCGCATGGAGGGTAACACTGCTTATTCAGCAAATCGCCCCACGGCTAGAGTCTGCAGCGTGCGCTGGGAAACGAGGAGATAGCAACGCAGGGATACAGCGCTGCAGTTTCTGCCAGCCGTGCAAGCACCATACTCAGGGCTGAATTCTGGGTTCGAGCCGGGGGAAGGAAGCGGTCCATCTCGGTTCTCCACACCGGTCAGACCACAGAGGAGGCCAGCAGCTACCATGTTGGAAAGCTGACGTCACCATCCCTGTATTCGACTGACCGCAGCTCATTCAGCCATAGAACAGGTAATTTCAGGCTGCCATTCGCCTGCGGCTTGCAGACAGATTGCTAGGGTTCAGTGCCTGGGGGCTTCTTAGAACCTGATCTTATCGGAGCGAACACGGAGCGCGGGGCGGCCGAGTTCCGGCTCCCGGAACCGCCCTGGCCCAGGGCTGGGGAGCCTGCGGAGGCTGCTTCTTGGATCCTGCTCCTATCAGAGCATACACCAAGCACTAAGTGGCCGAGTTCCGGCTCCCGGAACTGAGCCCGCGGGGACTGCTTCTTGGAGCCTACTCTTATCGGAGCTTACACCGAGCACGGAGCGGCCGAGTTCCGGCTCCCGGAACTGCCCTGGCCCAGGGCTAGGAGCCCACGGAAACTGCTTCTCGGTCCGGGTCCTGCTGAGGGCCGGTCAGGACTCACCCGTTGCTTTGGTTGCCCGGCAAGGGGAACGAAATGCTGCCATTCGCATAGGATAGCAACATGGCAGAGATCTGATGTCATCAGAAAGCGGCGGAGGAGAGAACTTCATCAATACCAGCGGCGACAGAAACAGTTGGTCTCCTGGTAGGGGGGGGGAGGCACAGACACCCGAGTCTCCTCAATTTGTCGTGGAGCCAGAGGGGAGGAGCCGGGCCGCCGCCAGCGCCCGGAGCAGGCCCAGCGGCTCGCCAGCGTGGTGACCGCGTGACCCCAATTGGAGAGGGGGCGGAGCGGAGCCGCCACCTGCACCCGCAAGGTGGGTAGACCCGCGACCCAGTGGTACATGGGTGTGGTAGGAGGGGCAGGGCAGAGCCGCCGCCCGTGCTTGCAAGGTAAACAGACCTGTGACAGACTGGCGGGTCAGGCCCAGTGGCCTGCCAGTGTGGTACACACGTCACCCAAACTGGAGTAGGGGCAGAGCAGATCCTTCTCCCACGCCCGGATCAGGCCCTGCCGGTGTGGTGGCCACGTGACCCCAATTGGAGTGGGGGCGGAACGGAACCGCCACCCGTGCCCGCAGGGTGAGCAGACCTGTGACCAACCTGCAGATCAGGCCCAGGGGTCCGCAGGCGTGGTAGGAGGGGCAGGGCAGATCCGCCGCCCGCGCCTCCAAGGTAGGCAGACCTGCAACAGACCGGTGGATCAGGCCCAGGAGCCTGCCGGCGTGGTACACACACCACCCTAATTGGAGTAGGGGCAGAGCAGAGTCGCCGCCCGTGCTAGGAACAGGCCCAGCGACCTGCAGGTGGGGTAGTCACGACACCCCAATTGGAGTAGGGGCAGAGTAGAGCCACCACCCGTGCCCGAAAGGTGGGCAGATCTGCGACCGACCAGCGGGACAGGCCCAGTGGCCTGCCGGTACGACAGACACGTCACCCCATTTGGAGTAGGGGCAGAGTAGAGCCGCCGCCCGCGCCTGCAGGGTAGGCAAACCTGCAACCGACCGGCGGATCAGGCCCGGTGGCCTGCCGGCGTGGTACACTCGTCACCCCAATTGGAGTAGGGGCAGAACAGAGCCGCCGCCAGCGCCCAGAACAGGCCCAGTGACCTGCCGGCGTGGTAGCCACGACACCGCAATTGGAATAAGGAGAGAGCAGAGCCGCCGCCCGCGCCTGCATGAAAGATATGCAAGCAGTATGAAAAGACAAGGAAAGAAAGGACCACAAGCAATGCAGGTCAACGCAATTTTAGAAGAGGTAACAGCTGCAGCAGATGGAATGTCAGATAAAGAATTCAGGATATACATGCTTCAGATGATCTGGAGTATCAAGGAAGACATTAGACAGCAAAATCAGACAATGAAAGATCACTTCGACAATGAATTACGCAAACAAATCCAGGAAGCAAAGGATCAACTATACAGGGAGATAGAGGTTATAAAAAACAAACAAACAGAAATCCTAGAAATGCAGGAAGCAATAAACCAACTTAAAAACTCAATGGAGAATACTACCAGCAGAGTAGAACACTTAGAAGATAGAACATCAGACAATGAAGACAAAGTATTTCAACTTGAAAAGAACATAGACAGCTCAGCAAGACTGTTAAGAAACCATGAGCAGAACATCCAAGAAATATGGGATAACATTAAGAGACCAAACTTAAGAGTCATTGGGATACAGGAAGGTACAGAGCTCCAAACCAAAGGAATGAGCAGTCTATTCAATGAAATAATACGAGAAAACTTCCCAGACTTGAAGAATGAGACAGAATCCCAAATCCTAGAAGCCTACAGGACGCCGAATGTGCAAAATCATAAGAGATCCACACCTAGACACATTATAATGAAGATGCCCAACATACAGAATAAGGAGAGAATTTTAAAAGCTACAAGAGAAAGGAAGCAGATTACATTTAGGGGTAAGCCAATCAGGATAACAGCTGATCTTTCAACACAGACTCTGAAAGCTAGAAGATCCTGGAATAACATATTTCAAACACTGAAAGAAAATGGGTTCCAACCAAGAATTGTGTATCCAGCGAAATTAAGCTTCAGGATGGAAGATGAAATTAAAACCTTCCACGATAAACAAAAGTTTAAAGAATTCGCAGCTAGAAAACCATCTCTTCAAAACATCCTCGCCAAAACATTACAGGAAGAGGAAATGGAAAATAACAATGAAAACCAACAGTGGGAGGTAGGACAGTAAAGGGGGGGAAAATAATCAAAGAGGAAAACAAACCATGTTTAGTAACAGAAATAAACAAATATGGCTGGAAGAACAACACATATCTCAATAATAACCCTAAATGTTAATGGCTTAAACTCACCAATTAAGAGACACAGGCTAGTAGAATGGATCACAAAACAAGACCCAACAATATGCTGCCTACAGGAGACGCATTTGATAGGAAAAGACATACATAGGCTGAAGGTGAAAGGTTGGGAAAAATCATATCACTCATATGGACTTTGGAAACAAGCAGGAGTGTCCATACTCATATCAAATAAAATAGATTTCAAGCCAAAGTTAATCAAAAGGGATAAAGAGGGACACTACATACTGCTTAAGGGAACCATACACCAACAAGACATAACAATCATAAATATTTATGCCCCAAACAATAGTGCAGCTATGTTCGTCAAACAAACTCTTCTCAAGTTCAAGAGTCTAATAGACCACCATACCATAATCATGGGAGACTTCAACACACCTCTCTCGCCACTGGACAGATCTTCCAGACAAAAGTTGAATAAGGAAACTATAGAACTCAATAACACAATTAATAACCTAGACTTAATTGACATATATAGAGTATACCACCCAACATCAAGCAATTATACTTTTTTCTCAGCAGCACATGGATCCTTCTCAAAAATAGATCATATATTATGTCACAGGGCAACTCTTAGACAATATAAAGGAGTAGAGATAATACCATGCATCTTATCTGATCATAATGGAATGAAACTGAAAATCAACGATAAAAGAAGGAAGGAAAAAGCATACATCACTTGGAGAATGAACAATAGGTTACTGAATGATCAATGGGTTATAGAAGACATCAAGGAGGAAATTAAAAAATTCTTAGAGATAAATGAAAACACAGACACAACATATCGGAATCTATGGGACACATTGAAAGCAGTTCTAAGAGGAAAATTCATTGCTTGGATTTCATTCCTTAAAAAAAGAAAAAAGCAACAAATAAATGATCTCATACTTCATCTCAAAATCCTGGAAAAAGAAGAGCAAAACAACAGCAAAAGAAGTAGAAGGCAAGAAATAATTAAAATCAGAGCTGAAATTAATGAAATCGAAACAAAAGAAACAATTGAAAAAATTGACAAAACTAAAAGTTGGTTCTTTGAAAAAATAAACAAAATCGACAGACCCTTAGCGATGCTAGCGAAGAGAAGAAGAGAGAGAACTCAAATTACTAGCATACGGGATAAAAAAGGCAATATCACAACAGACACTTCAGAAATACAGAAGATAATCAAAAACTATTTTGAATCCTTATACTCCAATAAATAAGAAGATAGTGAAGGCATAGATAAATTTCTTAAGTCATATGATCTGCCCAGATTGAGTCAGGAGGATATAGACAACCTAAACAGACCAATATCAATTGAGGAAATAGAAGAAACCATAAAAAGACTACCAACTAAGAAAAGCCCAGGTCCGGATGGGTATACAGCAGAATTTTACAAAACCTTTAAAGAAGAACTAATACCAATACTTTTCAAGCTACTTCAGGAAATAGAAAAAGAGGGAGAACTTCCAAATTCATTCTATGAGGCCAACATCACCCTGATACCTAAACCAGACAAAGACACTTCAAAGAAAGAAAACTACAGACCAATATCTCTAATGAACCTAGATGCAAAAATCCTCAATAAAATTCTGGCGAATCAGATACAAAAACATATCAAAAAAATTGTGCACCATGATCAAGTAGGATTCATCCCTGGGATGCAAGGCTGGTTCAATATACGGAAATCAATAAATGCTATTCACCACATCAATAGACTTAAAAATAAGAACCATATGATCATCTCGATAGATGCGGAAAAAGCATTCAACAAAGTACAGCATCCCTTTATGTTCAAAACTCTAGAAAAACTAGGGATAACAGGAACATACCTCAATATTGTAAAAGCAATCTATGCTAAGCCTCAGGCTAGCATCATTCTGAATGGAGAAAAACTGAAGGCATTCCCTCTAAAATCTGGAACAAGACAGGGATGCCCTCTCTCTCCACTTCTGTTCAACATAGTTCTCAAAACACTGGCCAGAGCAATTAGACAGACGAAAGAAATTAAAGGCATAAAAATAGGAAAAGAAGAACTTAAATTATCACTATTTGCAGATGATATGATTCTATACCTAGCAGACCCAAAAGGCTCTACAAAGAAACTATTAGAGCTAATAAATGAATTCAGCAAAGTGGCAGGATATAAAATCAACACGCATAAATCAAAGGCATTCCTGTATATCAGCGACAAATCCTCTGAAATGGAAATGAGGACAACCACTCCATTCACAATATCTTCAAAAAAAAATAAAATACTTGGGAATCAACCTAACAAAAGAGGTGAAAGACTTATACAATGAAAACTACAGAACCCTAAAGAGAGAAATAGAAGAAGATCTTAGAAGATGGAAAAATATACCCTGTTCATGGATTGGCAGAACTAACATCATCAAAATGGCGATATTACCAAAAGTTCTCTATAGGTTTAATGCAATGCCAATCGAAATCCCAACGGCATTTCTTGTAGAAATAGAGAAAGCAATCATGAAATTCATATGGAAAAATAAAAGACCCAGAATAGCAAAAACAATGCTAAGCAGGAAGTGTGAATCAGGCGGTATAGCGATACCAGACTTCAAACTATACTACAGAGCAATAGTAACAAAAACAGCATGGTACTGGTACCAAAACAGGCAGGTGGACCAATGGTACAGAATAGAGGACACAGAAACCAATCCACAAAACTACAACTATCTTATATTTGATAAAGGGGCTAAAAGCATGCAATGGAGGAAGGATAGCATCTTCAACAAATGGTGCTGGGAAAACTGGAAATCCATATGCAACAAAATGAAACTGAATCCCTTTCTCTCGCCATGCACAAAAGTTAATTCAAAATGGATCAAGGAGCTTGATATCAAATCAGAGACACGCCGTCTGATAGAAGAAAAAGTTGGCTACGATCTATATTCGGTGGGGTCGGGCTCCAAATTCCTCAATAGGACACCCATAGCACAAAAGTTAATAACTAGAATCAACAAATGGGACTTACTCAAACTAAAAAGTTTTTTCTCAGCAAAAGAAACAATAAGAGAGGTAAATAGGGAGCCTACACCCTGGGAACAAATCTTTACTCCTCACACTTCAGATAGAGCCCTAATATCCAGAGTATACAAAGAACTCAAAAAATTAGACAATAAGAGAACAAACAACCCAATCAACAAATGGGCCAAGGACCTGAACAGACACTTCTCAGAGGAGGACATACAGTCAATCAACAAGTACATGAAAAAATGCTCACCATCTCTAGCTGTCAGAGAAATGCAAATCAAAACCACCCTAAGATACCATCTCACTCCAGTAAGATTGGCAGCCATTATGAAGTCAAACAACAACAAGTGCTGGCGAGGATGTGGGGAAAAGGGTACACTTGTACATTGCTGGTGGGACTGCAGATCGGTGCAGCCAATTTGGAAAGCAGTATGGAGATTTCTTGGAAAGTTGGGAATGGAGCCACCATTTGACCCAGCTATTCCCCTTCTTGGTCTATTCCCTAAAGACCTAAAAAGAGCATGCTACAGGGACACTGCTACATCGATGTTCATAGCAGCACAATTCACAATAGCAAGACTGTGGAACCAACCTAGATGCCCTTCAATAGACGAATGGATAAAAAAAATGTGGCATTTATACACAATGGAGTATTACTCTGCATTAAAAAATGACAAAATCATAGAATTTGCAGGGAAATGGATGGCATTAGAGCAGATTATGCTAAGTGAAGCTAGCCAATCCCATAAAAACAAATGCCAAATGTCTTCTTTGATATAAGGAGAGTAACTAAGATCAGAGTAGGGACGAAGAGCAGGAGAAGAAGATTAACATTTAACAGGGATGAGAGGTGGGAGGGAAAGGGAGAGAGAAGGGAAATTGCATGGAAATGGAAGGAGACCCTCAGGGTTATACAGTGGAGGGGGTAGAGAGAGAGGAGGGGAGGGGAGGGGAGAGGTGGGGAGGGGGGAGGGTGGAGGATGGGAAAGGCAGCGGAGCACAACAGACACTAGTTTGGCAATATGTAAATCAATGGATGTGTAACTGATGTGATTCTGCAATCTGTGTATGGGGTGAAGGTGGGAGTTCATAACCCACTTGAATCAAAGTGTGGAATATGATATGTCAAGAAATTTGTAATGTTTTGAACAACCAACAATAAAAAATTAAAAAAAAAAAAAAAGATCAGCTAGCCTGTCCTGCCCCCGACTTTTAAAATTACTTTCCGTGTCCTGGTTTTATTTCATTTTATTTTTTGCCGCTCAACCTTTCTCAGCTTTTATTCCACAGTCAGCCCATTCCACCAAGAGGAGCTCCACTCCCACCACCTGCATGGGCCGTGGGCGGGAGTTGGTGAGAACATGGAGAATCTTAAGTTTACATTCCTATTCTGGTGAGAATGTAAGATGTTGCAGCCACTGTGAAATACAGCAGCATGCTTCCTTAACAACACAGAATCACCATACGATTTCCTAGTTCATTGTGGGGCAAGTATTTAAAAGAATCAGATGCAGGGAATCAAATAAATATTGTACACCCATGTTCACAGCAGTATTATACACAGTAGCCAAAAGACGGGATAACCAAGGGTCTGTTGGTAGTAAATAGAGAACAAAATGTGGTATAAACATACAGTGGGATATTATTTACCCTTAAAAAAATTCTGACATATGCTACAACATGTATGAACCTTGAAACATTTTACTTACTTAAACCAGACACAAAAGGTCAAGTATTGCATGATCCCACTATTATAAGGTACTTAGAACGGTTGAGTTCATAGAGAAAGAAGATGAAATGGTGGTGGCCAGGGGCTGAAAGGAAGGAAAGGTGAACACTAATTTAATGGGTACCACTTGACTTGAATAAGATAAAGTTCTGGAGATGGATGGCAGTGACAGCTGCAAACAATGTAAATGTCATTGAATTATATGCTGTCTTAAAAGGGTTTGAAATGCTAAATTTTGTTATCTATAGTTCATCACAATAAAAACTCATTGAAGTGAACATCTAGAATCTCTACATTTTATTGGATATTAAATATACTCCAATTTAGAATGTATCCTTACATTTTCAAAGTTCCATTTAGTTATACATAATTAAAACATTTTTCAAAGAGAAATAATGCTGAAGAAAACCAAGCCAAGCAAAAAAGAAACAAGCAAACAAAAATTAGTGCCAAAGTTTTAAAGCTCTGTAAATCATTCCAATATACAGGTAAAGATGAGAAGCACTATTTTATTACTCTTATTGACACATAATAATTTGTACATATTTAGGGGGTACATTGTGATAATTCAATATATGTATACAACATATAGTGATCAAATCAGGGCAACTGACATTTCTGTCTCCTTAAATATTTATCATTTCTTTGAACTCTTATCTTCTAGATCTTTAAAAAATATATAATATATTGCTGTGAACTATACTCACCCTTCTGTGCTGAAATATCTTAAAGCTTATTCTTCCTTTGTAACATATTTTGGAAGCTATAATTCAAACTCTATCCCCTTCTGTCCTGAACTTATTAACCTTAGTAACCACTATTCTACTCTCTACTTATATGAAATCAACTTTTTTAGCTTCCACATATGAATGAGAACATGTGGTATTTGTCTTTTTGTGTCTGACTGGTTTCACTTAACATAATGACCTCCTGCCGCAGTCTGGCTGGGCACAAAATCACGAGCCACTCACAGCCTTGTAGATTCAAACAGCAATTCTTTATTCCCGAACTCACACCGGCACTCTACAAACACGTTCTGGGAAAAATCCACGTTCTGGGCAAAATCCACACTCTCCACCGGGCTCTGAATCCCAAAATACTCTCTGAATCCCGCGAGAACTCAAAGGGAACTCCAGGAGCGGGCGCGCCTGAGGCAGCAGGATATGCCCTATTCCCAGCAGGATACACCTTAAACCTGGAACTGCCCTAAACCCAGAACGCCCTAAATCCCGATCTGCCTTAAACCCTGATCTACCCTAAACCCGGATCCGCCCTGGTCCTTGAGAAAGGTCACCTTTCATGCAAAGTCACTGCAAAACCTGGGTCCACCATGGAGAGTCCTTCCTCTAAGCAACATGGAGTAGGCTGACAAAGAAATTGTGATGCGTCATTCCTACTTGGCAATGGCTCTCAGCAACCTCCAGTTCCAACCATGTTGCCACAAATGACAGGATTTCATTGTTTGTGGCTGAATAATATTCCATTGTATATAGACCCATTTTATTTATCCATTCACCCATCAATAGAAACGTTGGTTTATTCTGTTTCAGCCATTGCGAATTGTGCCGCAATAAAAATGGAAGTGCAGGTAATCTCTATGATATACTTATTTCCTTTGGATAAATACCAAAGAATAGAATTACTGGGTAATATGGTAGTTCTATTTTTAATTTTTCAAGGAAACGCCATACTATTTTACACAAAGACTGCACTAATTTCCATTTCTACCAAAGGTTTATGAGCTTCCTTTCTCTGTATCCTCACCCAATTTGTTACTTTTTATCTTTTCCATCATAGGCATTTTGACTGGGTTGAGAGAATATCTTCATTTGCTGAATGGTTAGTGATATTGAACACATTCTCATATACTTGGTGGTCATTTGTATATCTTTGTTTGAGAAAAGTCTATTCAGATCAATATCCCATTTTAAAATTGTATTATTTGGCTTTTGCAGGGTTTTGCTTTGTTCTAGTTCCCTGTATCTGGATATTAATTCCTTGTTGGATGAATAGTGTGCAAATATTCTCTCCCATTCTTCTGATTTCCCTTCACTTTTTAGTTTAATATAATGCTGTCTGTCTGTTCTTGCTTTGAGATTTTAGGGTCTTATTCAGAAAATCTTTGTTTATATGGATGTGTTGAAAAGTGTTTTGCCTATGTTTTCTTCTAGTAGTTCATGCCTTACATTTAGGGTTCTGATCCATTTTATGTTTGATATGATGAGAGATAAGGGTCTAGTTTCTTTCTTCTGCTAATGGATATCCAGTCATATTGAGAAGCACTGTTAATAGTACTGGTTATTGAGTTCCTGTGTCAAACAGTTTTTGAGTTGACCAATCTGGAGCTCTTGTCTACATTGTACTACACATTTCAAGGTTGAATTCGTCAAAATTTATGGCAGAAAATAGCTCCAGTCCAAACCCAGGGTTCTTTTCAAAGACCAACTTGTTAAATATGGTGAAGGGAAGGTATGGATAGACTCAGCCTGATACTGCTAGCCATGAAGATGGAGAAATGGGGCCATAAGCTAAGACAGCAGCCTTTAGCAGCTGGAAAAGGCAGGAGACCATTCTTCTCTAGAGCCTCTAGAAGTAGCCAGCCCTGCTGACATCCTGGCTTTAACCAAGTGAGACCCACTCCTTACTTGGGGGCCTAGAACTGTAAGATAATATCTGTATGTTGTTTAAAGGCATTATGTTTGTGATAATTTGCCACAGCAGCAATAGGAAAAACTAATAAAATATATTACTACCTATTCATCTATTTATAATATCTCTATACACAAATGCAAATTGTACATTATAGTCTTTTAAAATGTTTTTGTTATTTAAAATGTTAATATATTTTCTAAATTGCTTTCTACACGCAACGATATATTACGGACATTTCCCAAAACTGATAGATATTCTTCAATTTTTAATGGTTATTTAACATGCTCTTGAGTTCATATCTAGGACATTTCCAAGTTTTTCAAAACTACAAATGATGTTATGTTCTTATTCACAAACATCCACACTGATAGCTAGTAGTATCTGTTAGTTATAAGTGATGAGTTTAAAATGTTGATACATTCTCTAAAAATATTGCTATATAAGAGGACGCACTCCCTAATTTTTCTTATTCTGGCACAGTCCTTCTATTTAATTTTTGCCAATTTTTTGGAAAAATTGTCTTTATTTTACTTGCATTTTTAAATTATAAATGAGTTTGAGCATCCTTTCATTTGAATATTAGTTTTTGAATTTTTTCTCTTAATTATTAATGTCCCTTGACCATTTTCTATTATTTCGTTTTTATTACTGTTTTGAAGTTCTCTCTATATTATTATTGCTAACCCTTCACCTATCATTTGTTGCAAATATGTGCTCCCAGTTTCTTGGGACTGTGTGTATGTCCTGAAGGAAGTGAAATAATTCATTTGCTATATACTCCTGACTTAGGTGAGACCCTGCCCTGTTGAGAGCCACAGCCGAAGGGGCCCCAGCAAACTTCCAGCTGCCAGCAATCCAGCTGCCGGCTGATGATTGGCTCACAGCGGCCCCAGCAACATCTAGCTGATTGGCTCCTCGGCCCCAGCAACATCTAGCTGATTGGCTCCTCTGCGGTGATGCTCATTGGACTGTTTCCCTGCCCTTTCAGACCACAGAGCTGCTCATTGGGGGACTTTTTGGCTCTGCCCACGTGACCCAGCCAATCGGCCTCAAGAGCAGGAGGATTGTGGGAGGTGGAAAGAAGCTAGTGGGGGGGAGAGACAGGCTGGTGGAAAGCCGGTGGTGGCAGTTGAGGCTCTGAGGGTTTTTCCCGAGAGGCTGGTTTGTTTGGCGTGTTTGGTTCTAAAAATAAAGTTAGTTTCTTTTGACAAGTGGCTTCTGATTGTGCCCAGCCAGACTGCGGCATTTGGTGGCTCGCACGGGGAGCGACTGAGGGTAAGTGAAACTGCTCGCCCCTGAGGGCAGGGCGAGAGGATGGGTAGCCATTTTAAGATTCTTCTTTTGTTATTTTGTTTCACTTTTGTTTTAAGTTGCCTGTCCCTGGAGATGAGTGAGACGGAAGAAAAACCGCTCACATCTGAGGAAAAACTATTTACGTCTGAGGAACAGATAGGGAGAAAGGACGGATGCACATGTCAGGAGGATAGAAAGGCTATAATGACTTTTTGTTGTTCCCTTTTTATTTCATTCTGTCTCGGTTTTGTTTGGCGTCATCTTGTTGGGTTGTATTATAGTAGAAATACGGGATCAGAAATTAGTAAAAAACAAACTGAAAGAGTGTTAAGTAAATTGTTAGAGGAAGGAGGCATCTCAGTAAAATCAAGAACAGTCAGGGCATACGTTGATACAATACAAAAATGTAGCCCATGGCTTTTTAAGGAGGAGTTGTTAAATATATCACAATGGAACCATCATGGTGAAGATTTAAAAAGAATAGAAAAGAAAAGCCCAGGGACTCTGCCAGTTGGCACATTGCCATTGTGGACGTTCGTATCTTGTTTGCTTAGTCCAAAGCCTTCAGTTCAGACAATGGTAGAGGAAGGAGAAGACATAAATATTCAAGTAAAAGAGAAGGTCTCTCGAGCTAGTCAGACAGAGAAAAAAATTCAAGTAAAAAAGAAGGTCTCTCGAGCTAGTCAGACAGAGGAAAAAATTCAAGTAAAAGAGAAGGTCTCTCGAGCTAGTCAGACAGAGAAAGAAAGTTTAGAGCAGAAAAAGCCATCAGGGGAAAAGTTACAACAGGAGACTGCTACTAACACCTTTCTATCACCAGAGGGTGTAAGTGTCCAAGCAACAGCGCCACCTCCACATGCTGGGAGGCCTCCAACCCCTATAGTTAATAGATGGGATCCTGAGACAGGACCTCAAAGATCAGCATGCTCTGTATTTGAACAGTCAGGAGGGCAGCGAATTCACCATGTTTTAGATTTCAAAACAGTGAAGCAGCTAAAAGAGGCTGTAACAACCTATGGTCCTCAAGCACCCTTCACTGTAAGCATGGTCGAATCCATTAACAACTTGAACATGATGCCAGCAGATTGGGCTAATATGTGTAAAGCTGTGCTAAATGGAGGACAATACCTGTTATGGAAGGTTGCCAATGAGGAATTTTGCAAGGAGACGGCTAGGCGAAATGCAGCAGCTGGTTATCCTCAGAGAAATCTAGATATGTTGTTAGGAAAGGGACCTTATGAGGATCAGCAGCAACAAATTGCATATGATCCTGGCGTATACGCACAAATTGCTGCAGATGCAATTAAGGCATGGAAGACTTTACAAGGACATGGAGGTTTACAAGGTCAATTATTTAAGGTAATACAAGGAGCTAATGAACCTTACGCTGAATTTGTAGATAGGCTTATTCAAACAGCTACCAGAGTTTTTGGGAATACAGAACAAGCAATGCCATTAATAAAACAACTGGCTTATGAGCAAGCAAATCGTTGGTGCAGAGAGGTCATTAGACCATGGAAACATGAAGATTTAAACACATATATTAAATTATGTAGAGACATTAATGTACAGGGGCAAGTCTTGGCAGCTACAGTACAACAGGTTTTAGATGCCAGGCCAAAAACATGCTATAATTGTGAACAAACAGGACATTTTAAAAGGAATTGCCCCCATAGAAGGAGGGTTTAGCAATACTAGGTATCAAAGGGGTAGAATACCGGGTATTTGCCCACGATGCCATAGAGGGAGAACAGCAGCCAATTTGGATTCCAGAGAGATTAACTAAGGTCCTGACCCAGTGATTGTCTGGAGTCGGGGGTCTGTTTGTGTATTTCCACAGGAAGAACAGCAGCCGATTTGGATTCCAGAGAGATTAACTAAAGCGATTTCTACAGACCAAAAAGAAGATGATTTGGCTCAAATCCATAACAGCTGATATCCAAAACTCCAGTTTGGCTATCCTTACATCTGCGACAGAACCAGGATGCTTTTTTCAATATCTATTTTATTATTACCCTTTCCCACATCATGAAGTTCTATTTTGTTTTTTGAGCTCATACAGACCTAGGTTAATGTTTTGCTGATCAGTTCTATTTTTTGACTATAGAGTTTTTGAACATTGCAATGGAGATTTCACCTGTAAGAAGTTATAAGGCCTTTAATATTATGTTATGTGTTGTATGTATTATATTATGTGTGCATACTTGTGTTTTGTGTTGTATGTTTGTATGTACGTATGTCCATATATCATATATGATGAGCGCTCATGAAAAAATGGATCCAAATATTGTTTTTTTTATTCACATGATTTAAATGGTTTAATTTAAATTGGGTAAACAGCTGTTGAGGATTGTTTTAATATGTGAACAAAAAAGGTTAACAGATCTATTTGTTTACTTTCACCTTTCCTTTTCATTATATTTAATAATTCTGTTCAAGATAATGTAAATTGTTCAGAAAATTGTTTTCTTTTAGTGCCTTCTGGAATGTTACATAATTTTTTTTCTTTAGCCATTATTGCCAGAATTCCTATCTTCATCCCAGTGCCGGTGAAGACAATGTAAATTGTTAAGAAAATTGTTTTCTTTTAGTGCCTTCTGTAATGTTACATAATTTTTTCTTTAGCCATTATTGCCAGAATTCCTATCTTCATCCCAGTGCTGGTGAAGTCAAAGATAAAACCAATCTACAGCTTCTACAATAGCCATCACTGAACTGCTTGCAGAACTTGCCTGGACACATTGTGAGCTCACCTGTATGCATTTTGAACTATCTGTTGGTGCAGCGACTTGTGGTAGTGTTGGGGTATTTTTGCTGATGATGTCACCGGTGGTACAATTTTTCAAAGGAGCCCTCAATTGGCTTAATGTCATGGCATTTTGCATCCTCCTCTACTAGTGATGGTCTAAAATTTGGGGGCCAACAGAGGTGAGGCAAAGAACCTCACCCCCCCACTGGTGCAAAGGCCTATCCACAAGTATAGCTGTATGCTGGACCGGTAGTCAGTGACGGGTATGATCCAATTGCAGTGGTACCAACCTAAGACAGGAGGCTGACGCCTAGAGGTCAGTTCATCCGATGACGGGTAAGGACCATATGTTGAATTGGACTGCCTAACAGGCACGGTCCCTAAGCCACATGCTTGTTGTTTAAACAGAGAGGGGGAGATGTTGAGAGCCACAGCCGAAGGGGCCCCAGCAAACTTCCAGCTGCCAGCAATCCAGCTGCCGGCTGATGATTGGCTCACAGCGGCCCCAGCAACATCTAGCTGATTGGCTCCTCGGCCCCAGCAACATCTAGCTGATTGGCTCCTCTGCGGTGATGCTCATTGGACTGTTTCCCTGCCCTTTCAGACCACGGAGCTGCTCATTGGGGGACTTTTTGGCTCTGCCCACGTGACCCAGCCAATCGGCCTCAAGAGCAGGAGGATTGTGGGAGGTGGAAAGAAGCTAGTGGGGGGGAGAGACAGGCTGGTGGAAAGCCGGTGGTGGCAGTTGAGGCTCTGAGGGTTTTTCCCGAGAGGCTGGTTTGTTTGGCGTGTTTGGTTCTAAAAATAAAGTTAGTTTCTTTTGACAAGTGGCTTCTGATTGTGCCCAGCCAGACTGCGGCACTGCCCCAACCCCAATGCCTTATTCTTGGAGAGCTACTTATTCTGTTAAAAAAAAACAATTAAGCTATTGAATTTTTATTTTTATTATTTTTGGTACTGGATATTGATCTCAGGGGCACTCAATCACTGAGCCACATCCCCAGCCCTATTTTGTATTTTATTTAGAGACAGGATCTCACTGAGTTGCTAAGCGCCTTGCTGTTGCTGAGGCTGGCTTTGAACTTGTGATCCTCCTGCCTCAACCTCCCGAGCTGCTGGGATTACAGGTGTGCACCAGCCTGGCAGTTAAGCTTTTTAATAAAGCTGTATTTTAATTAATGTAAACTAACTGATACAAAAACATAATACCATTTTTTATGATAAGCAATAGACTATAATGACTCATCTTTGAGAACAAAGCATGCTCAAGGTGACAAAAGGTATAACATGGGTCAGTCAGCCTTGTAATCACTGTCATATGTCCTTGATGAGAAATAATGTATGCTGGATAAGAAATGAAGAATGTTGAGGTAATTTGCTGTATTCCCCGTGTGTGTACCTTCTGCCACAGGGAGAAGATTTTAGCAGACTACCTTGCTTATTTTGATCCAACAGGCTTATTCAATGATAAAAACAATTACCCAAATGCTGTGAGATTAGACAGGCACATTTTAAAAAGTTCACAGGCTCCATGTGAATCTAGGTGAAAAAAGTGGTAGAATTTCCACAAGGAATGGAGAGAGATCTGAGAGCCAACTACACTGACAAATGAGACACTTCAAAATTTCTTCTGTACATCCTGCCAGTGGGTCCTTACCTACTCATGACACCTTCCTTTGGCCTGAATTAATTAAGTTCAAACCAATATCTTTCATTGAAATTGTTTAGTCACTGAGAGAAGTAGAAAGCTAACTATTAGTGTTCTTAGGGTGTGTATATTTACATGTTTTATCCCATTTTCATATATTCTTATCTAAAATTTTAGCAAAAGCAGTTTATTCGAAACTCATTTATTCAATTACTAGTAAGTACTTCGAACGGTTTTTACCCATTTTTGTATCTTTGGTACCTACCACTGAGCCTGGTGCAATGTTAATGTTAACTAGTCATCTTTGGGTGTTCTGAAGTTGGACATGTTTTAGTTCTTACCTTTATTAGCATTTGAAACAGCTGCCCATTTCTTCCTTCTTGAAAGCTCCATTCCTAGATTTCTTCACGTCACACTTACCTGCTTCCTCTCCTACCTCTTCTCCTCACTCTTCTTCAATGGTTCTTCCTCCTTTAGTTGATTTTTAAATTTTGGTAGTTCCTCCAGGCTGGTTATACGCCTTGTATGTGTATTCATTTTCTTCAAGCCATCCAATTCCCATCTATTTAATTACTGTCCATAAGGTGACAATGAATTTTATTTCAATTGTGTTTCTCTCTTGAGTAACAGGTCATATATCCAATAGCCTCTGGGTTTCTCCACTTGGATATCTTGAAGATACTTCCTATTCATCATCATGAAACTGGAATTCTTTGTTTCCTCTTTACTTTCCTTCAATCTGACACTGTTCCACAGCAGCTATCTCAATAAATAGTGTCACTGTGCAATCAAGTATTCAAGCTAGAAACCTGGAAGACATGATTGATTCCTCTGTCTCCCTTTCCTCTTCCTGGAACAGTCAATGCCCACTTATATTCCACCCTTCTTGAGGCTAATTCATTCCTCTGTAAGTATTAGTTTAAATATTGCCCTATCCACAAGTCTTTCCCTCATGCCTTCTTCTCACAGACCCCTTTTAAATTAATTTACCTTCTTTACCAAAAATAAGCTTGTTAGTTCAGGGATAACGTGTTCATTGAACCCCACCACCTTTCCAGAATTAGTGTGGTGGTACACAGTAGTGGACATTCAATAAATACTTGACTAAATAAAAGAATAAATGGGATCAAATAAAAGTAAAATAGGCTCTTCCCTCAAGGAGCCTGGAGGAAACATAAAGCAAGAATATTGATTATAATCAAACATGAATGATATGCCACAAGTATATGTAAAAGATAAAAGGGAATTAAAGGATTGTTAATGTTGCCTATAGTTCAGTAGGACACAAAAGGCTTTACAGAGAAAATGACAGCTGAACAAAACCTTAAAGAATAAGACATTTAGAGTGCTTGGAATACAGTTAAGGTCTTGCCAGCAGTGTCCAGTATTATTCTTGTGGTAAAGGCACTCCCATTTTCTATTGATAAACTATGCTTCCCCTTTCTCAGAGCATGAGTTCTGCATTATTCTTTGTCTGTACCCTCAAGCCCAGCCTGGTGAATCAGAATTACAGACTGGTTCAGACATAGGACCTAAGTACAAGGGAGGCAAATGAAGCCAGTTCAAAGACTTGCTAGAAATATTGAAAAAAGGTGTTCTCTGTCCCTGGAGACAGCTAAACTGATACAAAAGAAAAGTTCGGAGCTGCCAGTAGCCATCTTCGCTGTAACATGGGCAGAGTTTACCTAGAGATGAAGCCAGAAGGACCAGTCTAGAGGATGAAGGAGAGGCACATCTGATAACCTGCTCTGAGCCCTTGGATCCAGCTGTGCCAAAGGTCAAGGGGCATTCCAGGCCTTCCTAGTTCAGTGAGATAGCACAATCCTTTTTCAGTTTTTATGACTAGTTTGAATTGTGTATCAGGTCATTTGCAAGTGAAAGCATCCCAACTTATTTAGTGCTCAATAAATATCTATTAAAATGGACAAAAGGTTAACCGGAAGACAACATGAGATGGGATTTCAGGTCAGAGCAATAAATAGCATAAGGAAAGAAAGAAATTAAGTTTCACACAGCTTAACTGAACTTTTCTCAAAAATAGATTCCTGTTCTGGAAGATACACAATCAACCAACAAATATATGAAAAAATGTTCAACATCTCTAGTAATTAGAGAAATGCAAATTAAGACTAAGATTTCAACTCACACCAGTCAGAATGGCAGTTATCAAGAATACAAACAACAATAAGTGTTGCCAAGGATGTGGAGGAAAAGGCACACTCATACATTGCTGGTGAGACTGCAAATTGGTGCAACCAATCTGGAAAGCAGTATAGAAATTCCTTAGAAAACCTGGAATGGAACCACCATTTGACCCAGGTATCCCACTCCTCAGTCTATACCCAAAGGACTTAAAATCAGCATACTATAGTAAGGTAGCCACATTAATGTTTATAGCAGCTCAGTTCACAATAGCTAAACTGTGGAATCAACCTAGATACTCTTCAATAGATGAATGGATAAAAGAGTTGTGGTATATATAAAAATGAAATATTACTAAGCATTAAAAGAGAATAATGGCATTTGCAAGTAAATGGATGGAGTTGGAGAATATCAAACTAAGAGAAGTAAGCTAATCGAAAAAAACAAAGGCTGAATGTTCTCTTTAATAAGTGGATGCTGATACTTAACGGGGGCAGGGGGCATGGGAAAAATGGAGGAACTTTGGGCAAAGGGGAGTGAGGGGAGGGGAGGAGGCTTGGGAACAGGAAAGATGGTGGAATGAGATGGACATGATTACCCTGGGTATATGTATGACTGTACATATGGTGCAATGCTACATCATGTACAGAGAAATGGAAGGTTGTGCAGCAAATGTGTACAATGAATCAAAATGCATTCTGCTGTTTTTTCCCAATTAGAATTAATAAATTAATTAAAAAATATATTCCTGTTCTGGAGTAGCCTATAGTTGTTAGACTTTTGATGCCTCTTAAGATACCTGTTTGAAGGCTCTGCTATGGTTTGGATCTGGACTGGGTCCAGATGGGTCTCAATGATTAAAGCCTTGTTCCCCAAAGTGGTATTATTGGGAGGTAGTATAACTTTTAAGAGATGGAAGCCTAGTAAGAGGTATTGTGGTCATTGAGGCTATGCCCTTGAAGAAAATAGTGGGACCCCATCCCCTTCTTCTTCTTCCTTTTATATCCCAACCATGTAAGATACATGTTTTCTCTATGTCACACGCTCCCACCATGATGTGCCCCACCCAGAGGCCTAAAAGCAATGGGTCTGCCCAATCATGAATTGAAACCTCTTGAACTTTGAGACATAATAAACCATTTCTCTTTCTTTGTTGATTTATTTCAGGTATTTGCTACAATAACAGAAAGCTGAGTAGCACATCTCTTTCATCTCTCAAATCTATATATGTAAGAATCACATTACATTGTAAAGGAATGATTATTTATACAGTTTTATTCTAGGAAGCCTGTGTGTGTATATACACATACACACACACACACACACACACACACACACACACACACACACATTGTTTTTTGTGCATGAATGGAAAGATTCAAGGCAAAATTACAGAACACATTTATTATATCTAAATGAATCTATTACAATCAATCCTTTAGCCAGTTTTTCTGTTTTCTTTGTTTATGGTTACATTTTTCTGTTTTCTTTGTATATGGTTACATTTCCGTAACCCAGGGGCACACACATGCTTGGTAAGAGCTCTACAACTGAGTTATATCAGCATGCCCCCACCCCTTTTTTTGAGACAGTGTCTGGCTAAATTGTCCAGGTTAGTCTTGAAATTTTAAGCCTCAGCTTCCAGTGTAGTTGAGATTATAGGCAAGTTCCACCATGCCTGGCCGATGTCATTATTCTTGACAAACCCCAAGAAACAATTCCTATTCTTTATTTCTGACCAAAGATTTTTCATAACCTGTGCTGAATTTAAACCATATATGAGGGCATGATGACATCATTTAACTACCTTTTTGTATCATCAAATTATACATCTAATAAATTAAGTCTTCCCAACTTGTCTCATGTACTTTAAATGTTGCAGTTTTTATATAGACACAGAATCTCCTTTCTACTTCTTAACATAATCCTGAGATCACACTTTTTGAGAACACATTCTTGGAGGATATAAATGTAATCACCCAAAGAAGACCTCAGGTAGAGTGAAAGGTTGGCATTTAAACATTCAGAATGTAAGTATTTCTTAGTCCCTCTGATCCTCTATCAGCAACAGTGCCTGGTGCCCTTTTTCAACAGAACTTCTTTTTTATATTCTCTAGAAAATAACCTAAAATCTTCCACCAGGGTTGGGATAGGCTATTACATAGCTAAAACGGGGAATTTGAGGGGTTCATGTTTCTTAAACATACATTCAACCAGCCTCAGTCCTACCTTCATCTCCATTTCCAGTGGTACTGAGTACTGCCTTTCTGGAGTGTTCTGAGGATTCTCTAGGGGCAAATAAAGATAGTTTTCCTTTTTCCCTCTGTTGGTTTTGATACACTGTCTCAAGTTTGTTGTCATTCACTCTCCACTCATCCCTCTACTTCCTGGCTTTCAGTTATATTGCTGGTAACTCCACAACAGAATCTTCTCTTTGCCTTTTAGGTCTTTAAAAGAAAATAGCTTTACTCTCATATTAGTGGAAATTTGGGGAAGAAGTGAAGGTAAAGTTTTATGTTCAATCTGCTACCTTCAACTAAAATCTAGGAGAGTCTTTTAGTGTTAAAAAAAAAAAAAAACACCCAGGTTCTCAGATTCTGTGTCTCAGAGTATAAAACAAACCATTTTCTTGAAAGCAAACAGAACCATCCCTGAAGTGGTGCTAGGCTGTTCAGTCCAGTTGTGTCAGGCTTGGCAGAAGATACCAATTATGTTTGCATAGGGATATGTGTTCCACAGTTTCATGCTGCACTTCTATCATAGCCAAGTGAGTCATGGGATACAAGCCACACAAGAAGTTTGGTGACTCAAAGTAAAAGATCAAAGTATATGAACCAGTAAGTGCATTTCACATATAAACACCAGCACTAAAAACATTAACACCATGCTAAGTTCCCTATTCTATACTGTCTTCTGCCAAGAACAATTAAAATGACTATAATTAATTTGGCATATACTGAGGATCAGAATTATGCCACAGCCTTTATATACACTATCTCATATGATCTGTACAATATAACAAGATGGAAACTATTTAATTCTTTTATTAACAATTAGAAAATGAACTCAGAAAAGCTAAGTAGCTAGCCCAGTGCCAAAAAGAAAGAGCAGAGCCAGAAAAGACTAATACTACTACATGACAGTTTGAATAAGATGAGGTAAAGGCAAATAAATACTTTGAATGCAAAACCCAAGTGCATTCTGTAATGCAACATAACCTACTTAAATTTAAGCATTTTATGGATTTGGACCAATTATTATTTTTGTTGCCGTCATTTTTATTGTTATTATTGACTCACACAGCACCTACCAGAACAAAACTTTAAGAAATACTCAAATACTTTAAGAAATACTCATTAAATTAAAACTATTTAATATATTTAATAGCTTAGTGAACTTGCACAAGAACAAGTTCATTTGAGATTATCATAAGATACGTATAGTGAGTCACAAGATGGATTTCTGCCAAAGGAATTGACACCACAGAAAACCATTCAAAGACACATAAATCTTATTACATAGCTTCACTTTGCAGTATCCTCTTTTAAAATAAAAAGAACCCTTAGCATTTGAACCAACAAGATACTTTGAGGACAAATATCCTTGCTTATTTTATGGGAGTCACTCTGAGCCTTTACATTCTTTAGGGAAACTTCCAAATGAAGATTTTTCACCAGAAATGGAAGATTCAGTTATGATTCAGTTGTTAAGATTCACAATGACCTAAAACATAAATCATTATGTTTTAAAATCTAAAACAACAAAGGGAACATAGTTTGACTTACCACTCAAGACTGGAAGTAATCCAGTAAAATAAATAAATACGGTAAGTGTGGTTTATTTAAGAAGAGTGGAGATGAAAAAGTATGTGAAGTGTGTTTGAAAGAAGTTCAGAAAGGAGAAGAAGAGGTTTGAACAATCAGAAGAAGGAGATGTAGATATAAAAGAAAAATGGTAACTTAAAAGTCCCCATGAGGGGCTAGGGTTGTGGCTCAGTGATAGAACGCTTGCCTAGCAATGTGCAGGGCACTGGGTTTGATCCTGAACACCATATAAAAATAAAATAAAGGTATTGTGTCCAACTACAACTAAAAAAACGAAATATTTTTTTTTAAAAGTCCCCATGAAATGTCTTTGTTATAGTACTGCAGGACTCTGTTCCTTGGTGGTATAGAAATCACTCCACTACACTATGTTTTTAATTTATTGCAGGCAAAAACCATGGAAGTAAAATATCATTAATACTGAAAATTTCAATTTAAAAGGATTTAGTACAAAAATAAGACCAAATGTACTACAGAGTTTAGGAAGATGGTTAACCCATTTTAAAGAACACAAATATTTCACACTGTGGGAAACAGAATAATTCTTTTCTTTAAAGATGCCCTCATTCCAACCTCCAAAACTTATGAATATGTTATGTTGCCCGGCAAGAAGAAATTAACTTGCAGATGGAATTATTGTTGCTAATCATCTGACCTGGAAATGGGGAGATTATCCTGGGTTATGGAGGTTGGCTGGACAATCACAAAAGTCTTTACAAATGGAAGAGGGAGGCAGAAGAAATAATCAGAGAGCTGCAACAAGAGAACTCAGTACAACAGGCTGGCTTTGAAGAGGAAGGATGGAGCCTTTTTCAAGGAACGCAGGCAACCTCCAGAAGCTTAAGTGTGAGCACAGATTCTCCCTGAGGGACCCCAAAGGAATGCTTCCCTGATGACACCCTGTTCTTAGTCCAGTGAGACCCACACTGGACTGTTGGCCTACAGTAATAAATAACTATTTCAAGCCACTGAGTGTGTGTTAATTTGCCAACAGTAGTAGGAATTTAACAAAGTCGACTTTGGCACTATATAGTACTGCTTGTCTTATGTAACTCTTTTTTTTTCCATTGTACTGGGGATTGAAGTCATTGCTAACCAACTGCTTTACCACTGAGCTACATCTTAAACCCTTTTAATTTTATTTTAAGACAGCATCTCACTAAATCACCCAGGTTGGACTCAAGCTTGCCATCTTCCTGCCTCAGCCTCCAGAGCAGCTGGGATAACAGGTGTGTGCTGGCTTATGTTAATCTTTAAAGCAAAGAAATAGGCCTTCATTCAACCAAGTATTCAAGAACAAACAAACAAAACAATCATTTTTTTCTTAGAACACAAACTGACTCAGATTTCCCCTATTTCAAATAAGTACATTACCAGTTAAACCTAATTAATGAGGTTTTATGGAAGAAATTAAAACTAAATTAAACATGAAAATAATTTATATAGCATAGCATCATGAGTGTATAATACATTATTTTAGCTAAGTCTGCTTTTTTCCCCTATACTTGCAGAGTGGAGTTTTACATAAAGCATGCTTTCTTAAGAATTTCTTCCGTGGATCTGTATATATAAATTAATGCTTTAATTCCTGCACTCTGTCATCAGCTACTCTTTTTAGATGCTTCTTCCATCCCTTCTGAGATATTACAATACTGGTGATTATTTTCCTTTTATTATCAAGGTGCTACTGTGAATGACAACTGGCAATTGGTTGAACTGAGTACAAATTTAAGTTTTAGGAGAAAAATAACCAGAAAAAGTATTTGTGAATGAAAAGAGGCAGGCCCCTAATATTTAAAACTTAACATTAATTAGGTTATTCAAATCTCAAAATGTACTTCCTCTCACAAAGGAGATTAAAAATAATTATGCCAATCCAGAAAACCTATTCAATTTATTAAGCTTATGAAGTATAATTAATCATATGCATGAAGTTGTTCACAACTTAAGACACTTAAGTGTGGACTGGAAACACAAAGATAAATCAATGAAAGTCTTTGCCTTCATAGAGTTTGCAATCCAGAGGAAACTAATAATTATCCCACTACTGGATAATACTATAATACATGTTCAGAAACAGTTTTGTGGGGCAAATAAGGCATACTCAATTTGCCTGATGGTATTAGGAGTTACACAGCAGAGAAACAAACGTGTGTAAAATAGGAAAGAAATGAATGTTCCCATTTCTAAATACCTCTACATATTATGGGAAGGAATAAGTCCTGGCCTTTGCCTCCCACAGGAAGAGGAAGCTAAAACAGTCCAGGCACTGAGCAAAATGCTAAGTATATTTGTGAAAGAAATGGCTCTTTTATTGAATTTTTAAACCCAGGCAATCAGTACCTAGAATTTCCTGAATTCTGAAATACAGCATTTATTAGAGACTACTGACTCCAGGCAGTCCTGGGTTCAAGTCTACTTTGAAATTAACAGTGTATATTGGCAGTTTCCTCAGCCTGCCAGCCTCTGCTTCCTTGAATATAGTACAATCATTAATATTTTCCAGATTTTAGGCTAATGCTAAAGATCAGAGATGATTTATATAAATCAACTAGCATGAAAGATAAAGAATAGAATTCTGAATTTGAACTCTTTGTTTTTTAAAATACAGTTTTAAAGGAAACAAATATCTGGTGGTGAAGCTGATTGGCAGGCCATTATCAAAGATCCTAAGTAGAGTGACTTCACCTTATTTGATGAATCAACATTCATGATTGAATCTTTGAAGACTAAAGACAAACACTGAAAAAAAGACTTAGAGATTTTTTTCATTGTTGTTCAAAATTTTTTAAAAATATATATTAATTAAATCAATTAGCAAAAGTGGAAATAGTACCATAATATTGCCAACATTTCACAATAGGTCCCTTCAAGTACATTTTCTTGAAGGTATATGTGATAATAATTTAAAAATTAGTACTAAATACGTATTTGAAAATTACATATGTGTATATATAGCTATATAAACATATACATAAACAATTAAAGATTACATCAGAGATTTAATTTTATATTTGTATAAATGAAGGAGGTGAGGAAGAAAGGCGGGAAAAAAGAAAGGAAGAGAAGAAAGGTGGGGGAAAGGAGGGCAAGTCACTCTCTTCTATAAGAATGTATCACTCACAAACTTGAAAATCAAGAATAATCCCTACAATATTGTTAAATCACCTTGTTGAATGTAGTACTAGAGAAATCCAGCAGATGGCACTCATATTTTTCTAAATATGGCATCAAATAAAAAACAGGATTATTTAAACTTTGTGTTTCAAATCAGAAAAACTGAATAAACCATAGAAGCAAACACATTTCAAAACTTCCTATTACCATGGAGAAATAATGCTTTTAAGGTACTCTAATGCACATTCATAGCTTGCAAGCAACTTGCAATTTTCACTTTCTATTCTAGCAGCTGGTGGAAAGTAAGCATTCATAACCATTATCTGCCAATCAACAGCTTGATAATAGTGTGCTGTAAGTGACTATTGAGAGACCCACAAACTTCTCCCATAATGGGATGTGGGATCATTATCTTCTTCTAGTTTATTTCCAGTACTTTTATTAGTTGTTCTACATAGATAGCTTCTGGAATTAGCAAAGATTGTCCCTACTGTTTTTACAGCTAAGTAAATAGAGGCTCAAAAACAGAAATGAGAAGATAGGGTAATTTAACCAAGAATGATAATAAACAATAAATGAATCCAGTTTCTTTAACTAGAGAATTGATAGTTTATGCTCAAATACCTAATTAATAAACATGGGCTACTTGAACAAATTTTTCAGACCATATTCCTAGATGTCACGAAGACACTATTATAGACTCTAAGGGAAAATAAGTATGCAAGACCATATTCCTGCTCTCATAAAACCTGCATTTAGTGGTGATAGATGGAAAGAAAAACAAACAAGAAAGATATCAAAAATTATAAGAAGTACAATTAAACTAAGGTTTGAGTAATGTGACTGTGTGACTACTTCCAACAGATTGTTTAAAGGAAGGCTTCTCTGAGAAGGTGATGGTTCAGCAGACACTTGACTGACAGAAGCAGACAGCCATGCAGAGAGCAAGAGGAGGAACACTTTCAGGCAGAGGGAGCACAGCTCATGAAAGGTTCCTGAGGCCAGAACAAACCAGTCAATCTGAGGAACCAAAGGAAAGCCCATGTGGCTGGAGAAAGTAGAAGGACAGGACTTGATTTCCAGAGGTAGATAGGAGTCAAGATTGATGGGTAGATAAAAGAAGGGACAGAACAGGAAAGGAGAGAACTAAGCAAGAGTGCTATATCCAGGATCCAGAGATCCTTTCACATGTTGATCTTTATAGAATTTTTCTCTTATTCCACATTCCTGTCTTAGCAGGTACTGAAGAATTAATATAACTTTTATTACTTGATATTTGAAGACATCACCATCCCTCAGTTATCACCTTAAATATCAATGAACACAGGATAGTACTGAAGATAAATATATCTTTAGAAAGTATAATAAAGTAAGATGAATAGGAATTACTTTCAAGAGATACTATTTTAGACAGCTTTTTCACTGATGTGACTAAAAGACCTGACAAGAACAATTATAGAGGAAGAAGAGTTTTGGGGGGCTCACAGTTTCAGAGGTCTCAGTTCATAGTCAGCTGGCTCCATTCCTTGGGGCTTGAGGTGAGGCAGAACATCATGGTGGAAGAATGTACCAGAGGTAAGCAGCTCACAGGATGATCAAGAAACAAAGAAAGTCCTACTCATCAGATACAAAATACAAACCCCAAAGGCACACCCCAATTACCCACCTCCTCTAGCCACACCCTACTGGCCTACAGTTACTAGTCAGTCATTCCTTGTCAGGGGATTGGATTCAGGTTCTCATAACCCAATCATTTCACTTCTAAACCTTCTTGCATTGCATCACACATGAACTTTTGAGGGACACTTCACATCTAAATCATAATACCAAACCAGAAAGTGAATTTTTCAATTATACTTGATTTGAGTCTGTTTTATATTGATTTACCACTTTCTTCTCAAGGACTATGGAAAGATATTCTTAGCTAATTTAAGATTCATATCTGCTGATTCTGGTCAATGTTTTCTGGTACCAAAAAGATGACTTTAATAATTCTCAAATCTTCTAACATTTACTGGTTATATGAGATTTTATTATAAGGAAATTTTCAAAAGCAATATATTTTAACAGTTTATGGTAACTGAAACCCAAGCAATTAAACTATAAGAGGCCCATTGTTCTCTGTGTCCTCATACAAGTCAAGATCATCAATCAAAATCTCAGTTCCTCCTGCAAGAATTGTGATATATGCAGGTCTTCAACTAGAATCACAATAAAAAGCCTTGATCTTATTGGATAAAAATGTTTTCATAATATAACCTTGGTATTTTACACATCTTTTTTTTTTTTTTTAATTTTTTATTGTTGGCTGTTCAAAACATTACATAGTTCTTGATATATCATATTTCACAATTTGATTCAAGTGGGTTATGAGCTCCCATTTTTACCCCATATACAGATTGCAGAATCACATCAGTTACACATCCATTGATTTACATATTGCCATACTAGTGTCTGTTGTATTCTGCTGCCTTTCCTATCCTCTACTATCACCCCTCCCCTCCCCTCTTCTCTCTCTGCCCCCTCTACTGACATTCGTTTGTCCCCCTTGTATTATTTTTCCCCTTCCACATCTTAATTGATACTAGATTTTAGGGCTGATATTACAGTGACCCTATGACTATCTTCATTTCACCCATACTCAGTCAGGAGCTGCTTTTTTTGTCTAATGTCCACAAAACCTGTTTCGACAACACACTGATGGTGGCTTGAATTTGCAAGTACTCTCTTTCAGTAATCACAAAGCCATATCCAGAAATATTCATTAGCAACTGTATTTGCATCTATTAAATGTAGATTAAGAGGGTTTCATTTTAACAAGATTTTATTTACCAACTAATTGGAATGACAATTTATTATAAGTATGAAAATAATTAACTTAGAATTATTAGAGTTGAGTCGATCTTCTGGTTGTAAGGAAAAAATGAAATCATTTTCTCCCATTCTATGGGCCTTGTTTGGAACTGCTACTTACGCGAGTCATTGCTATTAATTTCCCATTTTTACTTACTCTTTATTTTCACAGACATCTGAATTCTGGTGCTGTTGATTTCATAAAGGCCCTGTTCAAAGATAAATTTGCTATGTATCAAAAGCAGTTGTTTAAATAAGCATTCAATTCTGACAGTTTTGCTGTTGATACTTTCATAGCAACAGCTGGAAGAGCACTTTACCATCAGTCATGGCTTTCTTTGTTATGCTTTCATTTTTTTTCCTCCAATCAAAATAAGTATGTTCTTAAAACACATATTTCCCTGCACAACTTTTCCCCATGTTTAATAAATGTGACCCTCCACAAATGAACAACGAACAAAATCTTAATATCTTCATTCTTCCTTACAGATGAGGGGAAAGTTCTTACATCATTTTCTTCATGTTCTTAGTCAATGATATCCAATATTATTTTGTTACATATCAGTAAATTAAATAAGAAAATAAAGTTTATTCACTGGTATAATGATTTGGCCATTTGACCATGAAAAAGAACATACTTAATTTGAAAATATAATGTTCAGAAAGCACAAATACAACATTCCTATCTCAAACATGTCAAAGGTAACTTCATCAGTCCCATTCTTACATTAACACACACATACACACACACACACACAGAGTTGTCTTAAGATAAAAGGGCTGCAAAACTCTGAGACTTAATTTCTGCTTCAGGCTTTTTCACTTTTATTTCACATTCTGAAAAAAATTCCCTTGACAGAAAATGTTCTGAACTAGACTCTGAGAGGCAAATATATTTGTTTCACTTAAGGTTTTCAGGATATCAAAAGAAAGAAGAGGGGTCAAAAAGGAAACAAAAGTTCGCCTAAAATAGATAAACTTCAAATGTTAAAAGACTTTTTAGCATGTTGAACAATTTTAAATCCCAAATATTAAACTATAAATAAATATTTGAATGACAGACACCTTACCCTGGTACACCCAGGATTAAAATGGTCTCATGTTTACTCTTAATCATATGACTGAACTACTGTTTTAGGAACTGCAAATAAATGATTTATTCATCATAGTGTGCCAGAGTTATGTATGATTGATTGGTATGAAACAGAAAGGGACTTTGTCCTCAGCAAAAGCTTAGAACAGGGCCTGTCCAGTGCATGCTGTCTGTCCATCTGCAGCCAGCAAACTCAGTGACTGCTTCCCCATCTGGTAAGAAACTCAATAGATTTTTCACAACGTAATTCCTACTCTACAATAAATAATCTATGTTTTCTAGATTCTATTCATCCTAATACAATGACCTCAATCTCATCTTAGATGTTTTGAATCTCACCATGGATTTTTAAGTTCCAAGGAAAAACAGGAAAGCAGGGAATCAAAGTATTTTTTTTCATTTTTTTTTTTCTTTTACACAAGAAAACACTACTATTGACAAAACAATGATAGTATAGAAATTCTCCTGATTACACATACCTTAAAGCTTTACCTTTGCTTTTTCATTCCATTTCAATAATTAGACCAAGGAAGGAAGAAGGGAATTTCTAGTCTGGTGGTCCATGCTACACATCCTATAATTTTCTTGCTGCTTTTCACCCTAGCCAAACAGCTCCATTAATCAGCGGGAAAAAATATGCAGCAAATGATCTATACATCTGGATATTATCCCCAACAGAGAGCTGAAAATTGTAAAGTTGCTTCTGAAAGAACTTTTCTTACATTAAAGAACTCTGATGGCATGCCAGGAACCTCAGAGCAGTATCAGTATTACTTCAGGTTAGTTTGTACTTTGGTTATAACTAAGAATATGGCAAATTTAATGAATTTACTTAATGAATGAATTTAAAAATTCATTTTAAAATTGCCTTTCTCCACAGCCAAAGTCCTATTTCCAAAGTGATTAAATTCAGTCTCAGACATATTTTTATCCAGATAATTTCAGTTAATTTTCCTACTAAAATATGATAAATTAATGTATAATGGTATATTAGGAATTGTAATGCAAAATAAATAAATAAATAATTTCCTTTCCTACTAAAGAGTTTTACAACTTATAAATTCTTTAAAAAAAACAAAATTAGAAATGGACCTAATCACTACTGATATTTTATATTGGTACCTTTGTACACTGTGATTACTATTGATTGTTATATTTCCTTTGCATCAGAGAATTTGTTTCTTTAAACAAATTGATTCTAATAGTCCTAATTACTTTGATTGGTATCACATGGGTAGTGCTTTGTACTACTCTACCATGCAGTACAGAATTAATCATTTGTTTGATTATATATGAAAATTAATTTAAATCTTAAAATACTAAAGCATTTTGTGAAATAATAAAAATACTAAACCTTTAGTTTTTTCTCAAATTCAGTTCATATAAATCCTGATTCTATTAGTGAATATTTAATCTATATAATCTGTAAGGCATATATGTGAAATCACATAGTACCAGTAATAGTTTATTCTGCATATATATCATTGTGTGAATTGTGAAAATCAGTGGCAGATCTCTAGGCCACATTAATATTTTATATACAAAACCAAAATTGAATAAAAATACTGGCAAGTGAAGAGGCTTTATTTGTACACTCTTTCTGCATATTAGTATGATATACATGTAATACTAAATAGTCACAAGACTTAGAATGTGGGTAGATAAATGAAATAAAATAAGACTGAAGTCAGACCTAATCCCAATAACCATTTTCCACTCTGTATTTACACATAAGATAAGTTGCAATTCCCTGGCAGAATTAGTTTTTTTCTTAATCAAAAATAATTTATTATTAATTTAAATATTAAAATATAAAAATAGAAATCACTTCTGAAAATGCAAATTATTTCAACAGATGGCAACTTCTGCATATCCCAAAGGAGAGGATTTTAAGTGCGAATTTTTTAGAAGTAAGGGTATAAAATAACACATAAAAGCTATATCAAAATAAGACTTGCTTTGACTCTAGACCTAAGTCCTCTATTTTAATATCAGTAGATCTAAGTCATTTATGAACATTTTTTATTTGATGTTATACTGATTTAATTATAATGACAAAAGAAAACATGGATCTAACATTAGCTCCTGGTACTTGAAAGTACATTTTAAATATTTTGTTCCCTTCCCCCACCTACCCAATCTAGAATCTTGTTAAACAGTTTCAACACACTTTTACAGAATAGTGAAATATATCTTTATACATGGTCAGGAGTAGTAAAAATGGAAAAATAAGTGATGTTGGAAATCTGATGGCAATACTAAGTTCAATTCAACCATAAGTACAGTTTTCAGTTGCACTGTTACAAGTCACCAGTGAAAATGAATCCTGATGGCCATAAGGAGGTTATGTACCTCCCCAAGTGGATAACTTATTTTCTTTCTAACCAACACTGGCATTAGGAAGAAAACTGGCAGGCACAAATTGCTGGAAAATGGTTGCAGGTGCCCTAGACATTAACTCTGTAGACACACAGAGAAAATGGAAAAAAAAAAAAAAAAAAAAACCTGGCTTTTACAGATGAAAAGCCTCAGAGGACCTCTGTCAATGGACATCTTATGACTGGAGAAGGATTAAAATGAAAGTAAGCACCTCTTGGTGGAAATGGCACCAACAAAATTGAGTCAATAATCTGAGCACTTTTTCCTACATGGTTTGACTGAACCTGAGGTAAGCAACAATAAAGAATGAAAAGTACAGATCAGAAAGGACAGATAAATTTAAGCCCAGAGGACTATAACAAAGCCTGTGAATACAATATCTACTTCTTTCTCTTCCTTTTAAAACAAAAGTATACCACACAAGAACCCTTAAAGTTTGAGAGAATGACAAGACAAGAACATAATTATTTTGATGTGCCAACAAACCCATCCTCTTAGATATCAACAACTGAATATCAATAAGACTGAAGTCAGACCGAATCCCAATATTTTGGTCCTTTTTGCACAAGAATCGTTTGAAATGGGTACCACTGATGCATTCATCACAACAATTTGATTCTAAGATGCTTTGATCAAGTCTCATATGGGTCATCCCCTCTTGAAAAGTTATTTTTTTTCCTGAAGTTCTTTCTGTGCCAATGTCTGAAAAGCAAAGAATTGATAAATACTCCTAATGAAATCTAAATTCTGTGTGTGTGTGTGTGTGTGTGTGTGTATGCATGCATGCGTGTGTGCCTGTGTGTGTTGTGTGGATTGAATGCAGTACCTTGCACATGCTAGGCAAGCACTCTCCCACTAAACTATATCCCCAGCCCTTTTCATTTTTTGTTTGTTGTTTTGAGACAGGGTCCCTCACTAAGTTAACCAGGCTGGCCTCAATTTGTGATCCTCTTGGCTCAGACTCCCAAGTAAAAGCTGGGATTACATGTGTACACTACCACACCTAGCCTCAACTTAAATTCTTTTTTTTAAAATATACTTGTCAAATCTTATGTAGATTTTTTTTTTACACATTGCCTTTATTTTATTTGTTTTTATGTGGTGCCAATATACAACCTAGTGCCTCACGCATGCTAAGCAAACACTCCACCCCTGAGCCACTATCCCAGCCCTCAACTTAAATTCTTAATAAAAGATTCTGAATCAAATGTATGATATATGATATGTCAAGATCAATGTAATGTTTTGAGCAACTAATAAATTTCTGATGTTTAAAAAAAAAAGATTCACATAAAATTTACCTGAATTTAATATAACAATAACTTTGCGCCTTTCTGGATCATGTGTTTGAAAGTTTTTATAGAAATCATAAGTCAAAACATAATTGGAACATTTTTGAACAAGAAAATGTTTATAAAAAATAAACATGAGGGCTGGGGCTGGGGCTCAGCGGCAGTGAACTTGCCTGGCATGTGTGAGGCATTGGGTTCGATTCTTAGCACTGCATATAAATAAATAAAATAAAGGTCTATCAACAACTTAAAAAAACCCAAAATTTAAAAAATTAAATAAATAATCATGAAACAAAATATAATATATACAATTAAAAATATATTTTAACATGTCTTTTGCATCTTTGTATTAAATAGAATATGGCAAATATTGTGTTGATTTTATAAACAACCTAAGTAAGTGGTTAAAGTAATTTAAAGTGTTCCCACACAATCTGAAAATAAGTTTCCAATAACTGAATCCAAAGTTTTTGATATCATAAAAATTTGTAACAAGAAAGTTTCAGGATCAAATATAATGAAAGTATAATTTATACCTATCAAAAACAAAAAGCTTTTATGCGTTATGAAAGTTAAACTGTGTCAGTGCATTAATCCTATAATAAGAGAACAGTTTCAGTCAAGGAACAACAGTGAGGTCAGATTTGAATTTTTTAAAAACTTAGTTTGAAATTGTACATATTTTCTTTGACTATAACTTACTTTAGGTAGCATCTAACTCCCCAGGAGAACTCAAAACATGTTACAGATTAAAATTCTGACTTTAGTTTTATTCATTGTTGCTTTTTGGTTTTTGTAGAAGATCAAAACACTAATTCAAGGATACATAAATCAGTAAAACCATTCCTACCTGAAGGTAAAATAAAGTAAAACAGAAGATGAACAATTAGTGACTTACCAACTCCAGAAATTCGATTTCTGTTTGGAGGGCTTCATAAACACTCTCTAGGTCCTCTTCCTTATAAAGTTCTAATTCTTTTTTAAGTCTGTTTAAAAGAAAAATTTCCTCTATAGTTGAACAATAAACTATTGCATAATATTTTTTACTACACAGACAGTGGGAGGTTTGTAGTTTCAAAAATCAGAATTTCAAATTAAAACTAAAGAATTTAGAAATTTTAATTCTCTATAATTCTTTAAGGACTATATAAAATTTTGAGAAAAATATCTCCCATGAAGTAAATTAATTATACAATAAATAATAAGCACTATTATTAATTGCTAAATTAATAATAATTAATTATTAGTAATTTTATGGTAATTAAAATAATGTTTCAGTGGAAAAAATATAGTAGTATTCCAGAAAACCTCTGTTTTAGTCCTGGCCACTAACAAACTGACAAAGCTTGGTTAAATCATTTAGCATTTTTGAACCTCACCTGAAATTTTATACACACACACACACACACATATATTAGTAAAACATGGACACAATATCTTTATTTTGTTTATTTATTTTTACGTGGTGCTGATTATCGAACCCAGTGCCTCTCATGTGTGGGGAAAACACTCTGACACTGAGCCTTAACCCCAGCCTTCACCAGAACTTTAAAAACAAACAAGTCAATAAACAACAACAAAAAAAACCTCTAACATTTTTTGTTGTTCTAAAATTAACAATATTTTAAAATACACATATAATTAAAATGTTTTGAGAGTAAGAATACTACATTAATTCTTTCCCCGATTAAATCTTTAATCTTTAAAATAATTTTAATTAAAAAAAAATACTTTATGCTTGTGTTTAATATGGAAAATAGTGAAGAAACCATCTTTCATTATGACTAAAATTTCTTTCAAAAACAAAAACATAATCAAAAGCCAGGAGCTGTGACTGCAGAGGTAAAGACCTAAAACTGGGAGTGTGAAGCTGCCCTGAGGTCATAGACTGAAAATGACAGAGCTGGGTGAAAAGTACAATCAACTTGAACCTTTGTTGAGTCCTGAGCCTCAAGGTGAAGGCAAAAGGGTTGTAGGCCAGCAGTATCTCCCAGAATTCCAGCAACAGCAAAAGAAAATCCTCTCTGAAGGAACCCTTAACTTACTTTGACCTATAGGCTTTCCCCAGATTACAAAAAATTGAGGTTGCAATCAAACATCACCAAGCACACAACTAGAAAGTTCAGTATAAGTAAAAGTCAGCAGAAATAAGAAGAGATTATAGGTTATATTCATAATATACAAACAACATGAATGTAGAAGAAAAAAAGATGGAATTGGGCAGAAATTGGAAAATGGACACAAAACAAACCAAAAAAACAACTTTTAATAGTTTTTCAAAAAATATCCCATGGCTAATAAAAATATGCAATGGTTTTCAACTTTATTAGTGATCAGAGACATATAAGGAAAGCACAATGAAATCCTACTACTTATCCATAAACAATGGTTAGTATCAAATCCTGCTAGGGACGTGGAGAAACTAGAACTTTCAGAATGCTAGCATAGGATATTGCATTCCATTCTTTTAATATATGTGTCTTTACATTTAAAGTGGATATTTTCCAAGAAACCAAATAGTGTGTCTTATTCTTTTATCTCAAATGACAATCTGTCTTTTAGTTGGCATATTTAAACCATTTATAGTTAATGTAGTTGCCTGTATGGATTTAAAATACAGTATTTTTCTAGTTGTTTTTCAGTTATTCTATCATTCTTTGTTTTTTCCCCTTTCTGTCTAGTTTGAGATTATTTTTATGATTGCATTTTATCTCCTCTATTCCTATCTATTTTAAAATTTCAACAACAATTGCATCTGAGTGTATAATATGCATCTTCATTTTAATACTGTGTGCTCGCAAATATAATACTGCTGCTGAACTTACAGGATAAAAACATTATATCAGTATGTTTCTAATTTCTCCCTCACATGTTTTTGTCCTTTTATCATTTTATAAGTCTCTTTTTACATATATTATAGATCTAAAATATATTGCTACTACTTTTACTCTAGTCATTTATTTTTTTGATCAATTAAAATGAAAAAGTGTGTTTTATATTTATCTTCATCCATTTCTGAAACTCTTTAATTTCTTTGTGTAGCTCCAAATTTCCATTTGGTATCAAATTCCTTCTTCGTAAAAATCTTGCTAATCTTTGTAGTGTAATCTGTTGGCAAGGAATTCAATAAATTCATGTTTGTCTAAAAAACTCTTAATTTGCTTTCATTTCTGAACAATATTTTTATGAGAATTCTGAATTGTGACAGCTCTTACTTTAAGATGTCATTTTTTGTCTTCTGGTTTGTATAACTTCTAATGACTCGTCCACTCTGATTCTTATCATTATTCCTTTGTATGTAAGGTGTCTTTGTGTTTTTCTTCATGATTTTCTCTTTATATTTGTTTTTCATGGGTTTGAATATGGTGCATATATAAGTTTCCCCCTTTTTTTTTTAAATGCTGCTTGGTCCTCTCTGAGCTCCATGCATCAATGCCTTGAAGTATTTCATTATTTTTGTAAAACTCTCTGCCCTTATCTCTGGCATATGGAACAGTATGGATGAATCTCAAATGCATTATACCAAATTTAAGAGCCAGACCTTAGAAATTACATAGCATTTCACTCCACTTATACTACATATTGGAAAAAAGAAAAACCAGGAAAAGAAAATAGATCAAGGACTAGGCATTGACTACACTGATTATCAATGGGCAAGAGGAAAAATTTGGGGGTAATAAAAGTATCTTTATTGTGGTGGTGGTTACATGACTGAATGTGTTTTTCAACTCATAAATCTGTATACTAAAAAGGGTGAATTTTACTTTATATAAATTATACTTCAATAAACCTGTCTTTTTTAAAAAAAAGAAAGGCACTGGTAGGAGTTTAGGTTCCCATAAGATGGCAACTATCACCTAAATTAATAAATACATAAATAAAAGCTCTCACTAAAAAAAAAAAAAAAAAATGAAATCACCCATAAACCATCCATAGGAGCTAACGGGGAAATAGAAGATATTACAAACTTGAAGTTACATTTAATTAGAGAAATAAACATCTACATCCAGCTGTGAAGCCTATACCAGTGGGAGGGAATTAAGCAGTAGTTAAATGGAAGGGAGGAGAAACGAAAAGGGTCTCAGGGGTGAATAAACAGTCTGAAGTGAAAGGTCCACCCCACGTGGAAGAACACTAAGAACAGGTCTGAGACCTCACAGGTTAGAGAGTAGAGACTTCTGCTGAACTGAAGAAGGTTATTTTAATCAATACTTCTCTTATCATTTGGATGGAAAAGGACTTTATATGTTTTTTTAATTTAATGACTTTCTTTTGTCTCTCTAGGGCCCTTAATTTCCATTTTTTGCTTCTCATATGTCTTTTAAGGTTACAGCCCTTTCAAGTTGTCTATCTCTCACAAAGGTACCATAGCTGAATGGGAAAGATTTTGCTTTACTTTTCTGTAGAGAGGATTCTTAAAGAACTATATTATGAACAAAAAGCAAAAACATATTTAGATGCCAGATAATCCCCAAATGACATAAACTTGTATATACTATAAAAATAAGGAAAAAAGTTAACTTCCTTCCCTGAAGCAAGCATAACATGATACCTAAACCTGATAAACATAATGCATACACGCATACACACACACACCAATAAATATTGATGCAAAAATTATAAATGAAATACCAGCTAAAAAGCTGGTAAAAACAAAGAGGGGTGACTAGACCTAACAGATATTAAAAAGCATCCAATACCACATTAAGGAAATAATAAGCTATGATCAATGAGGATTTATTTCAGAATTGAATGTGCAGTTCAATATCACAAATTCATTAACATAACTGACCATACTAATTTCTAAGGAGAAAAATATTATATTTATTCCTAGAAGTGCTGAAACCACCTCTCAATTATTAAAAATTCATCCCTGATAAAAATTCTCAGTAAAAATCACAATTGGTGGGTATTCTTTTTACTATATATATATATATATATATATATATATATATATATATACACACACACACATACACACACACACACACACATACACACACACACCTGTGTGTATATATATATATTTATTTATATGTCATTCTTACAGTAAGCATATTGCTGGGGAAACACTAGAGGCAATCTTAAGGTCACAACAAGGATGCTCATTGCCTCTACTACTCTTTAATATTTTGTTGGAGTAACTTGCCATCATAATTAGTCTAGAGAAAAATAACTTGAGGTACAAAAATTTGAGAGAAGAAATAAAGCTACTTTAGCGTTCAGAAAATATGACAATATACCAGAAGAATCAATGAGAAAGCTAACTCAAACAATAATTTAGTAAGAAGGAAAGATATTAAATTAGCATAAAAAATTAACAGGCTTTATTATCATTAATTACTAACATGACTTTTCCTTGGACAGACATCATAAAATGTTAATCATCCCAAGCTCAATCAAATGAAAGTGATTTTAATAAAAATATTATTATGGCTGGGATTGTGGCTCAGCGGTAGAGCGCTCGCCTAGCACGTGTGAGGCGCAGGTTTCAATACTCAGCACCACATAAAAATAAAACAAAGATATTGTGTCCAACTACAACTAAAAAAATAATTTTTTTAAAAAAATATAAATATTATTATGTTCCCTAATGCTAGGCAAATTGATCCTTAAATTCATGTGAAAGAAACACACACACACACTCACACACACACACACAAAATTTTTTTTTGAGGAAAGCTCTTGAATTGTTTTCTTTTAGGGAAAGCAATGCAAAAGAAAAACAAAGAGGGGTGACTAGACCTAACAGATATTAAGCATATTATTAACCTTTGATAATTAATACAGTGCCATACTGGTATATTAATCAAGCAGTGGGATATAAAAGAAAAATAGGTTAAAGTACAAAAGACATTTAGTGTATGATGAAGGTGGCACCTCAAATCAATGAAGGAAAAAAGATGAACTCCTAATAAGTTGTGTTAGGACAACTGAATAGTCAGTCATTTGCAGATGAATGTAAGTGTAAATGTACAGACAAGGCTAAAACTGCATATATACCTTATAGCATATATACTCTAAATGGATCAAATAATTAAATATAAAATAATGAAACAACATAAGGACAAAAACCAAAGCACAAGTAAACTGCTTTATATGCTGGATGTGGATAAAGTTTAAAATTATGGTTCAAAAATATAAATGAAATAAAAGAAAATATTTTTAAACTCAACTGGGTTAGAAAATTTCATAGTAACCAGGCATAGAGGCACATGCCTGCAACCCCAGGTATTTGAGAGAGGCAGAGGCAGGAAGATTAGGACGAAGGCCAAACTCAGCAACATAACAAGACCCTGACTCAAATCAAACAAACAAAAAACTTGCATGGAAAAAATGGCCATAAGTAAAGTCAAAGATAAATAATATTCTGGAAAAAATATTTGCCACATATATCACAATAAAAGGACAAATCTCTAATATGTAAAGATTCTCTATCCAAGGGGGGAATGTGACCAAAACCCTGATACCCTGATAGGAAAATGAGGAAGTCATAAACTAGAAGTTCATATGGGGGGAGGTCTGGGTTAGAACCAACAGGAAGGAAGGAAGAAAGCAATAAAGGAAGTGGGGATGGGGAGGAAGGGAGGAAGAAGGAAAGAAAAAGGCTGAAGGAAGGGGAATTTGATGTTCTTCAGTGGATGAATGGATAAAAAAATATGGTATATATACACAATGGAATTTTACTCAGCAATAAAAGAGAATAAAATCATGGCATGTGCAGGTAAATGGATACAGTTGGAGAAGATAATGCTAAGTGAAGTTAGCCAATCCCCCAAAAAACAAATGCCAAATATTTTCTCTGATATTTGAGACTGATTCATAGTGGGATAGGGAGGGGGAACATGGGAGGAATAGATGAATTCTAGATAGGGAAAGGAAGGAGGCAGGGGATTAGCAAGAATGGTGGAATTTGATGGACATCATTATCCAAAGTACATGTATGAAGACATGAATTGGGTGTCAACCTACTTTATATTCAAACAGAGATATGAAAAATTGTGGTATATATGTGTAATAAGAATTGTAATGCAAAAAACCCCCAAAAAACAAAGTACATGTATAAAGACATGAATTGGCGTGAACATACTTTATTTACAAATATATGAAAAATTGTGTTCTATATGTGTAATAAGAATTTAACGCATTCCGCTGTCATGTATTTAAAAAATTAAAAAGAAAATAGTATACAAATGCTCCTTAAAAGTATGAAAAAGTTATCAATTTCATTGGTAATAAAGACTTGTAAATATACTATACAGGGATACCATTTCTTGTCTATCATATTGTCAAAACTTCAAACACTTGGGCTGGGATTGTGGCTCAGCCGTAGAGCACTCTCTTAGGACGGGCGGGACCCGGGTTCAATTCTCAGCACCACATAAACATAAAGGCATTGTGTTGTGTCCATCTACAAAAAAGATTCATTCTCTCTCTCTCTCCTTAAAAAAAACAAAACAAAACAAAAAAAACTTCAAACACTTGACAAAAAAATTCTTCTGGTGAGCCTATGGGGAAATAAATATGCTCAAACACCACTAGAAAGAATCGAAAATGGTACAACCACCTTCAGTGGTTGTAAGGCAATAAGAATTAGAGTTGTCTGAAATTTTATTTAGTAGTGGGAGTACATACCTACTAATTTAAAAATAACTTTTCATTGAAGAATTTAGGAAATAATTAATGACTACTGAAGATAGATATACAATAGAGGAACAAGAAGGCAGGCACTCTCATTTTGGATTTGAATTGGAGGGGATCAGTATATATTCATGATTTTTAAAATCTCATATTGTGGGCTGAGGTAGAATGGTAGAGTGCTTGCCTAGCACGTGTGAAGCACTGAGTTCAATCCTCAGCACCACATAAAAATAAAATAAAGGTATTGTGTCCATCTACTATAAAAATATATTTTTTAAAAATCTGATATTGTTTGGGCTGGGGATGTGGCTCAAGCGTTAGCGCGCTCGCCTGGCATGCGTGCGGCCCAGGTTCGATCCTCAGCACCACATACAAACAAAGATGTTGTGTCCGCCAATAACTAAAAAATAAATATTAAAAAAAAATTCTCTCTCTCTCTCTCTCTCTTTAAAAAAAAATCTGATATTGTTAGTTCTGCCCACTTCAGATGCTTAGAAGCA
Source organism: Marmota flaviventris (assembly GCF_047511675.1). Lineage (NCBI taxonomy): Eukaryota > Metazoa > Chordata > Mammalia > Rodentia > Sciuridae > Marmota > Marmota flaviventris. The sequence goes on from NC_092501.1 coordinate 13,923,454, forward strand.
ATGACTTCAGGTACCAATGAAGCATATCTAGCACTCTGATTAGTTTCTAAATACCATTCCCACCTCAAATACACCAGGGTTCCTTGAAAAAATACTTCGTTCCAGAAATATCTGATTGAAATAGGAAACTATAGGGTGAGCCTGGAACATCATACTCTACCAAAGAAGGTGAAAATAAACTGATTTTCATGGATATGATAAGTGGATTCAGAAATTTATATTAAAAAGCAAAGGGCTAAGAATAACCAAGTCACTCTTGGTGAAAACAACAACAAAATAACTTATGGGCATGCCCTACCTTATGTCAAGACTCATTATAAAGTAACAGTAATTAAATAGTTATAACTGAGTAGTATGTACCTAATAGTAATTAAGTAATTGAAACACAGTTCTGAACAGAAATAAAATCACTGATCAATGGAATACAAATAAAATAATGGCATTTGCAGGTAAATGGATGCAGTTGGAGAAGATAATTGACTTGACTATACACAGGGGTGCACACTCAAAATAGATCCTTGACTACACACACGTGTGCACACTCAAACATCATGGAAAAATCATTTAGAGACATTTTATAGAAAAGGAAATGCATGGGCCATAAACAGATGAAAAAATGCTATCACTTGGTTCCAGAAATATCTGAGCAATGCATATTAAAACTACAAAATATCATCTTACACTTACAAGATAGGCAAAACTTAAAGTTTGAGAATAAAGTATTATTAAGGAGAATGGAGATGAAAGGGAAATTTTATAATGTGCTAATGTAAGTATAATTTGGTTTAATCACTTTGGAAAATAGCCTGTCATTATCTTGAAGTCCAGTATTCCCATGCCCTATATTCAGTAATTCCAGGAGGCATATGTCCTAGAGAAAGTCTTGCATGTGTGATCCAACATGCATGTACAGTACTTGTGAGAGTAAAAAACTGGAAACACCTCAACTTTCCATTAAAAAGAGAAAAAAACTGTGACATATTCACTCATCTATTTATACTCACAAACATGGCTAAATCTTAGAAACAATGTTGAACCAAGAATAAGTTCTAGGCCATATAATACCATTTTTATACAACTCAAAAACAAACAAAATATATATGTGGGCATGCACATATATCTATGGCAGATGGATTATATATAAACATATAATGTAAATATAAATAAATTATATAATAAAGGAAGAAAATGAACACATTCACAAGAAGATGAAATGTTAATATGAAACATTAATTATATATGGGGTAAGAAAGAACATACAAGATAAAGGAGGAGCCATATCTAATGTAAATTACTGGTAATATTTTAGTTGGTTCACAGGTATTCAGTAGATTATTATATTTATAAAATACATAGAGTTTACATATATTATTTTAAGAATGACTAGGGAAGAAAGACATAATATTTATAAGGATGGATGTGGAAATAATACCCTATATATGTTAAGTTCATTGTGTTATGAATTTTTTAGAATTTAACACTAAATAGAATCCTAAAGGAATGCTTAGTTAAGAAAAACAATAAGTTGTTAATTATGACATTAGATTGTAGACAAGCATAAAAACTCTTATATTAAATATGTTTAAAGAATAAGTGTAAGGTTTAATGCAGTATGAGCTGGGGAGGTAGCTCAGCAGTAGAGCACTTGTCTAGCATGCTCTTGGCCCTGGGTTTAATTCCCAGTACAGGGCTGGTACAATGTACTAGATGCTATTATTACAAATGTACCTAAGGTCTAATTTAAATATATATTTTTTTCAAATTAAATGGTAGAGATTTTCTTTCCTCTATCCCATCAATACTTTCCCTTCACCTTCTTCAATTCAGATGGACTAAATATTCTGTAACTACATATTCATGTCCATCAGAATTGGGTGGTGACCACTCTTGAATTCAGTTACTTAATAACAGAAAGAGAGACTTGAAATTAAGGAGGGCATTCAGAAAAAATTATAGTAAGTATTTTTCTATTTGGCATATAATCAAGCTGTAGAATTTAGATCTGTACTTACAGGACTATTGCTAGGTTTAAAAGAGGCTAGATGATAATAGTATGAATATTAATACATTTGCAGCTAGTCAAAGCAAAATAATGATAACAGAAATCATGCTTCAGTGCATAAACTGATTGACGATGTAATGAAGGAAGGAGTTCCCTCATCCCCCTGCATAATAACTAAGAACAGTTTTCATTGGTTACTGTCACCTTTCTCTGAATCATCAAATAATGAACAGGATGAGTTAGCATTGCTAGTTAGTTTAGCAAAATTTATGTTCCATGTGTTTTAATGATTTCCTGAACCACCACAAATTACTTTCAGTTACCTCTCAATGACATAAAAAAAAGCCTTAACTAACAGCACACTCCTTTTAGCTATTGGGCTTGTATACAACTACAATTTAACTAGAAAGGACAAATTTCATCCAAAGTCCTTGTACCCAAATTCAAATGCTGTTAAAATTTAAGTATATTTCATTGTAGTCTTTAGTTTCCATATAATAGTGATTATACAATTTTGCCTTTTGATTTTTTTCTTTTGCTTAATGTTATTATATATTTCCACTACTAAACTGTGTATGCCAATTAATACCATTTAAGATAAATATGTAGGTAGTCCAAGTGGCTACACCAGAGTTTACTTAATTATTCACTTATGGTAGGGAATTTCAGTTGTTCCTATTTTTTTCTACCACAAATGAAGCTACACTGAACATTCTCTGTGCATAAAGCTTCTTCTGTACTCAGGATAGAGCTCACAAGCAGAATTATTGAGTAAAATGGCATAATCATTTTAAAGATAATTAATATACATACATTAAATTGCATTCCAAATATTTATAATGTATGTTGATAGTAGCAATGTGTCATCTCTATAATACACCTTTGCCAATTTTTGAATACTGCCATTTAATAATTTTTAAATTATTAAAATTATTATGAAAATTATTAAAATTCATATGAAAATTATGTATTATTAAATAATTTCAAAATTTGACAGAAAAAATATTGAGTGGTTTTAATTTGTCTTTCATTGATAAGCAGTATACCTGAATTAGCCTAATTCAGCTGAGTATCCTCAGTAATTAGCACATTATATGATATAAAGCAGATATTTTAATACCTGCTTCTTGGATAAATGTATGAATGAAAACCATTGATTTTAGTGTTTTCTTATGGACTTTAAATCAGCTGGTTATTTAATAATCTGCTGTCATGATACTATAATTTTTTTCCAGTTTACCATTTCATGTTGATGACATTTTCAACACATAGGATTTTAAATCTTATGTTACTTTTTTCCTTTTCAGTTTCTTTAGTCATACTAGAGGTTTAATAAGTACTCTTCTCTACTTTCCACTAGGTTTTCCATGGTTTGATTTTTTTAAATATGATTTCTCTATATTAATTCATATGAAAATTATGTTGGTGCCATTTGAACACAAAATTACTTTTTCAAAAGCAATAGAGTGGCTTTCTTCCATATATAATTTACTTCTGAAAATGAGTCTGAAAGTTGATTGTGTGAAAACAGAATTATTGATTTTCTAATTATGCTTTCCCTTAGTATAGGCAACCACCACACAGGCAAGAAACTTCACAGGCAGAGGAATCTGCTGAGAAGGAGTAGAAGAGGGGTCTTGCCAGCATTTCTTTTACTCCAGACTCTGGGTTGCCTGGATTAGGCAATTGTTTTTACCACACAATTTTTGTCATCTTCCCACGTGCACACCAAAAGGAATGTGTTTATAAAAAGAAGCATGAAAATGAAAAACCAAATCAAACCTATATGATAATATGAAAGATAATAATTAATGTAGAAAATTATCATGGTAATGCTGTATATTGCTTGTGTAATATTCAAAATTATTTCAAAACATAGGGAATGAACAGGCATTTATATCAGAATATAACTTTTAAAAAAATCAATTGAGACTACCATCAAATTTCCCCTGTATTTACTTAGAAGCCTTAGTAACTAGAATATATGCCAAGAACTCACAAAACAGGGGATCTCTATTAGCTTGAAAGCTACCTAATCAATGTTGTAGAGACATATCTGTTAGTGAATAAATTATGAAGTTCTACCAGAAAAAAATGCAGAGTCAACAGAAATATTCAACAAAATATATAGCTAAGAATGATCCTAGAATTAAATGAGGATTTTCATATTTTATAAATGTTTTAAAAAGACAGATAATATGGGTTGGGTACAGATATATAATTACTTGACTAGTATTTTTGATAAATTTTAGAGCTGAGATCTTATTAAACTTGTCCACTTTGAGTTAATTCTTAATGAAAACAGAACAAAATAAATGTGGACAATTTTCTAAATGTAGCCTGGGTAACAATTCCTATTACTCTACCAAATGATGTTTATTCAAAGTAATGTTACAGAAACTCTCCTGTAAGCATTTAAGGATACATTTATAGAAACATGTCTAATTATAAATATTTAGAAACTGTCTTGTATATCCATTCATGGGAGAATGGTTAAATATGGCATCTCCAGACAATGACATTTAAAAATGAAGTTAATTACTACAAACTAATGTGAAAAATGTCTATAACATTTTGCTAAGCAATAAATCAAACAGAGTCCAGTCAGTATGATCCTATGATCCCATTTTTCCTGAACACACATGCATGCATGTGCCTATGCATATACATAGAAGCACACAAGCTCTGGCACATACACAGCAAATGTTCAACAATAATAGACTTCATGCATTACAGTAAGGGAGAAAGGAGACTGATTTTTACATCTTGGTACTGTTTGAATTTTTTATTCAATAAAATAGCCTGCTCTCACAATTTAAACGTATGTGGTGTATACACACATACATAAAATAAAAAAATAAATAAATTCATATATAAATATGCATGTTTATCAGTGTATCATATAGAGAGGTTTACAGTGTTTTAATACCACAATATATTTAAGCCTTCTCATAAACCTAAGAACCATCAATGTGACCTCTATGACAACTTAACTGAATGACTTTTTCACTGAAAAGTCAACAGCATTGCTTTAGTACTATCCATAAATGCTTTTGGAGTCTCTCAGTAGCAGATGTAGATTAATTTTTGTGCAGTTTCCATTTCAAATATGCTCTTCACAAAACCACAGCATCTTTTAAGTGTTCAAGAATGAAAATCTCATGCTGTTGACTTTGCAGATTTATTTCTGAAACATTTCCTGTTGTATTAAACAACCACAAATGTTGGATACACAAAATATAAAATCACTCTAGAAAGAAGTTTTATGGGTAAAGAAAATGCTGGAAATGTATAAATTATTTGCTATATTACTATTTGGAGTATATTAAAAAATCACAGTCAAGAACTGTATTTTGGTAACCCTGGTATTGAGCAATAATCAAAAATAATAGTTCCAGGAATTTGATGGGGCCCAGTATATAACATTTTTCTTTCATGCCTCACATCTGCCCAATTAAAAAATAAGGAAGAAAGATGAGACACTAAAATATCTTATTTACTACTGATAAAGCAGAGCCTGGAGAATGCAGTTTACATCTGCAGACCAGGTTATTGAACTCAGAATTAGACTAATGACTCACAACATTATAGGCAGAACTGGACTCCACAAGCCTTCACTGTAAAACCACTCTAAAACCTAGTGAGTGGGTAGACAAGCAGTGGAAGACAATTGTCTGAGGCAGGCCCACCTCCAAAATGATAGGAAAAGGAAAAGACTGGGCTCTACATCACCCAGTTTATCTTTATAAACTATGCCTAAATTATAATTAAACTTTTATAGGTAAGTATGTATATATAGGGAATAACATAGTGCAGTAGCCCCCCCCCATCTGTGGGGAAACTATGTCTTTTCTACACATACATAACTATACATAAACCTGATAAAGTTTAATTTATAAGCTAGTTACAGTATGAGATTAACAATAATAACAAATAATGAAATAAAATAATTATAACAATGTGTTCTAATAAAAATTATGTGAATGTAGTCTCTTCTTCTTGAAAGAATCAAGACAAAAGTGTTTTTATACCAGTTTACCATCATAACTTCAGAAACTGAGGAAAGAAAAATTATGGATGAGGAGTAAACTGAGGAAATAATAAGCTCAAGAGATGAACCGATATTAAAGTGTTCTTTTGTTATTGCTTTCTTACTGGTTAAAGTTCAATAAAAGTAGAAGTTTAATTATAATAACCTTAAATAAAATTGTTTCTCAATTAGGGATATTTTTTAACCTTCAAGACAAGTGTTATTGCACTAATTATCAGATTGATGGTCCTTTCTCTAAAATATTATATTCAGTGCTTGCTTTTACTCTTCATATATAACTCAAATATAACCCTGAATTATCACACTTGAGAAAATTTTTACAAAACATAGGAAAACTAAGTACAGAGATCAAGGAATTTAAAATGGGAACTGATAAATATTGGCAACTCATTAATAACTGCTAAAATACAATGAATGAACTAGGTATATGCACTGATGTTCCCTTCTATTTCTGTTTCCTCTGTCACCATTTTTTTTTAAAGGAAAAAGCATTCTCTAACAGACTTGCGTGTTTAATTTTAACTCAGGGAAAACTTCATGACTGAGTGATAAAACCACAAAACTGGAGTGCATATTGGAAGCTCTCACACTACTAAGTATGATGATACCAATGGGTACTACCATTTTTAAAAGTATAAAGAAATCAATGAGCAGACTGTCATTACAGAAATTCATTCTGTATCATATATATCACCCAAGAGGTTGATATTTTATGCTTATAAAACTTAACATAAAATTAAATTGCAAATATTTTCTCACAATCTACTAAAATTATGGCCGAAGGCAAAACATTGCTAATATGAAGCATTTGTTCAGCTCTAGTGGACATATTTCCTCTATGATTTATGTGAAAAAAGGCTTCATTTGCTTCTTCATAGATTCAGTAATGAGGTTTCATTTCTTATTTAAGGCTAGAAAGTACAGGAATTTTAAAACTTAGAAGTCAGCAAATATAACCCTGAATTATCAATAAAAAAATACTCAAATAAGAAACTGGAGATCTTTTCCCCTTATGTTTATGACTATGTAATTCAGACTATCAGCTATTATTCAATTATTCAAATACATTAAAAGCACTTATATATTATACACAAAAAACAGTTTTCATTCTTTGGGAACCAAATTAGAGTAACAAATTTCAGGTAAAAGAGGAGATTCTCTGATTCTCTACCCTCTGGAACCTAGAAAGATTAAATATAATTTCAGTGTTTCCCCTAGAAATAGGAATAACAAAAAGGAGAGTTGTCTTATCTTTGGGGATATGAATAACAGTCTACAAGATGGAAGTAAGCAAAAAACTGATGTCACTGTTACCCAATGCATATGGACTTTCCAAACAGTGAAGTGTGTGCTTTCCAGCAAGTTTTAAAACACACAAATAAGGAAATAATGTCTTTATCTTTTAACTTTGTAAAAAAATCACTAAACTTTTTGCTAAACTCTATTTAACTATTTAAATTACCAGATTTTATACCAAAATATAATAGACAATTCTCACCTTAAGCATTCAGCATCATTTTGAGGCTTTTCTTTGATTTTTAGCTTTTCTGCCTCTAGGTTTTTGGTAGTACAAATGGCTTCATTCTCTTCATCTTCAAGAACTAAACAATTAAGAAATTTTTTACAATCTTTTAAAAATTAAACATAAAGGTTATCTTTATTCACTTTTATGAAATAGTCTAACTGTGCTACATAAAAAAATGTACATACTAATGTTTTTATTTCTACTTTAATATAGCAATTAAAGGCACAAAAAAAGACCTTTACAAAATTCATGATATTAAATAACACCAGTTCTAATCCTGATTGATTCAATGTTGTTTCTATTTATTTTTTATACCAATACTAGCATTATATACCATTGCATTTTGAAAAAATAATATAATCCAATTATGTGCATATAACTATTCTGTCAGCAAAACAGACTAACTCATGAAAGTAATACCTTTATGTTTTCTCTGGAGAATAAGCAATTCTTGTATCAGTTCACTCTTTTGTTTTTGAAGTTCATTCAACTGGCCACTATCTTGTTCCATTGACTTCATTTCTAGAAACAAATACAATAATATCCCAAAATACACAGAAATAAATTTAATCAAGCAGGTAAAAGATTTGTGCACTGAAAGCTATAAAACATTTATGAAAGAAACTGAAGAAGGACAGAAATTGAAGAAGACATAACTAAACAGATATACCATGTTCATTAATCAGGATTAATACTCTTAAAATGTTCACAATACCCAAAGCAACATACAGATTCGATGCAACCCCCATCAAAATCCCAATGGTATTCTTCACAGAAATATAAACCCCACATCACTAAATGTCTACAAACAAATCGGCAAACATAACCCATATTTGAAGTATTTAGGCTTAGCCTTTTAAATGTAAGCATTATTGACTTTTTCTCATATATGAATAATTTAAGTACAATTTAATCAATTTTAAGCCCATTTGGCTATCCCTTACTACCTATGAACTGTCTTTAATAAACTAACCAGCACTAATTTATCACCAACTGGACACAAAAGGATAAATTAGATGGTGGTTAGGCTATCAAAAAAGAATATGAAACATTAATATCACTAAGTATAAATAAACTTCCTCATAAGATGATAAGAAAACTATCTTTCATAACTACATTATGTTTAAAATAATATTTAATAATACTACATGACTACCAGCTTTTCTCTTTTGTTCTTTTTAGATATACATGACAGTAGAATGTATTTTGACATATTATACATCCATGGAGTATAACTTATTCTACTTAAGATCCCATTCTTGTGGTTGTACATGATGTGGAGTTACATTGGTTGTGTATTCATATATGAGTGTAGGGAAGTTACGTTTGATACATTCTACTGCCTTTCTTATTCTCATCCTTCCTCCCTTCTCTTCATTTCCCTTTGACTAATCCAATGAACTTCTATTCTTCCATCCCCAACCTTCCTTACTATAAACCTTTTCAATGTTATTAATATTATTTCTTTTACCTAAAATCCCCTGCCTCCCTTTATTCTCACTACAAACTCCAATTCGTCCTTTAAAACTCATCTAATCTTTCAAACATTTTAACTTTTCTGCCATGACTTCTGGGACTCCAGTTACACATACATTAGGCTGCTTAATTTTATCCCACAGGTGTCTGGGGAGCTTTTTAGGTTTTTGAAGTCTTATTTCTCAGTGTGTTTCTGCATCCTCTGATCTTCTGTTAATCCCTTCTAAGCAACTGTTACTATCAGCTATTGTATTTTCTAACCCCTATAGCTCCTTTGATTATTTTTGCAAAACAATTTTTTATTGAGATAATTTACACACCATATAATTAACCCTTTAAAGGGTATAATTTAGCAGGATTTAATATAGTCACATATTTCTGCATCTATAACTTCAGTTTGGAATTTTTTATCATTCCGTTCCTGTTAGCTATCACTGCCAATTTCACCAGCTTCCTCAGCTCTAGGTAACTATAATTTACTTTCTACAAATATGGATTTGCAAATTCTGAACATTTCACAAAAATGGAATCATACAATACATGGCCTTTTGTGTTTGGCCTCTTTCACCTAGCACTATTACAATGATTTCAAGGACCATCAATATTGTAGCATGTATCAACGTTCTCATTTTTTTTATGCTTCAATAAAACTCCATTGTATAGATATACCATATTTTATTTTTGTACTGATCAATAGATAGACTTTTAGGTTGTTTACACTATTATGAATAATGCCACATTCACACGTGGACTTTTGTTTTAAATCCTCTTAAATGGTGTAGGAGTAGATTTACTAAGTCACATGGTAACTCTAGGTTTAATGTTTTGAGAAACAGCTAAACCTTTTTCAAAAGCAGCTGCATAATTTGGCATTCCTACCAGAAAAACTTGAAGTTTCCAATTTCTTTGTGTCCTCACAAACACTATTATTATCCAAATGTATTAAAGCCACCCTAGAGGTATTTCATTGTGTCCTGATTTGCATTTCCCCAATGGCTATGATGTCGAACATTTTTTAATGTGACCTTTTCTCTCTTTTGGATAATGACTTCTAAGTCCTTTGTTAATTTTTAAATTGGGTTGTCTTTATTGTTGAGTTGTAAGAGTTTTTATATTCTGAGTCCCTTATCAAATACTTCCTTGATAATATTCTTCAAAGCACAAGCATTTTTAATTTTGATGAAATCAAATTTATCTACTTTTATTGCTTGTTCATATCTAAAAACAAAAATTCCCACTAAACTTTATTTCAAATGACTTTTCATAGTACTCAACACACAACAAGTTTTCTCATTATTACTAATATTGTTTCTTCTACCTAAAATCTCCTACCTCCTTTTATTCCTACAACTAACTCCAATCCATCCTCTAAAATTCATTTCCTAATGAATGAAGATCTACAAGGGTATTTTTGTATTTTTTTTTTTCAGTCCTTAGCACTGAAAAAAGTTTTATATTTCTAGCTCTGACATAATTTAGGTCTTTTTGATCCATTTTGAGTTAATTTGTGTGTATGTCATGAGGTAGATATTCATATGCATTTTAGAATGTGAACAGTTAAGTTATTCCATTACTATTATTTTAAAAGACTATTTGAATTACCTTGTTATCCTTGTCAGAACAAATTGACTTGCATTTCCAAATGAATTTTAGCGTCATTTGGTCAATTTTTAGCTAACATCTAGCTGGGATTTTGATGAGAGTAACACTACATCTCTATACCACTTTTGGGAGTATTGCCATCAAACAATATTGTGTGACAATCCACAAGCACAGGATTTCATTTTATCTGTTTGCTTGGTTCTTTAATTTTCTTAACAATGTTTTTATAGTTTCTTGTGTTTTTGTAAAACTCATTCCTATTTTTTGATGCTCTTATGAATAAAATTTTCTTAAATCCACTTATAAATTATTTGCTAACATATAGAAATGATTATTTTATATGTTGACCTTAAATCATGCAACTTTTCTGAACTTATAAGCTCTATTAGTTTTTCTTCAATTCCTTAGGATTTTATATGTACAAGATTGTGTGTCTTTAAATAGATATTTTTAATTCTTCTTTTCAAATCTGGATGCCTTTTGTTTCTTTTCTTGCTGAATTACCCTAAAAATACAGTATTGATTAGAAGTAGTTAAGACTGGGTATCCTTTTCTTATTCCTAATTTTAGATGGGAAACTTCCATTCTTTCACCATTAAGAATGATATTTGTGAGGCTGGGGTTGTGGCTCCCGGTAGAACGCTCACCAAGCACATACTGGGTTCCACCCTCAACACCACATAAAAATAAATAAAATAAAGGTAATGTGTCCAACTACAACTACATACATACATACATATATATATGTGTGTGTGTATATATATATATATATATATATATATATATATATATATATATATATATAAATGACATTTGCTATGTTTCTTCATAGATGTTCTTTATTAGGTTGAAGAAAATCCCTTCTATCCAGTTGAGTGTTTTCATCATTAAAGGATATTGGATATACTGGATATATCACATGCTTTTTCTTTGTCTGGCTATTTATAATATCTTCTATTTAATTCCTAATTATAATCATGTCCTTGAAAATACAATATTTGCTCGAGCAGTTTTAAACTCTTTGTCTTCTAACTGCTGTCATATCTGAGTAAATTTCTATTGACTCGATTTCCTCCTTCCTCTAAGTTCTGATTTGTTGCTTCTTCACATATCTAGAAATTTTTGACTGTATGCCACACATCGTGTTTACAATTTTATTGAATTTTTGAGTTTTTCTGTCTTTCTCTAGAGCATTTTTATGTTTGTTAGAGCAGTTAAGTTGTTTATGAATGAGGTTCACACTTGTTTATAAACAACACTTTTATAGGGTGGGTCTATAAGAGCATTTAATCTAGGTAAATTTAATACTATTATTAAGACAGGGCTCTTCTGTTTAATGAGCTATTTCTATTATATAAGATGGAACATAAATATTTTATCATTTCATGAAGTGAGCTTTTAGAATTATTCACTTTATCACTCTATGGTAGTTTTCCTTGACTAAGCCTAGTGGGATTTCCCCAATGTATGCACAAATTAATGTACAGCCAAAGACTCAAGGGGACCCTATACAATAGATTCTATACAAATTTCTGGAGCTTTTACTTCGTAGACCTGCCCTCTCAAGTACATTGACTTGAACAGAACTAGCTGATTTGACCTCCCTGACCTCCAGTCTTTGTGTCTTCAACTCCCATAAGATCACTTTTCATGGCTTAAATTCCTCCTCTCAGTACTACTGTACAAAAACCAATTCTAGGTAGAAGTTGGAATAATCGTAGGCTGTACCTCATTTGTTTTTTCTCTCTCTCAAGGATCAAAATCCTACATTGTTAATATCTGAATGTTAATAATATTCAGATATTAATATCTAAAATAGTTTTCCATACTATTTTAGTTTTCTAGCTGTTTATGGTAAAAGAGAAAATTCCATAAAACTACTCCTTCATGATCATAGGTGGAAACCATCTACATGATATTTAAATTATCCTCTTACTTATCTCTCTTCTGCATTAGACCATAATCTTCTTGAAAACAAGAATTATCCCTCATTTATCTTTAAATTCCACTTCTTGCAAAATGCCCTGCATAGTATATAGAGAGCACATATGTCATGAAATATATTGAACTGAATTAAAATAAATCAGATAATTATCTTTAAATCTCTTTGATTATTCATACTTTGTCTATTAATGCAAGTAATGTTAAAGTAGACAGTTCTATGAAAAGAAAATAAGACTCACATTTGTTCTTTTGATCTTTCAATAAATGAAAATATAAAAACATATATATAACACATGCTAATAATTAAGAGACATGATTGAAGATACCATTAACACAATCTTGAGACTAGAGAAGTTTCATTTTTCATTGTTAGTTGATTATCAGACATTCTATGATAAAATATCTTTGTAAAACTCAGGCAACAATGATGAAGAAACTCTGAATTTAAATATTCCTGAAACAGAGGATATATTATTTTTAAAGTCCTGATTCCCTAGACTAAATAGTCTGAGGATTGATTCTTTAAAGAAAAAATAAAACAAATGTGTTATTTCCTAATGAAGCTTATAGAACTGAAAGAATAAACACTTTGTGGTGATAACTAGCCCCCCCCCATTTTTTCACTGCCTTATTCTTATTTTTTATTATTATTATTATTATTATTATTATTATTTACAGCTTTATTGAGGTATAATTGATGTGATAACTTTTAGTTTCTTCCACTGCTTAAAACTTAAATGTTTTAATCAATAGGTAGGTCCTACAGGCATGAATGTTAAAGCAAACTAAAAAAATCAAAATTCATTCCCATTTTTTAATGTGAATTGTCTTTCTCATATGTACATTGACAACAATTAATTGACATTACCAAGGAAAGAAAAAGGGAAATACACATCTTATCTCACATTCAAGAAAAACTGATTTAACAACTAGGAGAAATAAGTAAGAGGAACATTTTGAGAAAAATGTTATTACAATCATGTCATTAATTTGAAGTCAAAAGTGATGAACCCTTTCATATATGAATTACCAGATGTAAAAAATGAATAAATGTTTAATCATTTCACAAGTATATATTGAATACCAATTTTTCTATTTTCTAATTGCTCAGGCCAATAACTTTGGATCATTCTTAACACCTCTATCTCACACCCTATATGTAGTTCATCATGAAATCCTGCTCATTTCTCTTCAAAATATATCCAGAATCTGATACCTGTTGCCTATACTCCTATTGCTATACTCCTTACCCAAGCTAACATGATCTCTCATCTGGATTATTGTCATTTTCACCTAGGTTTCCCTGTATCTGCTTCTACCTCCTATGTGTTCTCAATACCTGTTAGAGTAACTTGTTAAAATGTGAGACCTTTCATTCCTTTGCTTAAACCCTCCAATTGCTTCTAACCTCACACTAGCAAACGATAAAGACATTAGAATAGTCCACAAGGTTTTAAGTGATTCTTGTCACCTTTCTGATCTCATGACCCCTCCTTTACTCTGAAGACTTTAGGCTTTTCTCTTTTACCCCAAAACAGATTAGGTATAACCTAGTTTTAGGGGCTTGGCATTAGTTGTCCCCTATCTGTGAAGTGCTATTTCCTTGGGTATTCATTTGGCTCCTTTCTTTATCTCTTTCAGGTTTTATTAAAAATTCACCTGACCACTAGTGCCCTCCCTGGGCATCTACAGCTGTACTACACATCCACTCCAACACCACCCCTAATCTATCCATCCATCTTCCTTCATTTTTCTCCTTGCCCTCATTCATTCTTACTTTCTTCCTTTCCTTCCTTCCTTTCTTCCTGTCTCTACTACATTAATGTAGGCTCCATGATGGCAGAGATTTTTTTTCTCTATTTTTTGGTCACTGCAGAACACTGATGCTAGAACAGTGCCACAAACATAAAAAGCATGTAATAAATGCTGAACAAATGAGTGTATTAAGCAATTTTCAGAAATACAATTATAAGCCAAACATATTTCTTACTCCTGTGGCAACAAACACTTTGGTGGGGGAGATAAACATGCATATAATAAGCATACAAATATGTAATTACACTGCTCTGAAGAAAAAGAGACCTATGAGAGGATATATTCAGAGGAACTGACACAACATATGGGACTGGAATGGGGAATGGCAGAGAATTTCCTGAGGAAGTAACATTTAATATGAGATCAGAAGAATGACTGAGTTAACTACATAAAAGATAAGGAAAGACTTCCAAATAGAGCATATTCAAAGGTCCTGAGGCAGGAAGAAGCATAGAATGATCTGAGAAACAAGAGGTTAGTGTACACAAAGACTGCTAGTTTAGGCTGGAAGGTGGAGAGAGACAGAAATGTATAGGCATGGCAAAACATGTTGAGGAATTTGATTCATTATGTTTATCATGATGCTTTTAAATGGTGTCTTAAGAGGCTCAATACAATAGTATACTACTAACAATATATTTTAAAATATATGAATGTTAATATTTTGACAACCTTAATGTATGAGTACAGACTCCAACTTGAGTTAAAAAACAGTGAATCAAGGAAGAAGTGTGGCTGTAGGGGAAAAAACAACAAATCTTAAGTAAGTATAAAATATTAAACAGCTCTGAAGAGTTAAAAATGGAGATTTAATATCCAGTGTTTCTAGCTGACTAATCACAGTTAAGGGTTAAAGGCTCAGTGGAAAGGTCAGAGGAGGAAGCCAAGGGAAGAAGGAAGAAAGGAAGAATTCAAGTGTCAGGAAATAACAGATGTGGTGGCACAAATTAGGAGGGAGAACGGAAGAGCAAACACTGACAGGAAAGAAGACAAATGGAGACTCAAATGACCAGGGAAGAAAAGGCTCTAATATCTGCTCAAAGCTGAACAATTCCTTTTGCTACCTCTACTACCAAAAAGAAAAGACATGAGAAATGGTTTCACAGGTGAATTACTTCCAACTTTGAAGGAAATGATGCTCCTAGTATTCACATTCCTTCTGTGAAGTCAATATATCATGTACACCAAGAAAGATTAATCCCTATTAAAAACACTGATGAAAGAATCTTAAAACAATATTGAATAGAATTCAGTGGTCTCCTAGAAGACTAATAAATAAATAATTTTATTTATTCATAAAATTCACTATATTAATAAAGTAAGAAAAGCATTTCATTACTCATAATGGTGAAGTTGGGAGAAAGAAAGAGGAGTGAAGAATGAAGGAGAGGGAGAATGAGAGGAAGAAGAGAGATCTTCAGTCTGACATAATAATTAATAACAAAACTCTGGACACATTTCTATAAAAGTCAGGAATAAAGAAAGGTATCTAATATCATTACTAGTATTTAACAGTATCCTAAAGGTATCAATGAAATTAGATTTTAAAATTTAAAAGGCATTGGAAAACAAAGCTATCATTAGCTGAAACTTACATAATAACACATAAAGAATTCAGTGAAATCAAGTCCAAACAATAAAAGAATTTGCTAACACAGCTTGTTAGAAATTTAGAATATGGAACCCAGAACAGCTAAAGCAATCCTTAGCAGTAAGAGTGAAGCAGATGGCATCACTATACCAGACCTTAAACTATACTACAGAGGAACAGCAACAAAAACAGCATGGTATTGGCAACAAAACAGACTGATAGACCAATGGTACAGAATAGAGGACACAGAGACTGACCCACAAAACTACAATTATCTTATATTAGACAAAGGTGCCAAGAACATGCATTGGAGAAAAGATAGCCTCTTCAACAAATGGTGCTGGGAAAACTGGAAATCCATATGCAACAAAATGAAATTGAACCCCTATCTCTCATCATGCACAAAATTCAACTCAAAATGGATCAAGGACTTAGGAACACAACCAGAGACCCTGTGTTTAATAGAAGAAAAAATAGGCCCTAATCTCCATCATGTGAAATTAGGCCCCAACTTCCTTAATAAAACTCCTGTGGCACAAGAATTAAAATCAAGAATCAATAAATGGGATGGATTCAAACTAAAAAGCTTCTTCTCAGCAAAAGAAACAATATGTGAGGTGAATAGGGAGTCTACATCTTGGGGGCAAATCTTTACCCCTCACACATCAGATAGAGCACTAATCAGTAGGGTATATAAAGAACTCAAAAAGCTAAGCACCAAAAAAAACAAATAACCCAATCAACAAATGGGCCAAGGACCTGAAGAGACACTTCTCAGAAGATGATGTATAATCCATCAACAATTACATGAAAAAATGTTCATCATCACAAGCAATTAGAGAAATGCAAATTAAAACCACTCTAAGATTTCATCTCACTCCAGTCAGAATGGCAGCTATTATCCATACAAACAACAATGAGTGTTGGTGAGGATGTGGAGGAAAAGGTACACTCATGCACTGCTGGTGGGACTGCAAATTGGTGCAGCCAATATGGAAAGCAGTATGGAGATTTCTTGGAAAACTGGGAATGGAACCACCATTTGACCCAGCTGTCCCTCTCCTCAGTTTATACCCAAAGGACTTAAAAACGACATACTACAGGGACACGGCCACATCAATGTTTATAGCATCATGATTCACAATAGCTAAACTGTGATTCCTAGATGCCCTTCAATAGATAAATGGATTAAAAAAATGTGGCATATATACACATTGAAATATTACTCAGCAATAAAAGAGAATAAAATCATGGCATTTGCAAGTAAATGAATGGAGTTAGAGAAGATAATGCTAAGTGAAAAAAACCAAATGCCAAATGTTTTCTTTGATATAAGGAGGCAGATTCATAGTGGGATAGAGAGCAGGAGTATGGGAGGAATAGATGAACTCTAGATAGGGCAGAAGGGTTGGAGGGGAAAGGAGGGGGCATGGGGTAATTAATGACGGTGGAATGTGATGATCATTACTATCCAAAGTACATGTATGAAGACACAAATTGGTGTGAATATACAATGTATACAACCAGAGATATGAAAAATTGTGCTCTATATATGTAATAAGAATTGTAATGCATTCTGCTGTCATATATAAATAAGACAAATTTACATTTAAAAAAGAAAATTAGAATTATGGAAAAAAGTATTTACCTATAAATAAACAACAACCAATAAGAAAATATAATGGAGGAAGAGATTATACTTATAATATTTAGTGATACCTAAAGAAATAGCAACAAGAAAAATAGAAAACTTCATTGAAACACATATTTTGTTTGGGAGTAGGAAGATTCAGAATTAGGAACATATCAACTTTCTCTCTGTTTATTAAAAATTTAAATGCAATTTTAATGAAAATAAAAGATCTTTTTTAACTTGACATATAACACTAACTTTTATCTAAGAAAATAAACACAGGAGAATCAATAATGTAAAACAGTAAGAGTGATACTCAATCAAATGATGACACTAGAATAATTAAGAACAGCTGGGCACAGTGGTGCATGCCTGTAATCCCAGCAGCTCCAGAGGCTGAGGCAGGAAGATTGCAAGATCAAAGCCAGCCTCAACAAAAGTGAGGCGCTAAGCAACTCATGAGACCCTGTCTCCAAATAAAATATAAAATAGGGCTGGGAATGTTGCTCAGTGGTTGAGTGCTCCCAAATTCAATCCCTGGTGCTCCCCAAAAAGAATATTTTTAAAAATTTTTTTTTAATATTTATTTTCCAGTTTTCGGCAGACACAACATCTTTGTTTGTATGTGGTGCTGAGGATCGAACCCGGGCCGCACGTATGCCAGGTGAGCGTGCTACCGCTTCAGCCACATCCCCAGCCCCCAAAAAGAATATTTAAGAACAAAATAGAGGGGCTGGGGTTATAACTCAGCGGCAGAGCACTTGCCTCACACATATAAAGGCACTGGGTTCAATCCTCAGAACCACATAAAAATAAATAAAATAAAGATATTGTGTCAATATTTTAAAAACCATTTAAAAAAAGAACAAAATAGAGAAGACAGAGTACAGAAAGGTGTATATATACACATACATATGTAATATGAATTTAATATATGACAAACACAGAATTTAAAATTGGTTGGAAACAGATGAATTATGAAATAGTGTTTAAACAACTAACTAGATAGTCACTTGGAAAAGAATAAAGAGGGTTCCCTAAACTCTTTTTTTTTATTGGTTGTTCAAAACATTACATAACTCATGACATATCATCTTTCATACATTTGATTCAAGTGGGTTATGAACTCCCATTTTTACCCCATATACAAGTTGCAGAATCACATCGGTTACACATCCACATTTTTCCATAATGCCATATTAGTGACTGTTGTATTCTGCTACCTTTCCTATCCCCTACTATCCCCCCTCCCCTTCCCTCCCATCTTCCCTCTCTACCCCATCAGCTGTTGTTCAATTCTCTCCCTTGTTTTTTTTCCCCCTTTCCCCTCACCATCTCTTATATGTAATTATGTGTAACAATGAGGGTCTCCTTCCATTTCCACACAGTTTCCCTTCTCTCTCCCTTTCCCTCCCACCACTCGTCTCTGTATAATGTTAGTCTTTTTCTATTGTGTCCAACAACAACTAAAAAATAAATACTTTTTAAAAAGAATTTAATACTTCTCACAATTAAAAAAACTAATATTCACAGCCAGGTACAGTGGTAGCAATCCCAGCAACTCTGGATGCTGAAGCAGGAGAATCACAAGTTTGAGGCCAGTCTCAGAATTTGTGAAGCACTCAGCAACTTAGTGAGACCCCATCTCAAAATGAAAAAATATTTCTGAAAAGGATTATGGATATAGCTCAGTGATAAAGAACCCTTAGGTTCTATCCCCAGTACCAAAAAGAAAAAAGAAATACATTCATTAGGACAATTAAGATAAAAATACAAGCAAATAACTATACGATAACCTGATTTTCTTATGAAAAGGCCAAAATTTCTAAAAAATTCATTCATTCAAAATAAGCTATTTTAAATAATGCCAGAAAAATAAATCAATCATATGGACTCATACCCCATTTCAAAACGTTTGCCTGGTTTTCTAAGTCAGATATTTCAATCTTGACATTTTCTTTCATCAGAAGCTCTCTTTTCTTTGTTATTTCATACTCATTATTGAAGTCTGTAATTTCCTTAATAAATTTTTCTTCCTCCTCTGTCACTCTTTTCTTTGTAACCTCCTGAAATACAGAAATAAAAGATCAAATATGATGTTGGTTGCAATATTTTTCTTTAATGATTTAAAATACAATCATCTAAAATTATTAACAACAAAACTATAAGAATAATAATTTCTGGTATTACTATAAATGGCTTTACTTCATTAGTAATACTGTTTAAAAAACTGAAACTATTAAACAATGACAACAAACTAACTTCAGATGAAAGACTTATCCTTAAGTAGAAATTCTACCATTCATCATTATACCAATGTTTATTTATGAATTAAACTTATCATCACACATGCTATTTTATCACTACAATACAAAATTGGGTGGCAAAATAATTACTAAACTTGAAAACTAAAAATCTATACTCAAAGGCATTACTGCTTACAGAAAATAAAAAGAAGACAAGACAAAGAAATAGATAAGAACATCCAAAGAAACTTTTTTGTTTTTGTTTTTGTACCAGGGATTGAACCCAAGGGTGCTGAACCACTAAGCCACTCCCCAGTTCTTTTTATTTTTTTTATTTTGAAACAGAGTCTCACTTGCTTAGCGCCTCACTAAGTTGCTGAGACTGGCTTTGAACTTGGAGATTCTCCTGCCTCACTCTACAAACTACTGAGATTATAGCCAGGCACCATGGTATCTGGCCAAGGAAACTTTTAAAAATGTAGATTGATGAAAGAAAAATTACATATTAATTTCAAAAGCAGCTCTAAATAACATTTTACACATTGTAAGAAAATAGGAATTACCAAAACTTCAGAAAACACAAAAACTTAAACTTTGTGACAATGTTAGAATCTAAACATTTTTGGATTTTATTTTTTATTTTCTCTTAAGAGATGTCAAATAATTATGGGCCACATTCAGACTCTGGACTTGTTCAAAACCATCACATCAGTTGGTTCTGACTTTTGACCTGTACTTTTAATATCTTTAAATGTATTTTCTTTAAAATGTCAACTAATCACAAGTCACATCTCCAAGCATCCTGGCATTCAAAACTACTTTTCAGTTTGTTGCCTCAGACTTAAGATAAAAAGATAAAAATACCCATCCTTTCACTCACATCTATAAATGTGCCTAAAAAATGAATACTTCTACCTTTCAAAAGCATTAAAACCAAGGTCTCAAAGCCTGAGCAATTCAAATCAGTTGTACTCTTCCCTTTAGGCTTATTACAATTGCAAATAATTTCTGTTACATCCCTGCCAATAGATCTCTTTCAAGCTATATTACTCTACCAATTGGTTTTAAATAGCACTTAATACTTTTTACTTATCTGAATAGTACTTTTTACTTATCTGAATAGTACTTTTTACTTATCTGAATAGTACTATCTGCCAATATGCATATAGATAATTTTCTAAAAGTACACCTAAGTATATGGAAATACTTCTTGACAAGGTTATTGAAACAGATTTTTCTAAGTGGTTGGAGACTTACAAAGGTTTGGAGAAGCACACTCCTTTGGTTTGTGATTTCATTGCACTGTCTTTCTAAAGCATTTTCATGAGTTTTCAAAAGCTGAAAGAGGAAGGATTTTTCAGAAAACTGCTGAACCTTCAAAAATACAGAAATCAGAATGAAACAATTAGATTTTTAGGGTATCTATGTTAATAGAATAGATGCACACAGTATAAAACATTTTCTGTATTAATCTTTGCAAAATAAAATTCACATTAAACATCTTACTATACATATGCTATCTTATAAGTACTATATTAATTATAAGTTTATAATCATTTCTCCCAATAAGACCATTAACTTCTCAAGGGCAGGGAATGTGTTTTCTTTTTCCTCTTTGTACCTAGCACAGTTCTAAGGTTAGGTACTAAAGCTTTTGACTATACACAATGAAATTTGACTTCAAGACTCTTGTTTTAAAAAATAAGTTTCTATTTTTACAATTAATAATGGATGAATAAATCATTTATACAACAGATAAACTTTATAAAACCCAAATCCTATGACTATAATTACATAAAATAAAACATAAACCTGTTAAATTCCTCAGATTTTGAGAACTCATTTTAACTTTTATTGGCAGAGTTTTCAAGAACATTTTTATTTTCAGAGCCTACAACAGTTGATTAGCAATGCTGCTAAGGTGGTACGATCTGAAAAGCATCCCTTTCGGTATTCAATCTACAGATTTTCCCTTCTCCTTTTTCCTTCCCATTCCCTGTTTCCCATAGGAACTCATTTTTTAATTTAGTACCTCATTTGGTTCTAAGCAGAAAAAGATACATTAAACATTAATATTAGGTATATAACTATTATTTTATTTAGACTTTTAAAAATGGCATCTCCTGAGACAAATATTGAGATGAAAGTCAGGGAGTTTTGATATGTAAAAGCTAAAAAAGATGCTGGACTAAAAATAGTTTTTCTATAGTGTTCAATATTGGCCCTCATAAGAAAGCATCACTTTGGATGGGCTGTTCCTATCTCTACAGAGAAAAGAAAAAGGATATAAATTCAACTTAAATTGCAGAAAGCAAGATTTATGTTAGTTATAAGAACTTTCTCAAGGTGAGATGCAGGTTGTGAAACCTGTGTCCCAGAAGACATTGAATAGTAAAGAATCTAGGAATAGTCTAGTCCAGAGGCAAAGAGTTAGCTGAAAAGACATTTTGAAATATTATGGCTAAAAGGTCTAGAAATATCAGCATTTTTTTAAAAAAGTGGCTGAAATAAAATAGAAAATATGATCTTACATTTATATTAGATCACAGCAATCTGCCTACACCTACAGTACTTTGTATCATCCTCATCAACCCTATTTTAAGAAAGACATCAGATAGATTAGACAGAAACACTTTACATGATCAAAGGAATTAAGGTAATACTCTAAAAATTGGGGAAAGAAGAATGAGGTATTTTAGTATTTTACCTAAGACAAAAATTAGAAAACACTAAATCTATCAAATTATATAGAAATTGAAAACAAGGACAAATAAGAACACACACACACAATTTATATACGATATCTCAGGAGATGGCATATTTTTAAAGTTGGAATGAACTGTATATGTGTGTGTGTATATATATATTACTACATATGTATGTTATATACATGAATATATAGTAACTATGATTGCCCATGAAAATGCTTCAGAGACCAAATACTGGCCTACAGACAAAATCTGGTTTAATCTACTGAGGTATTTGAAGAACTATGCCTTTCAAAATTAATATTCTTGAATTCTAATTCTGTTGCTGACAGATGTTATAAAAGACCTGTCAAAACCTAAAAATGAAGAAAATACTACAAATCAAATGAGTATATTTTAAATGAAACTTAAGCAAACCTATGATTCAAATTCAAAAACACTTTGTTACAAGCTCATAAATTAAGAAGCTTTGTTTCAGCAATCAACACTAAGAGCTAAAAATTCCCACTGCACTCCTGTCCTTTCTTAAAAGGGAAGAATATCAAACAATAAAGTTATATGACATATTGGCATTTAACTGTATTATTTTACCATAACCTGAAACATGAAACCTCTATACCAAAAACTAAAAAAGTAGACAGCTATTCAAAAGATTAATAAGAATGGTATATCTATAACTTTCCTCTTCTCTAAAATTTTGTTAATTATCCATTTTGAAGCCCTGTCTGCTTCTTTGGATTTATTTTTACTATTAATCTTTCTTCATTTTGACTTTCTATATTTGTCTTTACCTTTTACTTCTACATTTTTGACTCTCAATCAAGACCTAAAGAGTCAATAAACTAGAAGTTACAGTAACAATTTTAAAATATATCATGATCAAAACATTTAATACAAAAATATCTTGGCAAGTATGGAAAAAAGTATAGCATAAAATAAAATGACAAGAGTTTGGAAAGATGAAGTCATTAGGAGAAAGTACCACAAATGCCTCCCATTTACTGATTCACACACTGAGGACATCAGTAGATTAAGGTGGTAAAGTTAGACAAGGTCTAATTTTAGTGGAACTAAAGGGACAAAAACATTTGTATCTTTTCCATTCCTCTTTGACAAGTTATTAACTCTACGGAAATAAAATAGCTTTTCATAATCACCTATTTGTTAAATTCCTTTTTTTTCTTTCTGTTAACCCAACTAACTTCTTGTTTTTCTCTGTCCTGTGTTTGAAAACTAGACCTACCAATGTGTACAATTTAAATATAAGTAAAAATATAACCCTGAATATACTGATGAGATCAAGATGAACTCATTTCACCGAATATCCTCAAAAACCTCTCCTTATGACCTTGATGGGGAGGATCAGTAAAGAAGAGATAGGAAATTGTACCACAGAAAATAATTCTAAACATATTTCTCTGAATCAGGTTTAAATTGAAGTATTATCATAGATGAACTATTTCTTTTATGGTAAGTAGAAACTTAAGAAACTATTAATTCTATTTCCTAAGTTACCCAAAGATCCCAAGAGGCTATAAGCTATATAAATAGTGGAAAGCTCCTAATGGCAAGAATACAAATTTCTCTCATCTCCCTCTGTCCTCTGACTAGAAATGAAGAGGAAATATTTGCATTCAGTCTTAAAGTTGCATTCCAGAATCAAATGGCCAAGCTTTGTCAGAAAACATTGCTGTTTTAGAAAAGTTTAATTTATAGCAATGCCAACTCTCTGGTCAATTCTGCTTCTCTAAGCAATATTTTTCCTTTACCTGTTTTATTCCTCTTGGGAATCTGATTTTTAAACAAAGCTTATAGTTTTCCCAGTGAGCTGACTTATCTGGTCAAGGAGGTCAGTTTTCAACAAAGCCATGATTCGTGACTCTTCACTACTCCTTCAGTCTGGGTGCCTTGAGGTGTTTTTCTAACAGAAGAACTTGAAAACTGAAAATGACTGAGGATTTTAAATGAATGTTTGGGTCCAAGTAAGCAAAAATACAGAGCTACTCTTTGTTGTTTATTGTGGCTGTTGTTAAAAATAATCTCAGCCTTGAGGAATTGACATTTTGCTGATTAAATGCTTTTCCCAATAGCATAACTACTTTAAATAAGAAAACACAAAAAGGGTTGTGTGGATTTTACATTCTTAAAATCATAACACTAAGGAAAAGAAATGTGGTTGTTACAACCATGATAAAAGGCATTTTAAACATTAGGGTACATCAATGAATATCATATAAATAGAAGATGTTAAGTGTTTTGGGTTATTGTTTTGTTTTTCTAAACCATAGATGTAATGCTTAAATAATAACTCACTATGACATAGTAAGAGTAATATAGTAAGAAAGAAAGATTCAATATTAGGAAATGTTAGTCCTTACAATAGTTTATTAGTCTTCCCATGATCTGTACTTAGGAAATTGTACCACAGAAGATAATTTTAAACATATTAGAAACATACATTTCTTTCCAGCATGTCTCCAACTAGTCTTCTTCTCACTCACTCCTTTCTAGTCTCACTAGCCTTTTTGTTATTCCTCAAACAGCTCACACATTCCTTCCTCCAGCCTTTGCAAAGACTTCTTTTTGTGTGTGTGAATTGCTGATATTTTAAATTTTTTTGTTTGTTCTTTCTAGATATACAAGACATTAGAATATCTTTTCAAATATTATATATATATACATATACATATATAGAATAAGTACTACTTATTCCATTTAGGATCCAATTTTTGTGGTTGTATATGACGTGAAGTTACACTGGTTGTGTATTCATATGTGAGGATAGGAAAGATATGTTCAATTCATTTTACTGTCTTTCCTATTCCTGTCCCACCTCCCTTCCCCTCATTCTCCTTTGTCTACAATCCAGTGAACTTCTAATATTCCCCTCCCTTGTTGTGGGTTAGCATCCATATATCAACAGGAACAGAGACTCTGCCTTTGGATTTGGGGGACTGGCTTCTTTCTCTTAGCATGGTATTCTCCAGTTTGATCCATTTACTGGCAAATGCCATAATTTCATTCATATTTATGAGGGAACATTCCACTGTGTTTATATATACCACATTTTCTTTATCCATTCATCTGTTGTAGGGCATCTAGGTTGGTTCCATAGCTTGGCTATTGTGAAATAAACTGATATAAACATTGAAGTGGCAAACCAAGGAGTGAAATATAAAGGGCCAAATGGTTCCATTCCAAGTTTTCTAAGGAATCTCCATACTGCTTTCCAGAGTGATTGCACCAATTTACAGTCCCACCAGTAATATATAAGTGAACCTCTTTCCCCACATCCTTACCCACATTTATTGTTGCTTGTATTCTTGATAATTGCCATTCTGACAGGGAGAGATGGAATCTCAGGGTAGTTTTGACTTGCATTTCTCTAATTGCTAGAGATGTTGAACATTTTTTTCATGTTTTCTGACCATTTGTATTTCGTCTTCTTTGAAATGCTTGTTCAGTTCCTTAGCCCATTTATTGATTGGATTATTTGTGAAATAAACTGAGTTAAGTCTTTTCAGTTCTTTGTATATCCTGAAAATTAATGCTTTGTCTAAGGTGCCGGTGGTAAAGATTTTCTCCCATTCTGTAGGCTCTCTCTTTATGTTCTTGTTCTTGATTATTTCCTTTGCTGTGAAGATTTTCAGTTTTGATAACATTCCATTTATTGATTCTTGATTTTACTTCTTGCACTTTAGGAGTTTTTTTTAAAGTTTTTTAGTTGTAGATGGACACAATACCTTTATTTTATTGTTAATTTTTATGTGGTGCCAGCAATCGAACTCAGTGCCTCATGCATGCTAGCCAAGAGCTCTAACACGGAGCCACAACTCCGGCCCCGACTTTAGGAGTCTTATTGAGGAAGTCAGTTCCTAATCCGACATGGTGGAGAGTTGGGCCTACTTTTTCTTCTAGTAGGTGTAGGGTTTCTGCCTATGTCCTTGATCCACTTGATTTGTGCAGGATGAGATACAAATTCAAATTCATTCTACTATATGGATTTTCGTTTTTCCAGCACCATTTGTTGAAGAGGCTATATTTTCTCCAATGTATGTTTATGGTGCCTTTGTCTAGTAAAAGATAACTGTATTTATGTGGGTTTGTCTCTGTGTCTTCTATTCTGTTCCATTGGCATTCATGTCTGCTTGGTGCCAATACCATGCCATTTTTGTTATTATAGCTGTGTAGCATAATTTAAGGTCTGGTATTGTGATGCCTCCTGCATCACTTTTCTTGCAAGGATTGTTTTGGCTATTTGGGGTTTTATTTTTCCAAATGAATTTCATGACTGCTTTTTCTATTTCTATGAAAAATGTCGTTGGAATTTTAATAGGGATTGTTTTCAATCTATATAGTACTTTTGGTAAGACAGTGATCTTGACAATATTAATTCTGCCTATCCAAGAACATGGGAGATCTTTTCATCTTGTGAGGACTTCTTCAATTTCTTTCTTTAGTGTTCTGAACTGATCTTACAGACAATACCATAAACCCTATGAAAAATCTTTAACAGAAGAGAAAAAGAATTATCTAATTCTTTCAGAGAAAGAGATTAGTATACCTCCATAATTTTACTGTGGGATGTCCTTCTTTTTCTTTTTTTGCTAATCAAGAGGATGCAAACAAAGGTACATTCAATATAAAGTAAGAGCAAGGGGCAGAGGTTGTGGCTCAGTGGTAGAGCTCTTGACTCACATGTGTGAGGCACTGGGTTTGATTCTCAGCAATGCATATAAATAAATGAATAAAATAAAAGTTTATCAACAATTTAAAAATATTTCAAAGAGTAAGTGCAAGAAAGACATAATAAATATAAAATATAACAAGATGAAATACAAAGGAAGGCAGAAATGGGGGAGGAGCAACATAATTTAAGCTTTCAGAGAACATTAAATAACAAAACTGAAACTGCAGAACATACAGGTGAATCTAGTAATTTTCATTTTCTTAGTGTGAGTACATAATACAATGAGTGAATGAAAAATACAGTGACTACTAGTATAGTTTGGTGCCATTACCTTACTTTGTGCCAAAGTGCTAACAGTTTTATTCACCACTGCTTTTATAATACCAAGGTACATATTAGCACAATGAAAATGGAAAATGATGTCTCTGCACTAATATAAAAACAGTATAACCTCACAGAATCCCTGAAAGTATCTTGGAGACTCCTACATATCTGAAGATTACACTTTAAAGAACCAATGCTCTGGGCTGGGGTTGTGGCTTCACCCAGCACATGTGAGGCCCTGGGTTTGATCCTCAGCACCACATATAAATAAATAAAAGAAAAGAAAAGAAAGAAAGAAGCAGAGAAAACACT